>NC_143466.1:3060548-3390822 GCF_987193195.1 Phasianus colchicus
TATGGGGATTTGTTGTCACCTATGGGCGTGCATTGTCAACTCTGGGGGTCCACTGTCACCTATGTGGGTCCACTGTCACCTATGGGTGTCCATCGTCACCTGTGGGGGTCCATTGTCACCTATGGGCGTCCATTGTCACGTGGGGAGCATCCACTGTCACCTATGGGGGTCCATCATCACCCATGGGGATTTATTGTCACTTATGGGCACCCATTGTCATCTATGGGAGTCCACTGTCACCTATGGGTGTCTATTGTCACCTTATGGGCATTCATTGCCCCCCCAGTGTCCCCAATGTCCCCTTAACATCCCCCAGTGCCCCCATTGTCCCCAATGCCCCAAATGTCCTCAACCCCCCCGATGCCCCCATTGCCCCCAATGCCCCCAATGCCCCCATTGTCCCCATTGCCCCCATTGCCCCCATTCCCCCCATTGCCCCCATTGCCCCCATTCCCCCCATTGCCCCCAATGCCCCCATTGCCCCCATTGCCCCCAATGCCCCCATTGCCCCCATTGCCCCCAATGCCCCCATTGCCCCCATTGCCCCCATTGCCCCCAATGCCCCCATTGCCCCCAATGCCCCCATTGCCCCCATTGCCCCCATTGCCCCCATTGTCCCCAATGCCCCCAATGCCCCCATTGTCCCCAATGCCCCCAATGCCCCCAATTCCCCCCCTTTGCCCCCATTGCCCCCATTGCCCCCATTACCCCCATTGCCCCCATTGCTCCCAATGCCCCCATTGCCCCCAATGCCCCCATTGCCCCCATTGCCCCCAACGCCCCCAACGCCCCCAACACCCCCGTTGCCCCCGATGTCCCCGACGTCCCCTCCGTGTCCCCGCTGTCCCCAGCTACTTCCGGAACATCACGTGGCAGCAGAAGGACCTGTCGTTCAATGCTGACGGCTACCTGGCCGACCCCGAGCTGGTGGTCATCGCGCTGAGCCAGGAGCGCTCCTGGGAGGTGGTGAGCGGCACCCCCGGCACCCAGTGTCACCCCAATGTCACCCCATGGCACCCCGTGCCACCCCATGCCACCCAAAGTCACGCCATGGCACTCCATGGCACCCCAATGTCACCCCATGGCACGTAGTGTCACCCCATGGCACCTCATGGCACCCCACATCACCCGATGTCATCCCATGGCACCCAGTGTCACCCCATGCCACCCAGTGTCACCCAAGGTCACCCCATGGCCCTCCATGGCACCCAGTGCCACCCCATGCCACCTCAAGGCACTCCATATCACCCCATGGCACCCAGTGTCACTCCATGGCACCCCGTGCCACCCCATGCCACCCAAAGTCACCCCATGGCACCCAGTGTCACCCCATGCCACCCAATGTCACCCAATGTCACCCCATGGCACCCCAATGTCACCCCAATGTCACCCCAATGTCACCCCGTGCCACCCCATGGCACCCAGTGCCACCCCATGCCACCTCATGGCACCCCACATCACCCAATGTCATCCCAATGTCACCCCATGGCACATAGTGTCACCCCATGGCACCCCATGCCACCCCACATCACCCAATGTCATCCCATGGCACCCAGTGTCACCCCATGCCACCCAATGTCACCCCATGGCACTCCATGGCACTCCATGGCACCCCAATGATGTCACCCCATGGCACCCCGTGTCACTCCATGGCACCCAGTGCCACCCCATGCCACCTCATGGTACTCCATATCACCCCATGGCACCCTGTGGCACCCCGTGGCACCCAATGTCACCCCGTGCCACCCTGTGCCACCCCATGGCACCCCGTGGCACCCCATGGCCCCTCAGGTCACCCCATGGCACCCAGTGTCACCCCATGGCACCCCATGTCACCCCATGGCACCCCACATCACCCAATGTCATCCCAATGTCACCCCGTTTCACCCCATGGCACCCCATGGCACCATCACCAATGTCCCCAATGTCCCCATTGCCCCCATTGCCCCCCTCATCCGCAATGTCCCCAACACCCCCATTGCCCCCATCACCCCCAATGTCCCCAATGTCCCCATCACCCCCCAATGTCCCCATTGCCCCCATTGCCCCCAATGTCCCCAACGTCCCCATCGCCCCCCAATGTCCCCACTGTCCCCACCACCCCCAATGTCCCCATTGCCCCCATTGCCCCCATCACTCCCAATGTCCCCAATGTCCCCAGTGCCCCCATTGCCCCAACCACCCCCAATGTCCCCAATGCCCCCATTGCCCCCATTGCCCCCATTGCCCTCAATGTCCCCAATGCCCCCACCACCCCCAATGCCCCCATTGCCCCCATTGCCCTCAATGTCCCCAACGTCCCCATCGCCCCCAATGTCCCCATTGCCCCCATTGCCCCCATCACCCCCAATGTCCCCATTGCCCCCACCACCCCCAATGCCCCCATTGCCCCTATTGCCCCAACGTCCCCATCACCCCCAATGCCCCCAATGCCCCCATTCCCCCCAATGCCCCCATCACCCCAATGTCCCCACTGTCCCCACCACCCCCAATGTCCCCATCGCCCCCAATGTCCCCATCACCCCCAATGCCCCCATTGCCCCCATCGCCCCCAATGTCCCCAACGTCCCCATCACCCCAATGCCCCCATTGCCCCCATTGCCCCCATCACCCCAACGTCCCCATCACCCCCAATGTCCCCATCACCCCAATGCCCCCAATGCCCCCACCGCCCCCAATGTCCCCACCACCCTCAATGTCCCCAATGTCCCCAATGCCCCCAATGCCCCCATCACCCCCAATGTCCCCATCACCCCAGCGCCCCCGTTGCCCCCAATGTCCCCAATGTCCCCATCACCCCCAATGTCCCCATTGCCCCCATCGCCCCCAATGTCCCCAACGTCCCCATCACCCCAATGCCCCCATTGCCCCCATTGCCCCCATCACCCCAACGTCCCAATCACCCCCAATGTCCCCATCACCCCAATGCCCCCAATGCCCCCACCACCCCCAATGTCCCCACTGTCCCCACCACCCCCATTGCCCCCACCGCCCCCAATGTCCCCACTGTCCCCACCAGCCCCATTGCCCCCAATGCCCCCATTGCCCCCATCGCCCCCAATGCCCCCATTGCCCCCACCGCCCCCAATGTCCCCCCTGTCCCCAACGCCCCCCCCCCCCCAGGTGGGCAGCTGGCAGCACCAGGCCCTGCGGATGCACTACCCGGTGTGGTCGCACTACGGCCGCTCCCTGCAGCCGGCGGAGGACGGCCGGCACCTCACGGTGGCCACGTTGGAGGAGCGGCCGTTTGTCATCGTCGAGGGCACCGACCCCACCACCGGCACCTGCATCCGCGACTCCGTGCCGTGCCGGCGGCCGCTCAACCGCACCGACAGGTGGGGGGGCGCCCACCTGTCCCCGTGTCCCCGTGTCCCCGTGTCCCCGTGTCCCCATGTCCCTCTGTGTCCCCGTTGTCCTGGTGTCCCCGTGTCCCTCCGTGCCTCCATGTCCTGGTGTCCCCGTGTCCCCTGGCATCCCCCTGTCCCCCCATGTCCTGGTGTCCCACTGCCCTCATGTCCCCCCGTGTCCCCGTTGTCCTGGTGTCCCCATGTCCCCATGTCCTGGTGTCCCCGTGTCCCCATGTCCCCCCATGTCCCCATTGTCCTGGTGTCCCCATGTCCCCGTGTCCTGGTATCCCCGTGTCCCCATGTCCCCCCATGTCCCCGTTGTCCTGGTGTCCCCGTGTCCCCCTGTGTCTCCATGTCCTGGTGTCCCCATGTCCCCATGTCCCCCCATGTCCCCGTTGTCCTGGTGTCCCCGTGTCCCCCTGTGTCTCCATGTCCTGGTGTCCCTCTGTGTCCCCATGTCCCCGTGTCCCCCCGTGTCTCCATGTCCTGGTGTCCCCATGTCCCCATGTCCCCTGTCCCCAGTCTCAGTGTCCCCATATCCCCATGTCCTGGTGTCCCCATGTCCCCCCATGTCCCCATGTCCCCCCGTGCCCCCCCGTGTCTCCATGTCCTGGTGTCCCCATGTCCCCGTGTCCCCCTGTGTCTCCATGTCCCCATAACCCCTGTCCCCAGTCTCAGTGTTCCCATATCCCCATGTCCTGGTGTCCCCATGTCCTGGTGTCCCCCCGTGTCTCCATGTCCCCATGTCCCCATGTCCCCGTGTCCCCTGTCCCCAGTCTCAGTGTCCCCATATCCCCATGTCCTGGTGTCCCCCTGTGTCTCCATGTCCTGGTGTCCCCATGTCCCGGTGTCCCACTGCCCTCATGTCCCCCCGTGTCTCCATGTCCTGGTGTCCCCATGTCCCCATGTCCCCCTGTGTCTCCATGTCCTCATGTCCCCAGTCCTGGTGTCCCCATGGCCCGATGTCCCCTGTCCGCAATCCAGATGTCCCCATGTCCTGGTGTCCCCATGTCCCCATGTCCTCTATCCCCATCCCTGTGTCCCCATGTCCCAGTGTCCCCATGTCTCCATGTCCCGGTGTCCCCACGTCCTCATGTCCCCTGTCCCCAATCCTGGTGTCCCCATGTCCTGGTTCCCCCACGTCCCCCCTTCCCCCCGCCTCCCCCCCATCACCGTGTCCCCCCCCCTGTCCCCCCCCCAGCAGCGCAGTGCCTGCAGCCCCGTTTGAGAAGCGCTGCTGCAAGGGTTTCTGCATCGACCTGCTGAAGCGGCTGGCGCGCGCCGTGGCTTTCACCTACGACCTCTACCTGGTCACCAACGGCAAGCATGGCAAGAAGATCGACGGCGTCTGGAACGGCATGGTGGGGGAGGTCCGTAAGCCACGCCCCCCGCCCCGCAAGCCACGCCCCCTCACAGACCACGCCCATAAGAAAAGGCCACGCCCATAAGAAACGGTCACGCCCCCCAATAGGCCACGCCCACCACGTGCCACGAACCTCGCAGACCACGCCCCTAAGAAAAGGCCATGCCCATAAGAAAAGGTCACGCCCCCAATAGGCCACGCCCACCACGTGCCACGAACCTCGCAGACCACGCCCCCAACGAAAAGCCACGCCCCTCATAGGCCACGCCCCTCATAAGGCCACGCCCCTCATAGGTCACGAACCTCACAGACCACGCCCCTAACAAAAAGCCTCGCCCCCCATAGGCCACGAAGCTCGCTGACCACGCCCCAACAAAAGCCACGCCCCTCATAGGCCACGCCCCCTACAAAAGCCACGCCCCTGTAGGCCACGCCCCCAATAGGCCACGCCCCTCACAGGCTATGAACCTCGCGGACTACGCCCCCAACAAAAGCCCCGCCCCTCATAAACCACGCCCCCCACATTAGCCACGCCCCCACAAAAAAGCCACGCCCCTCCTTAAGCCACGCCCCACACAAAAGAAGTTATGCCCCGCTAACCCCCGCCCTCTAAAGCCCCGCCCCCTCTAAGCCCCGCCCCCTTTTAGACCCGCCCCTATATCCCCCGCCATCTATAAGCCCCGCCCTCTCTTTGCTCCTCCCCCGCTGAGCTCCCCCTATCCCCGCCCCCCGAAGCACCGCCTCCTGACGCCCGGCCCCCGACGCCCCGCCCCCTGGCGCCCCATGAAGCCCCGCCCTCTATAAGCCCCGCCGCCATCCGAAGCCCCGCCCCCGATGTCTCCGAAGCCCCGCCCTCTATAAACCCCGCCTCCTACGAAGCCCCGCCCCGAAGCCCCGCCCCCTATTAGCCCCGCCCCCATCCGAAGCCCCGCCCTCGAAGCCCCGCCCCCGACGCCCCGCCCTCTATTAGCCCCGCTCCCCTCCGAAGCCCCGCCCCTGACACCCCGAAGCCCCGCCCTCTATTAGCCCCGCCCCCATCCGAAGCCCCGCCCCCGACGCCCCGAAGTCCCGCCCTCTATTAGTCCCGCGCCCCTCCGAAGCCACGCCCCCCCGAAGCCCTCGAAGACCCGCCCTCTAGAAGCCCCGCCCCATCCGAAGCCCCGCCCCCTGATGCCCAGCCCCCCGAAGCCCCCGAAGCCCCGCCCTCTATAAGCCCCGCCCCCCTCCGAAGCCCCGCTTCCCGTAATCCCCGAAGCCCCGCCCTCTATAAGCCCCGCCCCCCTCCGAAGCCACGCCCCCGAAGTCACGCCCTCTACAAGCCCCGCCCCCTCCGACGCCCCGTTCCCTGAGGCCCCGCTCCGAAGTCCCCGAAGCCCCGCCCCCCTCCGACGCCCCGGCCCCCGAAGCCCCGCCCTCTATAAGCCCCGCCCCATCCGAAGCCACGCCCTTGAAGTCACGCCCTCTACAAGCCCCGCCCCCTCCGACGCCCCGCCTCTCGAATTACCCTAAGCCCCGCCCTCTGTAAGCCCCGCCCCCTCCTATCCCCCGACCCCGCCCCTGAAGCCCCCGTAGCCCCGCCCTCTATAAGCCCCGCCCCGAAGTCCCCGAAGCCCCGCCCCCTCCGACGCCCCGCCCCCTGAGGCCCCGCCCGCAGGTGGTGTCGGGCCGCGCGGACATGGCGATCGGCTCGCTGACCATCAACGAGGAGCGCTCCGAGGTCATCGACTTCTCCGTGCCGTTCGTCGAGACCGGCATCAGCGTCATGGTGGCGCGCAGCAACGGCACCGTGTCTCCTTCCGCCTTCCTGGGTCAGGGGGCGGCGGGGGGCGGGGTTGGAGTGGGGGGTTGGGTGGGGGGAATTGGGGTGGGGGGTTGGGATTGGGTGGGGTGGGGATTTGGTGGGTGGGGAATTGGGGTGGGGGGTCTTGGGGTGTTGGGGTGGGGGGTTGGGGTGGGGGTTGGGTTGATTTGGGGTGGGGGGTTGGGTGGGGGGTTGGGTGGGGGGGCTTGGGGTGGGGGGGGGGTTGGGGGGGGGATTGGGGTTGGGGGTTGGGATTGGGTGGGGTGGGGATTTGGTGGGTGGGGAATTGGGTTGGGGGGTCTTGGGGTGTTGGGTTGATTTGGGGTGGGGGGTTGGAGTGGGGGGTTGGGTGGGGGGGATTGGGGTGGGGGGATTGGGGTGTTGGGGTGGGGGGTTGGGATTGGGTGGGGTGGGGATTTGGTGGGTGGGGATTTGGGGTGTGGGGTTGGAGTGGGGGGTTGGGTGGGGGGGCTTGGGGTGGGGGGATTGGGGTGTTGGGGTGGGGGGTTGGGTTGGGGGGTTGGGGTGGGGTGGGTTGGGGGGTTGTGTTGATTTGGGGTGGGGGTTGGGGTGGGGAGTTGGAGACTTGGAGGGTTGGGGTGGGGATTTGGGGGGGGTTGGGGTGCTGTGTTGATTTGAGGTGGGGGGTGGGGATTGGGTGGGTGGGGAATTGGGGCAGGGGGCTTGGGGTGGGGGGTTGGGGTGTTGGGGTGAGGGTTTGGGGTTGGGTGGGGTGGGGATTTGGGGTGGGGGGGTTGGGGTGTTGTGTTGATTTGGGGTTGGGGGCCTGGGGGGGGGATTTGGGGGGGGGATTTGGGGTCGGGGTTGGGATTGGGGTCTTGGGGTGTTGGGGTGAGGGGTTGGGATTGGGGGGCGTTGGGTTGGGGTGGGGATTTGGGGTGGGTTGGGGAATTGGGGTGGGGTCTTGGGATTGGGTGGGGTGGGGATTTGGGGTGGGTGGGGAATTGGGGTGGGGGGTTGGGAGTAGGGGTGATTGGGGTGGGGTCTTGGGGTGGGGGGTTAGGGAATTGGGGTGGGGAGAATGGGGTGGGGGATTGGGGTGCTGTGTTGGGAATTTGGGGTGGGGGGTTGGGGTGGGGGGGGGCTGTTGTGACAGGTTGGGCTGTCCCCATGGGTTTGGTGTCACCATGGGGTTGGGGTGACGGTGACGCCATGTCGGTGACGCCATTTTGGTGACACCACGACGGTGGTGGTGACGCCATGCTGGTGGTGGTGACGCCATGTTGGTGACGCCATGTTGGTGGTGGTGACGCCATGTTGGTGATGGTGACACCACAACCGTGATGGTGACGCCATGTTGGTGGTGGTGACACCATGACCGTGATGGTGACGCCATGATGATGACGCCATGTTGGTGTCACCACGACGGTGATGGTGACGCCATGCTGGTGGTGGTGATGCCATGTTGGTGATGGTGACACCATGATGATGACGCCATGTTGGTGATGGTGACGCCATGTTGGTGACACCACGACGGTGATGGTGATGCCATGATGATGACGCCATGTTGGTGGTGGTGATGCCATGTTGGTGACACCACGACGGTGATGGTGACGCCATGATGGTGATGGTGACGCCATGCTGGCGCCCCGCAGAGCCGTACAGCCCGGCCGTGTGGGTGATGATGTTCGTGATGTGTCTGACCGTGGTGGCCGTCACCGTCTTCGTCTTCGAGTACTTCAGCCCCGTGGGCTACAACCGCAGCCTGAGCAGCGGGAAGCGTGAGTGCGGGGCGGCGGGGGGCTGATGGGGGGTGATGGGGGGTGATGGGGGGTGATGGGGGGTGATATCAGGGTGATATGGGGGTGATATGGGGTGCTAAAGGGGTGATATGGGGGTGATATGGGGTGATATGAGGTGCTATAGGGGTGATATGGGGGTGATATGAGGTGATATGGGGGTGATATGGGGTGATATGGGGGTGATATGGGGTGATATGGGGTGATATGAGGTGATATGAGGTGATATGGGGGTGATATGGGGTGATATGGGGGTGATATGAGGTGATATGGGGTGATATGGGGTGCTATAGGGGTGATATGGGGGGACATGGGGTGATATGGGGTGATATGGGGTGCTATAGGGGTGATATGGGATGATACGGGGTGATATGGGGTGCTATAGGGGTGATATGGGGGTGATATGGGGTGATACAATGGTGATATAGGGTGATATGGGGGGACATGGGGTGATATGGGGTGATATGGGGGTGATATGAGGTGATATCAGAGTGATATGGGGGGACATGGGGTGATATGGGGGGATATGGGGTGATACAGAGTTCTATGGGGTGATATGAGGACGATATGGGGTGGTATAAGGGTGATTGGGGTGCTATGGGATGCTATGGGGCGATATGGGGGTGATATGGGGTGATACAACAGTGATATGGGGTGATATGGGGGGACATGGGGTGATATGAGGTGATATGGGGTGCTATAGGGGTGATATGGAGTGATAGGGAGGTGATATGGAGTGATATGGGGGAGATATGGGGTGATACAGAGTTCTATGGGGTGATATGAGGATGATATGGGGTGGTATAAAGGTGATATGGGGTGCTATGGGGATCTATGGGGTGATATGGGGTGATATGGGGTGATATGGGGTGATACAACAGTGATATGGGGTGATATGGGGGGATATGGGGTGATATGGGGGGATATGGGGTGACATGGAGGTGATACGGGGGGACATTGGGGTGACACACGATGACATGGGGGTGACACACAGTAGCAGGGGGGTGGCATTGGGTGACATTGGGGTGACATTGGGGTGACATGAGGTGATATGGGGTGGCATGGGGTGACATTGGGGTGACATTGGGGTGACAGTGTGACACAGTGACAATGTGACACAGCATCACGGTGACAACGTGACCGTGTCACAATGTGACCATGTGACACAGTGACAGCGACACAGCATCATGGTGACAATGTGACAATGTCACAACGTGACACAGCATCATGGTGACAATATGACAATGTGACGCAGTGACACACTGACAGAGTGACACAGCATCACGGTGACAACGTGACCATGCAACAACATGACCATGTGACCATGTGACAGTGTGACACAGTGATGCAGTGACACAGCATCATAGTGACAATGTGACCATGTCACAATGTGACCATGTGACACAGCGACACAGCATCACGATGACAATGTGACCATGTCACAACGTGACACAGCCTCACGGTGACAACGTCACACAGCGACACAGCATCACGATGACAATGTGACAATGTCACAACGTGACACAGCATCACGGTGACAACGTGACCATGCGACAGTGTGACCATGTCACAACGTGACACAGCATCACGGTGACAATGTGACCGTGTCACAATGTGACCATGTGACACAGTGACACAGCAACACAGCATCACGGTGACAATGTGACAATGTCACAACATGACACAGTGACACAGCAGTATGGTGACAACGTGACAATGTCACAATGTGACACAGCATCATGGTGACAATGTGACACAGTGACAATGTGACACAGCATCATGGTGACAATGTGACAGTGTGACACACTGACAGAGTGACACAGCCTCACGGTGACAACGTCACACAGCGACACAGCATCACGATGACAATGTGACCATGTCACAACGTGACACAGCCTCACGGTGACAACGTGACAACGTGACACAGTGTCACAACGTGACACAGCCTCACGGTGACAAGGTGACCATGTCACAACGTGACACAGCATCACGGTGACAACGTGACAACGTGACACAGTGTCACAACGTGACACAGCCTCACGGTGACAACGTGACCATGCGACAACGTGACCATGCGACAACGTGACCATGTGACAGTGTGACAGCGTGACAGTGTGACACGGTGCCGATGTCACCCCGTCCCCACGCCCCCCCCAGGCGCGGGCGGCCCCACGTTCACGGTGGGGAAGTCGGTGTGGCTGCTGTGGGCGCTGGTGTTCAATAATTCCGTCCCGGTGGAAAACCCGCGCGGCACCACCAGCAAAATCCTGGTGCTGGTCTGGGCCTTCTTCGCCGTCATCTTCCTCGCCAGCTACACCGCAAACCTGGCCGCCTTCATGATCCAGGAGGAGTACGTGGACACCGTGTCCGGGCTGAGCGACAGGAAGGTGGGGCTGGGGGGGATATGGGGGGGTATGGGGGGGTATGGGGGGATATGGGGGGGCCTGTGGGGTGTGGGGTTATGGGGATGTGGGGTTATGGGGGGATATGGGGTGTGTATGATCCGGGGGAAGAATGGTGACACCGTGTCCGGGCTGAGCGACAGGAAGGTGGGGCTGGGGGGGTTATGGGGGGGTATGGGGGGTATAGAGGGGTTATAGGGGGGTTATGGGGGACTATGAGGGGTTATAGGGGGGCTATGGGGTGTGGGGTTATGGGGGGATATGGGGTGTGTATGATCCAGGAGGAGTACGTGGACACCGTGTCCGGGCTGAGCGACAGGAAGGTGGGGCTGGGGGGGGGCTATGGGGGGGCTATGGGGGGATATGGGGGGGTATAGGGGGCTATGGGGGGGTATAGGGGGGCTATGGGGTGTGGGGTTATGGGGGGATATGGGGGGATATGGGGTGTGTATGATCCAGGAGGAAAATGGGGACACCGTGTCCGGGCTGAGCGACAGGAAGGTGGGGGCTGGGGGGGTTATGGGGGGGCTATGGGGGTATAGGAGGGTTATAGGGGGGCTATGGGGTGTGGGGTTATGGGGGTGTGGGGTTATGGGGGGATATGGGGGGATATGGGGTGTGTATGATCCGGGGGAAGAATGGGGACACCGTGTCCGGGCTGAGCGACAGGAAGGTGGGGCTGGGGGGGTTATGGGGGGGTATGGGGGGTATAGAGGGGTTATAGGGGGGTTATGGGGGACTATGAGGGGTTATAGGGGGGCTATGGGGTGTGGGGTTATGGGGGGATATGGGGTGTGTATGATCCAGGAGGAGTACGTGGACACCGTGTCCGGGCTGAGCGACAGGAAGGTGGGGCTGGGGGGGGGCTATGGGGGGGCTATGGGGGGATATGGGGGGGTATAGGGGGCTATGGGGGGGTATAGGGGGGCTATGGGGTGTGGGGTTATGGGGGGATATGGGGGGATATGGGGTGTGTATGATCCAGGAGGAAAATGGGGACACCGTGTCCGGGCTGAGCGACAGGAAGGTGGGGGCTGGGGGGGTTATGGGGGGGCTATGGGGGTATAGGAGGGTTATAGGGGGGCTATGGGGTGTGGGGTTATGGGGGTGTGGGGTTATGGGGGGATATGGGGGGATATGGGGTGTGTATGATCCGGGGGAAGAATGGGGACACCGTGTCCGGGCTGAGCGACAGGAAGGTGGGGCTGGGGGGGGGCTATGGGGGGGTTATGGGGGGATATGGGGGGGTATAGGGGGCTATGGGGTGTGGGGTTATGGGGGTGTGGGGATATGGGGGGATATGGGGTGTGTATGATTCGGGAGGAAAATGGGGACACTGTGTCCGGACTGAGCTACAGGAAGGTGGGGCTGGGGGGGTTATGGGGGGTTATGGGGGGGTATAGGGGGGCTATGGGGTGTGGGGTTATGGGGGGTTATGGGGGGATATGGGGTGTGTATGATCCAGGAGGAAAATGGGGACACCGTGTCTGGGCTGAGCGACAGGAAGGTGGGGGCTGGGGGGGTTATAGGGGGGCTATGGGGGTATAGGAGGGTTATAGGGGGGCTATGGGGTGTGGGGTTATGGGAGGATATGGGAGGGATGGGGGGATGTGGGGTGTGGGGTTATGGGGGGATATGGGGGGATATGGGGTGTTTATGATCCGGGGGAAGAATGGGGACACCGTGTCCGGGCAGAGCGACAGGAAGGTGGGGCTGGGGGGGTTATGGGGGGGCTATGGGGGGGTATAGGGGGCTATGGGGTGTGGGGTTATGGGGGGATATGGGGGGCTATGGGAGGATGTGGGGGGTTATAGGGAGACTATGGGGTGTGGGGTTATGTGGGGATATGGGGAGTTATAGGGGGGCTGTGGGGTGTGGGGTTATGGGGGGATATGGGGGGATGGGGGGATATGGGGGGGGTATAGAGGGGTTGTGGGGTGTGGGGTTATGGGGGCTATGGGGGGGCATAGGGGGGCTATGGCAGCCATGGAGCAGCTATGGGGTGTCTATGGGGTATCTATGGGGCAGCTGTGGGATGTCTATGGGGCAGTTGGGGGGACTCTATGGGGTGTCTATGGGGTATCTATGGGGCAGCCGTGGAGCAGCCATGGGATATCTATGGGGCAGTTGTGGGGTCTCTATGGGGTGTCTATGGGGCAGCCGTGGAGCAGCCTTGGGGTGTCTATGGGGCAGCCGTGGGGTCTCTATGGGGTGTCCGTGGGGTGTCTATGGGGCAGCCGTGGGGTGTCTATGGGGCAGCTGGGGGACTCTATGGGGTATCTATGGGGCAGCCATGGGGTGCCTATGGGGTGTCTATGGGGCAGCTGTGGGGTCTCTATGGGGTATCTATGGGGCAGCTGTGGGGTGTCTATGGGGTGCCTATGGGGCAGCTGGGAGGACTCTATGGGGTGTCCATGGGGCAGCCATGGGGTGTCTATGGGGTGCCTATGGGGCAGCTGGGAGGACTCTATGGGGTGTCTATGGGGTTTCTATGGGGCAGCCATGGGGCAGCCATGGGGTGTCTATGGGGCAGCCATGGGGTGTCTGTGGGGTGCCTATGGGGCAGCTATGGGGCAGCCGTGGGGTGTCTATGGGTTGTCCATGGGGTGTCTATGGGGTGTCTATGGGGCAGCTGTGGAGCAGCTATGGGGCAGCCGTGGGGTGTCTATGGGGCAGCTGGGGGGACTCTACGGGGTATCTATGGGGCAGCCATGGGGTGCCTATGGGGCAGCTATGGGGCAGCCGCGGGGCGGCTATAGGGCGCTGCGGGGCAGTTCCAGCGGCCGCAGGAGCAATACCCGCCGCTGCGCTTCGGCACGGTGCCCAACGGGAGCACGGAGAAGAACCTGCGCAGCAATTACCCCGCCATGCACCGCCACATGGCGCCGTACAACCAGCGCGGCGTGGAGGACGCGCTGCGCCATCTTAAGGCGGGGTGAGGGCGGAGCCTGGACCGGAAGGGGCGGGGCTTGGACCGGAACAGGGGTGGGTTCGGAATGCAGTCGGACGGGAAAGCGGCGGAGCCTGGACCGGAAGGGGCGGGGCTTAGACCGGAACAGGGATGGGCTCGGAATGCGTAGGGTCGGAAAGAAGCGCTGCCCGGATCGGAAGGGGCGGGGCTAGGACAGGAACGGGGCGGGGCACGGACCGGAACAGGGGTGGAGAGGGGTCCGAATTGAGCCTGGAAGAGGCGGGGCCTGGGCAGGAAGGGGCGGGGCGTGGCCCGGAACAGGGGTGGGATGGGAATGCAGTGGATAGGAAAGAGGCGTGGCTTGAACCGGAAAGGCGGGTGCCAGGACCGGAAGGGGGCTGGGCGTGGACCGGAAGGGGCGGGACCTGGAACGGGGGGGTTAAGGGAGGCTGGGCGGGGCTTATGCTCAGGGGGCGGGGCCTACGAGCGGGGGCGTGGGCTGTGGGCGTGGCTTATGTCTCTCCCCCTTATGGGCCGGGTTCTCTCCACAATGGGCGGGGTTAAGTGCGAGTGGGCGGGGTTTGACCCAGATGGGCGTGGCCTGCGAGATGTGGGCGTGGCTTTTGCCTCCCTCTCTCCCCTATGGGCCGGGTTCTCTCCACGATGGGCGGGGTTAAGTGCGGGTGGGGGGGGCTTATGCCCAAGGGGGCGTGGCCTACGAGCGGTGGGCGTGGCCTGCGAGCTGTGGGCGTGGCTTATCCTCTCCCTCCCTATGGGTTGAGTTCTTTCCACAATGGGCGGGGTTAAGTGCGGGTGGGCGGGGCTTATGCCCAAGGGGGGCGTGGCCTACGAGCGGTGGGCGTGGCCTGCGAGCTGTGGGCGTGTCCTCAGGCGATTGGACGCCTTCATTTACGACGCGGCGGTGCTGAACTACATGGCAAGGAAGGACGAGGGCTGCAAGCTGGTGACCATCGGAGCAGGGAAGGTGTTTGCCAGCACCGGCTACGGGCTGGGGCTGCAGAAGGGCTCACGATGGAAGAGGGCCATGGACCTCGCGCTGCTGCAGCTGCTGGGGGACGGTGAGGGGGGGGATATGTGGGGGGGGGGGGGGGGGCTGGGGCAGGAAGGTGGGAGGGGAAATGGGGGCAGGGGGGGGATTGGGGTCATGGGGGGATGTTGGGTCATAGGGGGAAATGGGGTCGTGGGGGAATAGGGGGCTATGGGGGGATGTGGGGTCGTGGGGGGATGTGGGGTCGTGGGGGGAAATGGGGTCGTGGGGGAATAGGGGGCTATGGGGGGATGTGGGGTCGTGGGGGGATGTGGGGTCGTGGGGGGAAATGGGGTCGTGGGGGGATGTGGGGTCATGGGGGGAAATGGGGTCGTGGGGGGATGTGGGGTCGTGGGGGGAAATGGGGTCGTGGGGGGATGTGGGGTCGTGGGGGGATGTTGGGGTCATGGGGGCATATGAGGGGATACTGGGGTCATGGGGGGATGTGGGGTCATAGGGGAATTTTGGGGTCATGGGGAGATGTTGGGGTCATAGGGGGAAATGGGGTCGTGGGGGAATAGGGGGTTATGGGGGGAAATGGGGTCGTGGGGGGAAATGGGGTTATGGGGGGATGTTGGGGTCAAAGGGGAAATGGGGTCGTGGGGGCATAGGGGGCTATGGGGGGATGTGGGGTCGTGAGGGGAAATGGGGTCATGGGGGGATGTTGGGGTTGTGGGGGGATGTGGGCTCATGGGGGGATGTGGGGTCATGGGGGTATATGGGGTCGTGGGGGGATGTTGGGGTCATAGGGGGATTGGGGTCATGGGGGCATATGGGGGGATACTGGGGTCATGGGGGGATGTGGGGTCATAGGGGAATTTTGGGGTCATGGGGGGATGTTGGGGTCATAGGGGAATTTTGGGGTCATGGGGGGATGTGGGGTTGTGGGGGGAAATGGGGCCATAGGGGGATTGGGGTCATGGGGGAATTTGGGGGTCGTGGGGGGATATTGGGGTCATGGGGGGAAATGGGATCATAGGGGGATTGGGGTCATGGGGGGATGTTGGGGTCATGGGGGGATGTTGGGGTCATAGGGGATGATGGGGTCTTGGGGGAAAATGGGGGCAAGGGGGGAATTGGGGTCATGGGAGGAAATGGGGTCATAGGGGGATTGGGGTCATAGGGGGATTGGGGTCATGGGGGGATATGGGGCCATGGGGGGGTTGTGGGGTCATGATGGGGTTATGGGGTCATGAGGGGGTTAGGGTGTCCCACTGTTCTCAGATGAAGGGGAGCTGCTGTGGCTGTAAGACAGGGATGGGGTGACACGGCCATGGGGTGATGGGGTGACACGGCCATGGGGTGATGGGGTGACACGGCCATGGGGTGACATGGCCACGGAGTGACAAAGTGAGGGGGTGACACAGTGATGGGGTGACGGGGTGACACAGCCATGGGGTGGCACAGCCATGGGGTGACAAAGTGATGGGGTGATGGGGTGACATGGCCACGGGGTGACACAGTGATGGGGTGACACAGCCATGGGGTGACAAAGTGATGGGGTGACACAGTGATGGGGTGATGGGGTGGCACAGTGATGGGGTGACATGGTGATGGGGTGACACGGCCACGGGGTGACACAGTGATGAGGTGATGGGGTGGCACAGCCATGGGGTGACACAGTGATGGGGTGATGGGGTGGTGCAGTGATGGGGTGACACGGTGATGGGGTGACACGGCCATGGGGTGACACGGTGATGGGGTGATGGGGTGGCACAGCCATGGGGTGACACCGCCGTGGGGTGACACGGTGATGGGATGATGGGGTGACATGGCCACGGGGTGACATGGTGATGGGGTGATGGGGTGGCACAGTGATGGGGTGACACGGTGATGGGGTGACACAGCCATGGGGTGACACAGTGATAGGGTGATGGGGTCATACAGTAATGGGGTGATGGGGTGACACGGCCATGGGGTGACATGGTGACGGGGTGATGGGGTGGCACAGTGATGGGGTGGCACAGCCATGGGGTGGCACAGTGATGGGGTGACACAGCCATGGGGTGGCACAGTGATGGGGTGGTGGGGTGGCACAGCGATGGGGTGGCACAGCGATGGGGTGGCACAGTGATGGGGTGACACGGCCACGTGGTGAATGGGTGATGGGGTGGCACAGTGATGGGGTGACACGGCGATGGGGTGGCACAGCGATGGGGTGACACGGGGACGGGGTGGCACAGTGATGGGGTGACACGGTGACGGGGTGATGGGGTGGCACAGCGATGGGGTGACACAGTGATGGGGTGGCACAGTGATGGGGTGGCACAGTGATGGGGTGGCACAGCGATGGGGTGACACGGTGATGGGGTGACACGGCCATGGGGTGACACGGTGATGGGGTGGCACAGCGATGGGGTGGCACAGCGATGGGGTGACACGGCCATGGGGTGACACGGCCATGGGGTGATGGGGTGACACGGCCACGGGGTGACACGGCCACGGGTGAGCCGGTGACCCGGTGCCGCCGTCCCCAGACGAGCTGGAGCTGCTGGAGCGGCTGTGGCTGTCCGGGATTTGCCACCAGGAGCGCAGCGAGGCGGTGAGCAGCAAGCTGGACATCGACAACATGGCGGGCGTCTTCTACATGCTGCTGGTGGCCATGGGGCTCAGCCTCATCGCCTTCGGCGCCGAGCACCTCGTGCATCGCCGGCTCAGGGGCAGCCTGAGGGGACATGGGGGGCTGCTGGCGCTCAGCAGGGTGAGCGGGGGCTGTGGGGTGGTGGGGGGGTTCTGTGGGGCAGTGATGGGGTTGGATGGGGTTGGATGGGGTTGGATGGGGTTCTATGGGGAGGTGATGGGGTTCTGTGGGGTTGGATGGGACAGTGATGGGGTTGGATGGGGTTGAATGGGGCCATGGGGGGCTGCTGGCGCTCAGCAGGGTGAGCGGGGGCTGTGGGGTTCTGTGGGGTTGGGTGGGGTTGGATGGGGTTCTATGGGGTTGGATGGGGTTCTGTGGGGAGGTGATGGGGTTCTGTGGGGTTGGATGGGGTTCTATGGGGTTGGATGGGGTTCTGTGGGGTTGGATGGGGTTCTATGGGGAGGTGATAGGGTTCTATGGGGTTGGATGGGGTTCTATGGGGTTGGATGGGGTTCTGTGGGGTTGGATGGGGTTCTATGGGGAGGTGATAGGGTTCTATGGGGTTGGATGGGGTTCTATGGGGTTGGATGGGGTTCTGTGGGGTTGGATGGGGTTCTATGGGGAGGTGATAGGGTTCTATAGGGTTCCATGGGGCCATGGGGGGCTGCTGGCGCTCAGCAGGGTGAGCGGGGGCTACGGGGTTCTGTGGGGTTGGGTGGGGTTCTATGGGAGGTGATGGGGTTCTGTGGGGTTGTATTGGGGTTCTATGGGAGATGATGGGGTTCTATGGGGCCATGGGGGGGTGCTGGCGCTCAGCAGGGTGAGCGGGGGCTGTGGGGTTCTGTGGGGTTGGATGGGGTTTTATGGGGTTGGATGGGGTTGGATGGGGTTCTATGGGGAGGTGATGGGGTTCTATAGGGTTCCATGGGGGGCTGCTGGCACTCAGCAGGGTGAGTGGGGGGCTGTGGGGTTCTGTGGGGTTGGATGGGGTTCTATGGGGTTGGATGGGGTTCCATGGGGAGGTGATGGGGTTGGATGGGGTTCTGTGGGATGCTGAGGGGCCATGGGGGGCTGCTGGCGCTCAGCAGGGTGAGCAGGGGGCTGTGGGGTGGTGGGGGGGTTCTGTGGGGCTGGATGGGGTTCTATGGGGTTGGATGGGGTTGGATGGGGTTGGATGGGGTTCTATGGGGAGGTGATGGGATTCTATGGGGCTGGATGGGGTTGGATGGGGTTCTATGGGGAGGTGATGGGGTTCTATGGGGTTAGATGGGGTTCTATGGGGTTGGATGGGGTTGGATGGGGCCATTGGGGGCTGCTGGCGCTCAGCAGGGTGAGCGGGGGGCTGTGGGGTGGTGGTGGGGTTCTGAGGGGCTGGATGGGGTTCTA
This sequence comes from Phasianus colchicus, assembly GCF_987193195.1. NCBI lineage: Eukaryota > Metazoa > Chordata > Aves > Galliformes > Phasianidae > Phasianus > Phasianus colchicus. The sequence continues at coordinate 3,079,148 of NC_143466.1, forward strand.
TGGGGTTGGATGGGGTTGGATGGGGTTCTATGGGGAGGTGATGGGGTTCTATGGGGTTAGATGGGGTTCTATGGGGTTGGATGGCGTTCTATGGGGTTGGATGGGGTTGGATGGGGCCATTGGGGGCTGCTGGCGCTCAGCAGGGTGAGCGGGGGGCTGTGGGGTGGTGGTGGGGTTCTGAGGGGCTGGATGGGGTTCTATGGGGTTGGATGGGGTTGGATGGGGTTGGATGGGGTTCTATGGGGAGGTGATGGGATTCTATGGGGCTGGATGGGGTTGGATGGGGTTCTATGGGGAGGTGATGGGGTTCTATGGGGTTAGATGGGGTTCTATGGGGTTGGATGGGGTTGGATGGGGCCATTGGGGGCTGCTGGCGCTCAGCAGGGTGAGCGGGGGGCTGTGGGGTGGTGGTGGGGTTCTGAGGGGCTGGATGGGGTTCTATGGGGTTGGATGGGGTTGGATGGGGTTCTATGGGGAGGTGATGGGGTTCTATGGGGTTGGATGGGGTTGGATGGGGTTCTATGGGGAGGTGATGGGGTTCTATGGGGTTGGATGGGACAGTGATGGGGTTGGATGGGGTTGAATGGGGCCATGGGGGGCTGCTGGCGCTCAGCAGGGTGAGCGGGGGCTGTGGGGTTCTGTGGGGTTGGGTGGGGTTGGATGGGGTTGGATGGGGTTGGATGGGGTTCTATGGGGAGGTGATGGGGTTCTATAGGGTTCTATGGGGCCATGGGGGGCTGCTGGCGCTCAGCAGGGTGAGCGGGGGCTACAGGTTCTGTGGGGTTGGGTGGGGTTGGATGGGGTTCTATGGGGAGGTGATGGGGTTCTATAGGGTTCTATGGGGCCAGGGGGGGCTGCTGGCGCTCAGCAGGGTGAGCGGGGGCTGTGGGGTTCTGTGAGGTTGGGTGGGGTTCTATGGGGTTGGATGGGGTTGGATGGGGTTCTATGGGGAGGTGATGGGGTTCTATGGGGTTGGATGGGGTTGGATGGGGTTCTATGGGGTTGGATGGGGTTGGATGGGGTTCTATGGGGAGGTGATGGGGTTCTATAGGGTTCTATGGGGCCAGGGGGGGCTGCTGGCGCTCAGCAGGGTGAGCGGGGACTGTGGGGTTCTGTGGGGCTGGATGGGGTTCTATGGGGTTGGATGGGGTTGGATGGGGTTGGATGGGGTTCTGTGGGGTTGGATGGGGTTGGATGGGGTTGGATGGGGTTAGATGGGGTTCTGTGGGGTTGGATGGGGTTGGATGGGGTTGGATGGGGTTGGATGGGGTTCTGTGGGGTTGGATGGGGTTGGATGGGGTTGGATGGGGTTCTGTGGGGTTGGATGGGGTTGGATGGGGTTGGATGGGGTTCTGTGGGGTTGGATGGGGTTGGATGGGGTTAGATGGGGTTCTGTGGGGTTGGATGGGGTTGGATGGGGTTGGATGGGGTTAGATGGGGTTCTGTGGGGTTGGATGGGGTTGGATGGGGTTGGATGGGGTTCTGTGGGGTTGGATGGGGTTGGATGGGGTTGGATGGGGTTGGATGGGGCCATGGGGGGCTGCTGGCACTCAGCAGGGTGAGCAGGGGCTGTGGGGTTCTGTGGGGTTGGATGGGGTTGGATGGGGTTGGATGGGGTTCTGTGGGGTTGGATGGGGTTCTATGGGGTTGGATAGGACAGTGATGGGGTTGGATGGGGTTGGATGGGGCAGTGATGGGGTTCTATGGGGTTGGATGGGGTTCTATGGGGAGGTGATGGGGTTCTGTGGGGTTGGATGGGGTTCTATGGGGCCATGGGGGGCTGCTGGTGCTCAGCAGGGTGAGTGGGGTTCTATGGGGTTCTATGGGGTTCTATGGGGTTCTGTGGGGCTCTGTGTGGGTCTGGAGGGGTTCTATGGGGCACAGTAACCCACAGAGAAGACCCATAGAGCCCCCATAGAGAACCCATAGAGACCCATAGGGACCCCATAAAGACCCCATAGTGCCCCATAAACCCCACAGTGAACCAAAGAGCCCCATAAGGACTCCATAGAGCCCTACAGTGACCCCGACCCATAGAGACTCCATAGAGACCCCATAGCGCCCCATAGAGACCCATAGAAACCCCATAGCACCCCATAGAGACCCATAGAGACCCCATAGTGACCCATAGAAACCCCATAGCGCCCCATAGAGACCCCATAGCGCCCCATAGAGACCCATAGAGATCCCATAGAAACCCCATAGCGCCCCATAGAGACCCCGTAACGCCCCATAGCGCCCCATAGCGCCCCATAGAGACCCCATAGTGCCCCATAGCGCCCCATAGAAACCCCATAGTGCCCCATAGAGACCCATAGTGCCCCATAGAAACCCCATAGCGCCCCACAGAGACCCCGTAACGCCCCATAGCGCCCCATAGCGCCCCATAGAGACCCCATAGTGCCCCATAGCACCCCATAGAAACCCCATAGTGCCCCATAGAGACCCCATAGAAACCCCATAGTGCCCCATAGCGCCCCATAGAGTCCCATAGAGACCCCATAGAAACCCCATAGTGCCCCATAGAGACCCATAGAGACCCCATAGGAGCCCCATAGCGCCCCATAGCGCCCCATAGAGACCCCATAGTGCCCCATAGCGCCCCATAGAAACCCCATAGTGCCCCATAGAGACCCATAGTGCCCCATAGAAACCCCATAGCGCCCCATAGAGACCCCGTAACGCCCCATAGCGCCCCATAGCGCCCCATAGAGACCCCATAGTGCCCCATAGCACCCCATAGAAACCCCATAGTGCCCCATAGAGACCCCATAGAAACCCCATAGTGCCCCATAGCGCCCCATAGAGTCCCATAGAGACCCCATAGAAACCCCATAGTGCCCCATAGAGACCCATAGAGACCCCATAGGACCCCTATAGTGCCCCATAGCGCCCCATAGAGACCCATAGAGACCCAATAGAAACCCCACAGCACCCCATAGCGCCCCATAGAGTCCCATAGAGACCCAGAGAGACCCCATAGCGCCCCATAGAGACCCATACAGACCCCATAGAAACCCCACAGCGCCCCATAGAGCCCCATAGAGATCCCATAGAAACCCCATAGTGCCCCATAGCGCCCCATAGAGACCCCATAGAAACCCCATAGCGTCCCATAGAGACCCCATAGAGACCCCATAGCACCCCATAGAAACCCTATAGTGCCCCATAGCGCCCCATAGAGACCCCATAGAAACCCTACAGCGCCCCATAGCCCCCCATAGAGACCCATAGAGACCCCATAGTGCCCCATAGCACCCCATAGAAACCCCATAGCGCCCCATAGAGACCCCATAGTGCCCCATAGCGCCCCATAGAGACCCATACAGATCCCATAGCGCCCCATAGCGCCCCATAGAGACCCCATAGCGCCCCATAGGACCCCTGACTCAGAGCTGTGTGTTTTTGGGGTCACGTGGGATCCATAGGTCTCACGCTGTGCCCCCCCCTCATTGCCCCCCCCCCCCATAGGGCATGTACAGCTGCTGCCGCCCGGAAGACCCCCCCCAACTGCCCCCCCCTCAGCCCCTCCCCCCACTGACCCCCCGCCCCCCCCACACCCCCCCAGCCGCCCCCACCCCCCCTTCCCACCACCGCCCCCCCCACCCCCACCGCCCCCCCCCGCCCCACCGCACCTCTGCCGCCCCCCCCCCCTCCTCCTCTTCATCCTTCCATCACTTTTACGGCCCCATCGAACCCCCCCGCGGGTTGGGAGGGGGCAGAGCGGTGGCTGGAGGGGGGGGGGGGGCGGAACCGGGACCCCCCCGTTGGAGCCCGGGACCCCCCCGTACCCCCGCACCCCCCCCTCGAGCAGAACCGCTTTTGCAGGGGGGGGTGGAGGCGGGACCCCCCCTTGGCCCCCCCCGTACGCTCTCCTATCTTACGAAGACGAACGCGGCCCCCCCGGGGCGCCCCCCCCACCCCAAACCCCCCCCCAACCTCAAAGCCGCCCCCCCCCCCACGCGACCCCCCCTCAAAAAAAAGCCCCCACCCCGCACCACCACCACCACCACCATCATCACCGCCACGTGGCCGGGGGGGGGCGAGACCCCGAAACCCAACCCCTCCTCCTGCCCCCCCCCTCGGCCCCCCCTTCCCCCCCCCCCCCACCTCCGTCCCGCCCCCCCCTCCCCCCCTCTCCCCCGATTCCGATTACAGCGATTCCGAATCCGACGGTTCCGAATCCCCCCCCCCCGCCCCCCCCCACTCCCGCCCCCGTTTCCCCCATTTCCCCCATTACCCCCCCCCTTCTCACCATTACTGCTGCCCCCCCCCTCCCCTCCCGCCGCCGCCCCCCCCCCCAAATTCCTTCTGGCCCCGCTATTGGTCCGCCGAACGCTTGGTTGGGTTGGGGGGGGGGGCGGGGGGGTCGTGCGGGGTTTGCGGGGACGGAGCGGGGGGGGGAGGAGGAGGAGGAGGAGGAGGAGGAGGAAGGACCCCCCCCACCCTATGGGGCAGTTTGGAGCTTCTGCCCCCCCCGCCGCCCCCCCCCCCTCCCCCCCCCCCCCACCACCACCACCATCAGTGCCCCTACGCCGCCCCCCCCGCTCCTGCCCCCCCCCTCCGCTGCTGCTCCGCCGAACGCCTCCGCGATTGGGACCCCCCCCCTTATTGGGGTGGCTCCTCTTGGGGGGGGGGCGCTTTGCTGTCACCTCCTTCCATCCCCCCCCCCGCCCCCCCCCCAATCCGCTCGCTGTCGCTGTCACCGCCGTCACCGTCACCGTTGTCACCATCACCCCCCCGCTTCCTCTTCTCAGCCCCCCCCGCCCCCCCCTCCCCACCACCACCACCACCACCACCACCCCCCCCCCCCCCACGACCCCCGGGTTCCTCGATCCGTCCCTCCCCCCCCCCCCCGCCGCCGCCGCCGCCCCCCCCCGCAGCCCCCATTAACACCACCGCCACCAGACGGCGTCACCGCCACGACCCCCCCGCGGCGTCGCGGAGCCTCGAAGATCTCAGCCAATGGGGGGGGGGGAGAAGGGGGGGAAAGGGGGGGTTGGGGGTGGGGGGCCGGAGCGTGGACCCCCCCCCCTCGCAGACCCCATCGGTGTCACCGTCGAGGAGGGGGAGGGGACGGCGTGGGGGGGGGAGCGGGGTTTGGGGGGGGGGGGTTGGGGGGGAGGAGGGGATCGGCGCATTTCTCCAGTTTGGAGTCGGAGGTGTGAAATTGGGGGGGGGGAGGGGGGGGCACGGGGGGGTTGGGGGGGGTCCATATATGGGGGGGGGGTTGAATGGGATGGGGGGGGGCAGTGGGGGGGTCCATATATGGGGGGGGGGTTGAATGGGATGGGGGGGGCCGCACGGGGGGGCGAGTGGGGGGGGGGTCAATATATGGGGGGGGGGGGTTGAATGGGATGGGGGGGGGCATTGGGGGGGTCCATATATGGGGGGGGGTTGAATGGGATGGGGGGGGCCGCACGGGGGGGCGAGTGGGGGGGGGTCAATATATGAGGGGGGGGGTTGAATGGGATGGGGGGGGGGGCATTGGGGGGGTTAATATATGGGGGGGTTGAATGGGATGGGGGGGGGCATTGGGGGGGTCCATATATGGGGGGGTTGAATGGGATGGGGGGGGCATTGGGGGGGTCCATATATGGGGGGGGGGTTGAATGGGATGGGGGGGGCCGCACGGGGGGGCGAGTGGGGGGGGGGTCAATATATGAGGGGGGGGGTTGAATGGGATGGGGGGGGCTGCACGGGGGGGCAGTGGGGGGGTCAATATATGGGGGAGGGGGGTGAGAATGAGATGGGGGGGCCCACACCGGGGGGGGGGCAGTGGGGGGGGGGGGGTATCCCAATGGGAGGAGGGGCGGGGGGGTCCCTATATGTGAGGGGGGGGGTGAGAATGGGATGGGGGGGGTCCACATGGGGGGGGGGCAGTGGGGGGGGTATCCCAATATGGGGAGGGGCAGTGGGGGGGGTCCGTATATGTGGGAGGGGGGGGTGACAATGGGGGGGGGTGAGAATGGGATGGGGGGGGGGTCCACACGGGGAGAGGGGGAGTGTGGGGGGGTCACCGTGGGGGGGGTCCATATATGTGGGAGGGGGGGTGAGAACGGGATGGGGGGGGTGTCCCAATGGGGGGTGACAATGGGTGGGGGGTCTCCATGGGGGGGGGGGTCCCTATATGTTGGAGGGGGGGGTGACAACGGAGGGGGGAGAATGGGATGGGGGGGGGTCTACAGGGGGGGGGTATCTGAATGGGGGGGGGGCAGTGGGGTGGGGGGGTCTGCATGGGGGGAATAACAATGGGGGAAGGTCCCTATGGGGGGGGGCAGTGGGGGGGTTGACAATGGGGCTGGGGGGGGCAATGTGGGGGGGGGGTCCCTATGAGGGGTGTGAGAATGGGATGGGTGTGATCTCATGGGGGGGGGCAGTGGGGAGGGGTCCTTATGGGGGGGTGAGAATGGGGGGGGGGGGGAGACGACAGGGTGGGGGGCAGCAGGGTGGGGGGGGGTCCCAATGGGGGGGGGGGGGGGGCAGTGGGATGGGGGTGTCCCCGTGGGGGGGGGGGGGGGGACACAGGGGGTGACACAGATGTTTTCCCATTGGGGTGGGGGGGGGAGTCCCCATGGGGTGACAACGAGGAGGGGGTGTCCGCATTTGGGGGGGGGGTCCCTATGGGGTGACATCGAGGTGTCCCCATGGGGGGGGGGGCAATGGAGGGGATGTCCCCACTGTGGGGGGGGGGGAATTTGGGGGGGGGTCTCCCCATCAGAGGGTGACAATGACATTGAGGTGTCCCCGTGGGGGGGGGGGCAATGGAGGGGATGTCCCCACTGTGGGGGGGGGGGGAAATTTGGGGGGGGGGTCTCCCCATCAGAGGGTGACAATGACATCGAGGTGTCCCCATGGGGGGTGACAATGAGGTGGGGGGGGTCCCTCAATGGGGGGGGGGGAAGAGGAAGGGGAGGGGGGACACAATGGGGTGACAATGACACTGGGGTGGCCCCCGTGGTCCTTTGGGGACAGGGATGGTGGCACAGAAATGTCCCCAAATGGTGGCAGTGACACAGGGACGTCACCGAGGTCCATTGGGGACAATGGCGGTGACACAGGGATGTCCCCAAATGGTGACAATGACATTAAGGTGCCCCTGTGGCCCATTGGGGACAATGGCAGTGACACAGAGATGGCTCCATTGGTGACAATGACACAGAGATGTCCCCAAATGGTGACAATGACATTAAGGTGCCCCTGTGGCCCATTGGGGACAATGATGGTGACACACAGGTGGCCCCAAATGGTGACAATGACACAGGGATGTCCCCAAGGTCCTTTGGGGACAATGATGGGGACACAGAGGTGTCCCCAAATGGTGACAGTGACACAGGGACCTCACCAAGGTCCATTGGGGACAATGATGGTGGCACAGTGACAATGACGGTGACACAGAGATGTCCCCGATGGTGACAATGACACAGACATGTCCCCAAGGTCCACTGGGGACAATGATGGTGGCATGCAGGTGTCCCTATAGAGTGACAGTGACACAGAAATGTCCCCACTGGGGACAATGACGGTGACACAGAGATGTCCCCAAATGGTGACAATGACACTGAGATGCCCCCACTGGGGACAATGATGGTGACACGGTGACAATGACAGCGACACAGAGATGTCCCCAAATGGTGACAGTGACACAGAGATGTCCCCAAGGTCCATTGGGGACAATGACGGTGACACACAGGTGGCCCCAAATGGTGACAATGACACAGGGATGTCCCCAAGGTCCTTTGGGGACAATGATGGGGACACAGAGGTGTCCCCAAATGGTGACAGTGACACAGGGACCTCACCAAGGTCCATTGGGGACAATGATGGTGGCACAGTGACAATGACGGTGACACAGAGATGTCCCCGATGGTGACAATGACACAGACATGTCCCCAAGGTCCACTGGGGACAATGATGGTGGCATGCAGGTGTCCCTATAGAGTGACAGTGACACAGAAATGTCCCCACTGGGGACAATGACGGTGACACAGAGATGTCCCCAAATGGTGACAATGACACTGAGATGCCCCCACTGGGGACAATGATGGTGACACGGTGACAATGACAGCGACACAGAGATGTCCCCAAATGGTGACAGTGACACAGAGATGTCCCTGTGGTCCATTGGGGACAATGACGGTGACACACAGGTGGCCCCAAATGGTGACAATGACACAGCGATGTCCCCAAGGTCCTTTGGGGACAATGATGGGGACACAGAGGTGTCCCCAATGGTGGCAATGACACAGGGATGTCCCCAAATGGTGACAGTGACACAGAGATGTCCCTGTGGTCCTTTGGGGACAATGATGGGGGCACAGAGATGTCCCCAAAAGGTGACAATGACATTAAGGTGCCCCTGTGGCCCACTGGGGACAATGATGACACAGAGATGTCCCCAAACAGTGACAGTGACACAGAAATGTCCCCATCGGGGACAATGACACTCAGATGTCCCCATAGGGTGACGGTGCCCCTCCCCCATTGTCCCCAATGTCCCCAATGTCCCCATTGTCCCCAATGCCCCCATAATGTCCCCATTGCCCCTCTGTCCCCATTGTCCCCATAATGTCCCCAATGCCCCCATTGTCGCCATAATGTCCCCATTGTCCCTCTGTCCCCATTGTCCCCAATGTCCCCATTGTCCCCTCAGTGCCCCACCCCCCTCCCTTCCCCTCCCCCTCCCCACTTTGTCACTGTGACCCCGTCCCCATTTTGACCCAAATTTGGGCCATTTTTGGGGGCCGGAAATAAAATAAAAAACTGTGAGCGACCGCAGCCACCGCCACTGTGACCCCAAAACGTCCTTCGTGTCCCCAAATGTCCCCAAATGTCCCCAAATGTCCGCCTCCCCCACCCCCAACCGGCCCTTCCCCCCCCCCTCCCCATTTTTGCCCGTTGTTGTCCCTTTTTATCCCATTTCCTCCCCTCGTGTCCCCGTGCGACGCAGTCTCGTCCTCAATTAAAGCTTTTGTAGCTCACCGTGGCGTTAATTACGCGCTAATTAAGGTGTTAATGAGGACAGGGGGAGGGTGGGTGGCGGCAGGCCGCCATAGCCGTCGCTATGGCAACGGCGGCGACAAAATGGCGGCGGGGCCGGAAGTGGAGGGGCAGGAGGGCGGAAGTGCGTAGCGCGGAACCGGAAGTGCCCCTAAAGGAGAACCAAAAGAGCGTCTGGAGGAGAACCGGAAGCGTGTCCAGTGAAGGACCGGAAGTGTGCCTGAAAAAGAACGGAAGCGTGCTGCACGTGACCGGAAGTGTGTCGCACAGCGCCGGAAGTGGCAAAAAATGGCGGCGCGCAGCGGCGGCACTGGAGCCACGCGGCTCCGGAGCTCCCGGGAACGGCGGAGGGGGCGGGGCCAGGGGGCGGAGCCAGCACGAAGGGGGGCGGGGCGGAGCGGAGAGGGGGAGGGGCGCGTTTACATCCCCGGTCGCGGCCCCCCGCCCGGTCCCGACGAAGAAATGGTGGTGGATACCTCCGCCTATAGGCTGCTGCACCATGCGGGCACCGGTACGGCCGTGGGGCGGCTCTGTGGGGCGGTTATGGGGCTTTATGGAGTGGTTATGGGGTACTGTGGGGCTCTATGGGGCGGTTATGGGGCTCAATGGGGCGGTTGTGGGTCAGTATGGAGCTTTATGGAGTGGTTATAGGGCACTATGGGGCCGTTTATGGGTCTCTATGGGGTGGTTGTGGGTCATTATGGAACTCTAAGGGGTGGTTATGGGGCGGTTATGGAGCTCTATGGGTGGTTATGGGGCACTGTGGGCCTCTATGGGGTGGTTGTGGGTCATTATGGAGCTCTATGGGGCAGTTATGGGATTCTATGGGGTGGCTATGGGGCTCTATGGGGTGGTTGTGGGTCATTATGGGGCTCTATGGGGTGGTTATGGGGCTTTATAGGGTTGTTGTGAGATTCTGTGGGGCTCAGTGGGGCGGTTATGGGGCTCAGTGGGGCAGGTATGGGGCAGTGTGGGGCAGCTATGGAGTTCAATGGGGCACAATGGGCTCAGTGGGGCAGCTGTGGGGCTCAGTGGGGCAGCTATGGGGCTCAGTGGGACTCAGTGGGGCAGCTATGAGGTTCAATGGGGCACAATGGGCTCAGTGGAGCTCAGTGGGGCAGCTGTGGGGCTCAGTGGGGCAGCTATGGGGCTCAATGAGGCTCAGTGGGGCAGTTATGGGGCTTAGGGGGGCTGTTACCGCATCCAGTGGGGCGCTGTGGGTCACTTGTGGGGCGCTGTGGGTCACTTGTGGGGCTGTGTTTGTCACTTCTGGGGCTGTGTGGGTCACTTCTGGGGCTGTGGGTCACCTATGGGGCTGCGTGGGTCACTTGTGGAGCTGCGTGGGTCACTTCTGGGGCGCTGTGGGTCACTTATGGGGCTGTGTTTGTCACTTCTGGGGCGCTGTGTGGGTCACCTATGGGGCGCTGTGGGTCACCTATGGGGCTGTGTTGGTCACTTCTGGGGCTGTGTTGGTCACCTATGGGGCTGTGTGGGTCACTTGTGGGGCGCTGTGGGTCACTTGTGGGGCTGTGTGGGTCACTTGTGGGGCGCTGTGTGTGGTCACCTATGGGGCGCTGTGATCACTTGTGGGGCGCTGTGATCACTTGTGGGGCGCTGTGATCACTTGTGGGGCGCTGTGGGTCACTTGTGGGGCGCTATGGTCACTTATGGGGCGCTGTGGGGCTGCCCCACAGGTGCGCCGTGCCTCAGCCTGGACGTTGTGAGGGACGGTTTGGGGGACGACCGTGAGACGCTGCCGCTGTCGCTGCTGCTCTGCGCTGGGACGCAGGCGGCCACGGCACAGGGCAACAGGTGGGGCGCCCCATAGATGTGTGGGGCGGGACCTGGGGGGGGGGGGGGCAGGGAGATGTGGGTGGGGGGTGGGACCCGTGGGTGGGGGAGGCAGGGAGATGTGGTGCCCCATAGATGTGTGGGGCGGGACCCGTGGGGGGGCAGGGAGATGTGGGGTGCTCCATAGATGTGTGGGGCGGGACCTGTGGGTGGGGGGGGATCCCGTGGGTGGGGGAGGCAGGGAGATGTGGGGTGCCCCATAGATGTGTGGGGTGGGACCCGTGGGTGGGGGGGGGGGGCAGGGAGATGTGGGGCCCCATAGATCTGTGGGGTCGGACCTATAAGTGGGGGGGTGGGGACCCGTGGGTGTGTGGGGCAGGGAGATGTGAGGCCCCATAAATCTGTGGGGTGGGACCTATAAGTGGGGGGTGGGACCCATGGGTGTGTGGGGCAGGGAGCTGTGGGTGGGGGATGGGACCCGTGGATCTGTGGGGCTGGGAGGTGTGGGGCAGGGAGGTATGGGGCCCCATAGATGTGGGGCAGGACTTACAAGGGGGGGGGTGGGACCCATGGGTGTGGGGAGTGGGACCCATGGATCTGTGGGGCCCCATAGATTTGTGGGGCTGAGATCCATAGGTGGGTCCCATGGATGTGTGGGGCAGGGAGCTGTGGGACCCCATAGATGTGTGGGGCGGGATCCATGGATGTGTGGGGCAAGGAGCTGTGAAGCCCCGTAGATGTGGGGCAGGACCTATAAGTGGGGGGTGGGACCCGTGGGTGTGTGGGGCAGGGAGATGTGGGGCCCCATAGATCTGTGGGGTGGGAGCCATAGGTGAGGGATGGAACCTGTGGATCTGTGGGGCAGGGAACTGTGGGACCCCATAGATCTGTGGGGCAGGACCCATAGATGGGGGTGGGACCCATGGATGTGTGGGGCAGGGAGTCTTGTGACCCCGTAGATCTGTGGGGCAGGGACCTATGGGTGGGGGGCGGGACCCATGGGTGTGTGGGGCAGGCAGCCATGGGACCCATAGATCTGTGGGGCAGGACCCATAGATGGGGGGTGAGGCCCTTAGGTGGGGGCTGGGACCCATGGGTGTGTGGGGCAGGGAGCCATGGGGCACCCCATAGATCTGTGGGGCGGGACCCATGGATGGGGGATGAAACCTATGGATGTGTGGGGCGGGACCCATGGATTCATGGAGTCGAGCCCAGTGATTTGTGGGGTCAGCCCCACAGATCTGTGGGGTGGAACGTTCATACCTTAACGTTGGCAGCAAGGGGTTATGGAACAATGGGCTGGGATCCATACAGCTGCAGAAGTAAACCTGGAGATCTATGGGGCCAGACCCACACATCTATGGGGCCAGACCCACACATCTATGGGGTCAGCCCCACAGATCTATGGGGTGGAACGTTCATATCTTAACTGTGACAGCAAAGAACCTATAGAGCAATGGGCTGGGATCCATAGAGCTGCAGAAGGAAACCTGGACATCTATGGGGCCAGCCCCACAGATCTATGGGGCCAAACCCACGCATCTATGGGGTCAGACCCACACATCTATGGGGTGGAACCTTCATATCTTAACTGTGACAGCAAAGAATCTAGAGAGCAATGCGCTGGGATCCATAGAGCTGCAGAAGCAAACCTGGACATTTATGGGGCCAGACCCACACATCTATGGGGCCAGACCCACACATTTATGGGCTCAGCCCCACAGATCTATGGGGCGGAACACTCCTATCTTAACTCTGACACTGAAAAACCCATAGAGAGAGGAGCTGGGATCCATAGACCCACAGAGCCGAAGCTGGAGATCTGTGGGGCCAGCCCCACAGATCTATGGGGCCGGCCCCACGCTTTCCCCCCAGGCTGATGGTGCTGAAGATGCAGAACCTCCACGGGCCGCGGCGCCATGGGGGCAGCAGCGACAGCGAGAGCGACAGCAGCGAGGAGGAGGAGGAGGATGAAGAGCGGAGCCCCCAGCTGCACCTCGCCATCATCCCCCACTACGGCGGCATCAACCGCGTGCGGGTACTGAGCCACGGCGCCCCATAGATCCGTGGGGCTGACCCATAGTGCCCCCATAGTGCCCCATAGATCCGTGCGGCTGACCCATAGCGCCCCATAGATCTGTAAGGCTGACCCATAGCGCCCCATAGATCTGTGGGGCTGACCCACAGTGCCCCCATAGCGCCCCATAGGTCCGTGGGACAGACCCATAGCGCCCCATAGATCTGTGGGGCTGACCCACAGCGCCCCATAGATCCGTGGGGCTGACCCACAGCGCCCCATAGGTCCGTGGGGCTGACCCATAGCGCCCCATAGGTCCGTGGGGCTGACCCATAGCGCCCCATAGGTCCGTGGGGCTGACCCATAGCGCCCCATAGATCTGTGGGGCTGACCCATAGCGCGCCATAGATCCGTGGGGCTGACCCATAGCGCCCCATAGGTCCGTGGGGCTGACCCATAGCGCCCCATAGGTCCGTGGGGCTGACCCATAGCACCCCATAGATCCGTGGGGCTGACCCACAGCGCCCCATAGATCCGTGGGGCTGACCCACAGCGCCCCATAGATCCGTGGGGCTGACCCACAGCGCCCCATAGGTCCGTGGGGCTGACCCATAGCGCCCCATAGGTCTGTGGGGCTGACCCATAGCGCCCCATAGATCCGTGGGGCTGACCCATAGCGCCCCATAGATCCGTGGGGCTGACCCATAGCGCCCCATAGATCCATGGGGCAGACCCATAGCGCGCCATAGATCCGTGGGGCTGACCCACGGTGCCCCATAGATCCATGGGGCAGACTCATAGCGCCCCATAGATCCGTGGGGCTGACCCATAGTGCCCCCATAGTGCTCCATAGACAGGTGGTGCTGACGACCCACAGCGCCCCATAGATCTGTAAGGCTGACCCATAGCGCCCCATAGATCCGTGGGGCTGACCCACAGCGCCCCATAGATCTGTAAGGCTGACCCATAGCGCCCCATAGATCCGTGGGGCTGACCCACAGCGCCCCATAGATCTGTAAGGCTGACCCATAGCGTCCCATAGATCCGTGGGGCTGACCCACAGCGCCCCATAGATCTGTAAGGCTGACCCACAGCGCCCAATAGATCCGTGGGGCTGACCCACAGCGCCCCATAGATCTGTAAGGCTGACCCATAGTGCCCCATAGGTCCTCCATAGCACCCCATATGCCCCGTAGCACCCCATAGCTGCCCTTAATACCTCATAACCCCCCCCTCCCACCCCATAGCCCCCCATAACCCCCCCAACCCCCCCTTTTGCCCCATAGCCCCCCATAACCCCCCCTTAACCACCCCCAATCCCTCCCTCCCACCCCATAGCCCCCCATAACCCCCCCCATCCCCCCCTTTTGCCCCATAGCCCCCCATAACCCCCCCCATAACCCCCCCATCCCCCCCTCCCACCCCATAGCCCCCCATAACCCCCCCTTAACCCCCCCCATCCCCCCCTCCCACCCCCTAGCCCCCCATCCCCCCCCAATCCCCCCCTTTTGCCCCATAGCCCCCCATAACCCCCCCCATCCCTCCGTCCCACCCCATAGCCCCCCATAACCCCCCCCATTTCTCCATATCCCCTCCTTTTACCCCATAGCCCCCCATAACCCCCCCCATAACCCCCCCCATCCCCCCCTCCCACCCCATAGCCCCCCATAACCCCCCATAACCCCCCCCATCCCCCCCTCCCACCCCATAGCCCCCCATAACCCCCCATAACCCCCCCCATCCCCCCCTCCCACCCCATAGCCCCCCATAACCCCCCCTTAACCCCCCCCAATCCCCCCCTCCCACCCCATAGCCCCCCATAACCCCCCCATCCCCCCCCCAATGCCCCCCTTTTGCCCCGTAGCCCCCCATAACCCCCCCATCCCCCCCTCCCACCCCATAGCCCCCCATAACCCCCCCTTAACCCCCCCCAATCCCCCCCTCCCACCCCATAGCTCCCCATAACCCCCCCATAACCCCCCACATCCCCCCCTTCTGCCCCATAGCCCCCCATAACCCCCCGCAATCCCCTCCTTTTGCCCCGTAGCCCCCCTTAACGCCCCCCAATCCCCCCCTCCCACCCCATAGCCCCCCATAACCCCCCCCATAACCCCCCTATCCCCCCCTCCCACCCCATAGCCCCCCATAACACCCCCCATCCCCCCCCATCCCCCCCTTCTGCCCCATAGCCCCCCATAACCCCCCCCATCCCCCCCTCCCACCCCCTAGCCCCCCATCCCCCCCCCAATCCCCCCCTTTTGCCCCATAGCCCCCCATAAACCCCCCCAATCCCCCCCTCCCACCCCATAGCCCCCCATAAACCCCCCCAACCCCCCCCACATCCCCCCCTTTTGCCCCATAGCCCCCCATAACCCCCCCATCCCCCCCTTTTGCCCCATAGCCCCCCATAACCCCCCCCATAACCCCCCCATCCCCCCCTCCCACCCCATAGCCCCCCATAACCCTCCCCATAACCCCCCCCATCCCCCCTCCCACCCCATAGCCCCCCATAACCCCCCCAACCCCCCCTTTTGCCCCATAGCCCCCCATAACCCCCCCTTAACCACCCCCAATCCCTCCCTCCCACCCCATAGCCCCCCATAACCCCCCCCATCCCCCCCTCCCACCCCATAGCCCCCCATAACCCCCCCCAAACCCCCCCCATCCCCCCCTTTTGCCCCATAGCCCCCCATAACCCCCCCCATAACCCCCCTATCCCCCCCTCCCACCCCATAGCCCCCCATAACACCCCCCATCCCCCCCCATCCCCCCCTTTTGCCCCATAGCCCCCCATAAACCCCCCCAATCCCCCCCTCCCACCCCATAGCCCCCCATAAACCCCCCCAACCCCCCCCACATCCCCCCCTTTTGCCCCATAGCCCCCCATAACCCCCCCATAACCCCCCCATCCCCCCCTCCCACCCCATAGCCCCCCATAACCCTCCCCATAACCCCCCCCATCCCCCCTCCCACCCCATAGCCCCCCATAACCTCCCCAACCCCCCCTCCCACCCCATAGCCCCCCATAATCCCCCCCATCCCTCCCTCCCACCCCCTAGCCCCCCATCCCCCCCCAATCCCCCCCTTTTGCCCCATGGCCCCCCATAACCCCCCCTTAACCGCCCCCAATCCCTCCCTCCCACCCCATAGCCCCCCATAACCCCCCGCAATCCCCTCCTTTTGCCCCATAGCCCCCCATAAACCCCCCCAATCCCCCCCTCCCACCCCATAGCCCCCCATAAACCCCCCCATCCCCCCCCATCCCCCCCTTTTGCCCCATAGCCCCCCTTAACGCCCCCCAACCCCTCCCTCCCACCCCATAGCCCCCCATAACCCCCCCAAACCCCCCCATCCCCCCCTTTTGCCCCATAGCCCCCCATAACCCCCCCTTAACCCCCCCCAATCCCCCCCTCCCACCCCATAGCTCCCCATAACCCCCCCATAACCCCCCCATAACCCCCCCATTCCCTCCTCCCACCCCATAACCCCCCCATAACCCCCCACATCCCCCCCTGCCCCCCCATAGCCCCCCATAACCCCCCGCAATCCCCTCCTTTTGCCCCATAGCCCCCCATAACCCCCCCAATCCCTCCCTCCCACCCCATAGCCCCCCCCATATCCCCCCCATCCCCTCCTTTTGCCCCGTAGCCCCCCATAACCCCCCCATAACCCCCCCCATCCCCCCCTTTTGCCCCATAGCCCCCCATAACCCCCCCCATCCCTCCGTCCCACCCCATAGCCCCCCCCATATCCCCCCCATCCCCTCCTTTTGCCCCATAGCCCCCCATAAACCCCCCCAATCCCCCCCTCCCTCCCCATAGCCCCCCATAACCCCCCCATAACCCCCCCCCAATTCCCCCCTTTTGCCCCATAGCCCCCCGTAACCCCCCCCCATCCCCCCCTTTTGCCCCATAGCCCCCCATAACCCCCCCAATCCCTCCCTCCCACCCCATAGCCCCCCATAACCCCCCCCAAACCCCCCCATCCCCCCCTTTTGCCCCATAACCCCCCCATAACCCCCCCATCCCCCCCTTTTGCCCCCCCAGGTGACACAGCTGCCCCCCGGCCCCATGGCAGCCGCGTGGTCGGAGCGGGGCGCAGTGGAGCTCTATGAGTTGGGCCCGGCGCTGGGGGTCCTGGAGGAGGAGGAGGAGGATGGGGGGGGGGCGAGGGGGGGCGGCAGCGGGACCCCCGAATTTCGGCAGCTGAGGGAACAGAAACCGACCTTCAGTTTTGGGGGGCACCGGGAGGAGGGATTCGCTTTGGATTGGTCGCCTACCGTGCCTGGTGAGGGGGGGGGGAATTGGGGGGGGGGCTTTGGGGTGCTGTGGGGGATATGGGGCAGGGTTATGGGGTGTTAAGGGGGGCTATGGGTGCTATGGAAGGGTGTGGGGGGAGTTATGGGGTGCTATGGGGCGGGGGTTATGGGGGAGGGGGGGGTTATGGGGTGTTAAAGGGGGTTATGGGGGAGGGGGGGTTATGAGGTGGGGATGGGGGTTATGGGGTGTTAAGGGGGGCTATGGGTGCTACGGAAGGGTGTGGGGGGAGTTATGGGGTGCTATGGGGTGGGGCTATGGGGGAGGGGGGGTTATGGGGTGGGGATGGGGGTTATGGGGTGTTAAGGGGGGCTATGGGTGCTACGGAAGGGTGTGGGGGGAGTTATGGGGTGCTATGGGGTGGGGGTTATGGGGGAGGGGGGGTTATGGGGTGGGGATGGGGGTTATGGGGTATTAAGGGGGGCTATGGGGTGCTGTGGGGGATATGGGGCAGGGTTATGGGGTGTTAAGGGGGGCTATGGGTGCTATGGAAGGGTGTGGGGGGAGTTATGGGGTGCTATGGGGCGGGGGTTATGGGGGAGGGGGGGGTTATGGGGTGTTAAAGGGGGTTATGGGGGAGGGGGGGTTATGAGGTGGAGATGGGGGTTATGGGGTGTTAAGGGGGGCTATGGGTGCTGTGGAAGGATGTGGGGGGGGTTATGGGGTGTTATGGGGCGGGGGTTATGGGGGATGGGGGGGTAATGGGGTGGGGATGGGGGTTATGGGGTATTAAGGGGGGCTATGGGTGCTATGGAAGGATGTGGGGGGAGTTATGGGGTGCTATGGGGTGGGGGTTATGGGGGAGGGGGGGGTTATGGGGTGGGGATGGGGGTTATGGGGTATTAAGGGGGGCTATGGGGTGCTAAAGGGGCTTATGGGGGATGGGGAGGGTTATGGGGTGAGGATGGGGGTTATGGGGTGGGGATGGGGGTTATGGGGTGCTATGGAAGGATGTGGGGGGAGTTATGGGGTGCTATGGGGCAGGGGTTATGGGGGAGAGGGGGGTTATGGGGTGAGGATGGGGGTTATGGGGTGTTAAGGGGGGCTATGGGTGCTATGGAAGGGTGTGGGGGGGGTTATGGGGTGCTATGGGGCGGGGGTTATGGGGTGCTAAAGGGGGTTATGGGGTGAGGATGGGGGTAATGGGGTGGGGATGGGGGTTATGGGGTGTTAAGGGGGGCTATGGGTGCTGTGGAAGGGTGTGGGGGGGGTTATGGGGTGCTATGGGGCGGGGGTTATGGGGGAGGGGGGGGTTATGGGGTGTTAAAGGGGGTTATGGGGGAGGGGGGGTTATGAGGTGGGGATGGAGGTTATGGGGTGTTAAGGGGGGCTATGGATGCTGTGGAAGGATGTGGGGGGAGTTATGGGGTGCTATGGGGTGGGGGTTATGGGGGAGGGGGGGGTTATGGGGTGGGGATGGGGGTTATGGGGTGTTAAGGGGGGCTATGGGTGCTATGGAAGGGTGTGGGGGGAGTTATGGGGTGCTATGGGGCGGGGGTTATGGGGTGCTAAAAGGGGGTTATGGGGGAGGGGGGGGTAATGGGGTGGGGATGGGGGTTATGGGGTGTTAAGGGGGGCTATGGGTGCTATGGAAGGGTGTGCGGGGGGTTATGGGGTGCTATGGGGCGGGGGTTATGGGGGAGGGGGGGTTATGGGGTGCTAAAGGGGGTTATGGGGGATGGGGGGGTTATGGGGTGGGGATGGGGGTTATGGGGTGTTAAGGGGGGCTATGGGTGCCACGGAAGGGTGTGGGGGGGGTTATGGGGTGCTATGGGGCAGGGGTTATGGGGGAGGGGGGGGGTTATGGGGTGAGGATGGGGGTTATGGGGTGTTAAGGGGGGCTATGGGTGCTATAGAAGGATGTGGGGGGAGTTATGGGGTGTTATGGGGTGGAGGTTATGGGGTGCTAAAGGGGGTTATGGGGGAGGGGGGGGGTTATGGGGTGGGGATGGGGGTTATGGGGTGTTAAAGGGGGCTAATGGTGCTATGGAAGGATGTGGGGGGAGTTATGGGGTGCTATGGGGCGGGGGTTATGGGGTGCTAAAGGGGCTTATGGGGGATGGGGGGGGTTATGGGGTGAGGATGGGGGTTATGGGGTGTTAAGGGGGGCTATGGGTGCTATGGAAGGGTGTGGGGGGAGTTATGGGGTGTTATGGGGCGGGGGTTATGGGGTGCTAAAGGGGCTTCCGGGGGATGGGGGGGGTTATGGGGTGAGGATGGGGGTTATGGGGTGTTAAGGGGGGCTATGGGTGCTATGGAAGGGTGTGGGGGGAGTTATGGGGTGTTATGGGGTGGGGGTTATGGGGGAGAGGGGGGTTATGGGGTGCTAAAGGGGGTTATAGGGGAGGGGGGGGTTATGGGGTGAGGATGGGGGTTATGGGGTGTTAAGGGGTGCTATGGGTGCTATGGAAGGGTGTGGGGGGAGTTATGGGGTGCTATGGGGTGGGGGTTATGGGGTGCTAAAGGGGCTTCTGGGGGATGGGGGGGGTTATGGGGTGAGGATGGGGGTTATGGGGTGTTAAGGGGGGCTATGGGTGCTATGGAAGGGTGTGGGGGGGGTTATGGGGTGCTATGGGGCGGGGGTTATGGGGTGAGGATGGGGGTTATGGGGTGAGGATGGGGGTTATGGGGTGAGGATGGGGGTTATGGGGTGTTAAGGGGGGCTATGGGTGCTACGGAAGGGTGTGGGGGGGGTTATGGGGTGCTATGGGGCGGGGGTTATGGGGGAGGGGGGGTTATGGGGTGCTAAAGGGGATTCTGGGGGATGGGGGGGTTATGGGGTGAGGATGGAGGTTATGGGGTGTTAAGGGGGGCTATGGGTGCTGTGGAAGGATGTGGGGGGGGTTATGGGGTGCTAAAGGGGGTTATGGGGGAGGGGGGGGGTTATGGGGTGAGGATGGGGGTTATGGGGTGCTAAAGGGGGTTATGGGGTGCTAAAGGGGCTTATGGGGGATGGGGGGGTTATGGGGTGGGGATGGGGGTTATGGGGTGTTAAGGGGGGCTATGGGTGCTATGCAAGGGTGTGGGGGGAGTTATGGGGTGATATGGGGCGGGGGTTATGGGGTGCTAAAGGGGGTTATGGGCGAGGGGGGGTAATGGGGTGAGGATGGGGGTTATGGGGTGTTAAGGGGGGCTATGGGTGCTGTGGAAGGATGTGGGGGGAGTTATGGGGTGTTATGGGGCGGGGGTTATGGGGTGCTAAAGGGGCTTATGGGGGATGGGGGGGTTATGGGGTGAGGATGGGGGTTATGGGGTATTAAGGGGGGCTATGGGTGCTATGGAAGGGTGTGGGGGGGGTTATGGGGTGCTATGGGGCGGGGGTTAGGGGGTTATGGGGGAGGGGGGGGTTATGGGGTGCTAAAGGGGCTTATGGGGGAGGGGGTCGTTATGGGGTGGGGATGGGGGTTATGGGGTGTTAAGGGGGGCTATGGGGTGCTAAAGGGGCTTATGGGGGAGGGGGGGGGTTATGGGGTGAGGATGGGGGTTATGGGGTGTTAAGGGGGGCTATGGGTGCTGTGGAAGGGTGTGGGGGGGGTTATGGGGTGCTAAAGGGGGTTATGGGGGAGGGGGGGGTTATGGGGTGGGGTTGGGGGTTATGGGGTGTTAAGGGGGACTATGGGTGCTATGGAAGGGTGTGGGGGGAGTTATGGGGTGCTATGGGGCGGGGGTTATGGGGTGCTAAAGGGGGTTATGGGGGAGGGGGGGGTAATGGGGTGGGGATGGGGGTTATGGGGTGTTAAGGGGGGCTATGGGTGCTGTGGAAGGATGTGGGGGGGGTTATGGGGTGCTATGGGGCGGGGGTTATGGGGGATGGGGGGGTAATGGGGTGGGGATGGGGGTTATGGGGTATTAAGGGGGGCTATGGGTGCTATGGAAGGATGTGGGGGGAGTTATGGGGTGCTATGGGGTGGGGGTTATGGGGGAGGGGGGGTTATGGGGTGGGGATGGGGGTTATGGGGTGTTAAGGGGGGCTATGGGTGCTATGGAAGGGTGTGGGGGGAGTTATGGGGTGCTATGGGGCGGGGGTTATGGGGTGCTACAGGGGGTTATGGGGGAGGGGGGGGTTATGGGGTATTAAGGGCGTCTGTGGGGTGCGATGGGGGGTTATGGGGCATCTGTGGGGTGCTATGGAAGGATAAGGGGGATGTGGGGGGCTATGGGGTGCTATGGGGCAGGGGTGGGGTTATGGGGGGGGACGTGGGAGGGGGAGGTGGGGGGGACGTAGGGGGGAGGGGCAGCTGGGGGACGTGGGGAGCTGGGGGGGCGGGGAGGGGGGATGTGGGGGGGTCGCATGGGGGGGGCTGGAGGCGGTTGTGGGGTCCTGTGGGGTGGTGATGGGGCGTCGTGGGGTGCTATGGGGCGGCTATGGGGCTTCATGAGTCTTAGAGGGGCTCTGTGGGGCGGTTATGGGGCTCTATGGGGCGGTTATGGGGCTCTATGGGGCGGTTATGGGGTGGTTATGGGGCTCTGTGGGGCGGTTATGGGGCTCTATGGGGCGGTTATGGGGCTCTATGGGGCGGTTATGGGGTGGTTATGGGGCGGTTATGGGGTGGTTATGGGGCTCTATGGGGCGGCTATGGGGCGGTTATGGGGCTCTATGGGGCGGTTATGGGGCGGTTATGGGGCTCTGTGGGGCGGTTATGGGGCTCTATGGGGTGGTTATGGGGCTCTATGGGGCGGTTATGGGGCTCTATGGGGTGGTTATGGGGCTCTATGGGGCGGTTATGGGGCTCTGTGGGGCGGTTATGGGGCGGTTTTGGGGTCTGTACCAATAGACCTCAACCCCCGCCCCCTCCCCATTCGCCCCCCCACTCTCTAACCCCGCCCCCCGCCGCTCTGACTCCACCCCTTCTGTGGCTCCGCCCCTCTTGGCCCCGCCCACTCTGCCATTCCATCGCATCTCCCTCCTTTGGCCCCGCCTCTTGGCCCCGCCCCCTGCCATTGTCCCGCCTCTCGATCCCGTGGCCCCGCCCACTCTACCCGTGGCCCCGCCCACTCTACAATTGCCCCACCTCATTCCTTTGACCCCGCCCCTTTTACTTGGCCCCGCCCCTTTCTGACATTTCCCTGCTTCCTCTGCCGTTGCCCCGCCTCTCATTCCCATGGCCCCGCCCCCCACTCATTGGCCCCGTCTGCTATTGGCCCCCCTCTGCCCTTGGCCCCGCCCACTCTGCCATTGCCTCTCCTCTCATTCCTTTGGCCCCACCCCCTTTTCCTTGGTCCCGCCCCCTCTGCCAATTGCCCGCCCCCTCTGCCCTTGGCCCCGCCCCTCTTCCATTGTCTTGCCTCTCGATCCCATGGCCCCGCCCACTCTGTTCTTGGCCCCGCCCCCTCTGCCGTTGCCCCGCCTCTCAATCCCTTGGCCCCGCCCCCTCGCTTGGCCCCGCCCCCAGGCCGCCTGCTGTCCGGGGACAACGCCGGCCTCCTCCACCTATGGGAGCCGCGGGAGGGCGGAGCCTGGGCCGTTCAGCCCCGCCCCTTCCGGGGTCACACGGCCGCCGTCGAGGACCTGCAGTGGGCGCCGAGGGAAGCGCCGGTATGGGGGGGTGTGGGGTGGTTGTGGGGTGGGCAGGGGGGAGGGATATGGGGAGGGCAGGGGGGATATGGGGTGGTTATGGGGTGGTTGTGGGGTGGTTATGGGGTGGGTAGGTGGGGTATGGGGTGGTTATGGGGTGGTTGTGGGGTGGGCAGGGGGGATATGGGGAGGGCAGGGGGGATATGGGGTGGTTATGGGGTGGGCAGGGGGGTGGGCAGGGGGGGATATGGGGAGGGCGGGGGGGATATGGGGAGGGCGGGGGGGGGGTGGGGTGGTTATGGGATGGGCAGGGGGGTATGGAGTGGTTATGGGCTGGATATGGGGTATGGGGAAGGCAGGGGGTATGGGGTGGTTATGGGGTGGGGGGGATATGGGGAGGGCAGAGGGTTATGGGGGGGTTATGGGGTGGTTGTGGGGTGGGTGGGGGGGCTATGGGGTGGTTATGGGATGGTTATGTGGTGGGCAGGGGGGCTATGGGGTGGTTATGGGGCATGCAGGGGGTTATGGGACGGTTATGGGGTGGTTGTGGGGTGGTTGTGGGGTGGGCAGGGCTGCTATGGGATGATTATGGGGTGGGCAGGGGGATGTGGGGCACTATGGGGGTTATGGGGCAGGGCCACAGGCTTTGGGGGGTGGTGGGTTGGAGATTATGGGGGGGTGGGCTGTAGGAATGTGGGCGGAGCTACAGACAGGGGGCGGGGCTAGAAGAATGTGGGCGGAGTTACGGGTTGGGGCGGGACTACAGATGGAGTGGGCGGGGCTAGGCACTGTTTGGGCGGGGTTATGTGGCATGTGGGCGGGGCTACAGACTAAATGGGCGGGGTCATAAGAATGTGGGTGGGGCTACGGCATCAATGACCGCCATTGATGGTCGGGGGTGGAGCTTAGAAGGGGCGGGGCTAAAGCGAAGGGGGCGGGGTTATAGGACCGAGGGTTCGGTTTGGGGGCGGGGCTGAACGGCGCGTGGGCGGGGCTGGAGAATTAGGGGGCGTGGCTCCCGTGTCGCGAGGGCGTGGTTAATTCTGGCCCCGCCCCCCAGGTGTTCAGCTCCTGTTCTTCCGATTCGTCGCTGCGCATTTGGGACATCCGGGCCCCGGCCGGGGGCGGAGCCATGCTGAGCGTTGACCACGCCCACCCCGGGGACGTCAACGTCATCAGCTGGGGGGGGGCGGGGCGGGGGGCGGGGCACCACCTGCTCAGCGGGGGCGACGACGGCAGCGTGCGGCTCTGGGACCTGCGGCACTTCCGGGTGCGTCCCGGGGGGCAGCGGGACACATGGGGGGCAGCGGGACCCATAGGGGGCAGCGGGACACATAGGGGGACAGTGGGACCCATAGGGGGCAGCGGGACCCATAGGGGGCAGCGGGACCCACAGGGGGCAGCGGGACACATAGGGGGCAGCGGGACCCACAGGGGGCAGCGGGACCCATAGGGGGCAGTGGGACCCATAGGGGGCAGCGGGACCCATAGGGGGCAGCGGGACCCATAGGGGGCAGTGGGACCCACAGGGGGCAGCGGGACACATAGGGGGCAGTGGGACCCATAGGGGGCAGCGGGACCCACAGGGGGCAGCGGGACCCATAGGGGGACACTGGGACCCATAGGAGGGCAGTGGGACCCATAGGGGGACACTGGGACCCATAGGGGGCAGCGGGACCCACAGGGGGCAGCGGGACCCATAGGGGGCAGCGGGACCCATAGGGGGCAGTGGGACACATAGGGGGCAGCGGGACCCATAGAGGGACAGCCCCCATAGCGACCCCATAGCCCCCTATAGTGGCCCATGATGACCCCATAGCCCCCCATAACGACCCCATAGTGACCCAAAGCCCCATATAACGGCCCCATAGCCCCCCATAGCGACCTCATACCCCCCCATAGCGACCCCATAGCCCCCCATAACGACCCCATACCCCCCATAGCGACCTCATAGCCCCCCATAGTGACCCAAAGCCGCCCATAACGACCCCATAGCCCCCCATAACGACCCCATAGCCCCCCATAGCGACCTCGTAGCCCCCCATAACGACCCCATAGCCCCCCATAACGACCCCATGTCCCCCATAGCGACCCCATAGCCCCCCATAGAGACCTCATAACCACCCCATACCCCCCATAACGACCCCATAGCCCCCCATAACGACCCCATACCCCCCATAGCGACCTCATGGGCCCCCATAACGACCCCATAGCCCCCCATAGTGACCCAAAGCCCCCCATAACGGCCCCATAGCCCCATAACCACCCCATACCCCCCATAACGACCCCATAGCCCCCCATAGCGACCCCATAGCCCCCTACAGTGGCCCATGATGACCCCATAGCCCCCCATAACGACCTCATACCCCCATAACGACCCCATAGCCCCCCGTAACGACCCCATAGCCCCCCATAGTGACCCCATAGCCCCCCATAGTGACCCCATACCCCCCATAGCGACCCCATAGCCCCCATATAGTGGCCCATGATGACCCCATAGCCCCCCATAGTGACCCCATAGCCCCCATAACGACCCCATAGCCCCCCATAACGACCCCATACCCCCCATAACAACCCCATACCCCCCATAACGACCCCATACCCCGCATAACAACCCCATAGCCCCCCATAACGACCCCATAGCCCCCCATAACGACCCCATAGCCCCCCATAGCGACCCCATAGCCCCCTACAGTGGCGCATGATGACCCCATAGCCCCCCATAACGACCCCATACCCCCCATAACGACCCCATAGCCCCCCGTAACGACCCCATAGCTCCCCATAGTGACCCCATAGCCCCCCATAGCGACCCCATACCTCCCATAACGACCCCATACCCCCCCATAACGACCCCATACTCCCCATAACGACCCTATAGCCCCCTATAGTGGCCCATGATGACCCCATAGCCCCCCATAGCGACCCCATAGCCCCCCATAACGACCCCATAGCCCCCCATAACGACCCCATAGCCCCCCATAGCGACCCCATAGCCCCCTACAGTGGCGCATGATGACCCCATAGCCCCCCATAACGACCCCATACCCCCCATAACGACCCCATAGCCCCCCGTAACGACCCCATAGCTCCCCATAGTGACCCCATAGCCCCCCATAACAACCCTATAGCCCCCCATAACGACCCCATACCCCCCATAGCGACCCCATAGCCCCCATATAGTGGCCCATGATGATCCCATAGCCCCCCATAGTGACCCCATAGCCCCCATAACGACCCCATAGCCCCCCATAGCGACCCCATAGCCCCCCATAACAACCCTATAGCCCCCCATAACGACCCCATAACAACCCCATAGCCCCCCATAACGACCCCATACCCCCCATAACAACCCCATACCCCCCATAACGACCCCATACCCCGCATAACAACCCCATAGCCCCCCATAGCGACCCCATAGCCCCCCATAGCGACCCCATAGCCCCCTACAGTGGCCCATGATGACCCCATAGCCCCCCATAACGACCCCATACCCCCCATAACGACCCCACAGCCCCCCCCCCTGACCCCCCTCTGCCCCACAGACGGGTTGCAGCGCCGCCACGCTGAAGTTCCACAGCGGCCCCATTACATCCGTGCAGTGGTGCCCTACAGAGAAAGGGGTCCTGGCCGCCTCCGGGGCCGACGACGCTGTGACCCTATGGGATTTGGGATTGGAAAGGGATCCCGAAGCTGGGGGGGGGGAGGACGGGGATGAGGAGCTGCCCCCACAGCTGCTCTTTGTGCACATGGGGGATCCCGACCCCAAAGAGCTGAGGTGGCACCCGCAGTGCCCAGGGCTGCTGCTGTGCACCGGGATCAGCGGGATCGGGGTCTTTAGGACCGTGTGTGTGTGAGGGGTTATGGGGTCGGGGGGGGGAACGGGGGATGTGGGGTCAGTGGGGAGAAATGGGGGTTATGGGGTCGGTAGGGGGTATGGGAGGTTATGGGGGTTATGGGGTCGGTGGGGAGAAATGGGGGTTATGGGGTCGGTAGGGGATATGGGAGGTTATGGGGGTTATGGGGTCGGTGGGGAGAAATGGGGGTTATGGGGTCAGTGGGAGGAATGGGAGGTTATGGGAGTTATGGGGTCGGGGGGGGAATGGGGGATGTGGGGTCGGTAGGGGGTATGGGAGGTTATGGGGGTTATGGGGTCGGTGGGGGGAAATGGGGGTTATGGGGTCGGTGGGGAGAAATGGGGGTTATGGGGTCAGTGGGAGGAATGGGGGATGTGGGGAGAAATGGGGGTTATGGGGTCAGTGGGAGGAATGGAGGATGTGGGGAGAAATGGGGGTTATGGGGTCGGTAGGGGGTATGGGAGGTTATGGGGGTTATGGGGTCGGGGGGGGAATGGGGGATGTGGAGAGAAATGGGGGTTGTGGGGTCAGTGGGGGGGATGGGGTGGATGGGGGATGTGGGAGGAAATGGGGGTTATGGGGTCGGGGGGGAGAAATGGGGGTTATGGGGTCAGTAGGGAGTATGGGGGGTTATGGGGGTTATGGGATTGGGGGGGGAATGGGGGATGTGGGGAGAAATGGGAGTTATGGGGTCAGTGGAGAGAAATGGGGGTTATGGGATCGGGGGGGATATGGAGAGAAATGGGTGTTATGGGGTCAGGGAGGGTATGGGGAGAAATGGGGGTTGTGGGGTCAGTGGGGGATGTGGGGTTGGGGGAGATATGGGGTCGGTGGGGGGAAATGGGGGATATGGGGGGAGTGGGGTCAGTGGAAGGATATGGGGTCGATGGGAGATATGGGGTCAGGGGGGGACGTGAGGTAAGTGGGGATGCGGGGGGAGTTATGGGGGCTATGGGGCTGCAATGGAAACTATGGGGTCAGGGGGGATATGGGGCCGGGGGGGGGGACGTGGGGGGCTGCAGTGCACTGGGATTAATGGGGTTCTGGGGGGGGAACAGGGACAGAACCCCAAAGGGGGCACTGATGGGGGGGGGACACATTGGGGTCCCATAGGGAGGGGTGGGCTCTCAATCCCTTGGGGGGGGGGGGGGGGTCATTAAGGGGGGGGGGTCATTAAGTGCTGCATTGGAAGTTTATTTTAATTAAAAAAAAAGTTATTAGGATTTTCTTACAAAAAAGGGATGTGGGTGAAACGCTCCCTGTGGGTCACCGATGGATGCGGCCCCATAGCCCCCCCCTCTGCCCCATATCTGCCCCATTTACCCCCCTTCTGCCCCATATCTGATCCATATTCTCCTCCCTGCCCCCTTCTGCCCCATATCTGCCCCATATCCCCCCATATCTGCCCCATTTCCCCCTCTCTGCCTCATATCTGCCCCATATTCCCCTTCTCTGCCCCATATCTGCCCCATATCCCCTCTCTGCTCCATATCTGCCCCACATCCTCCCCTTCTACCCCATATCTGCCCCATATCTGCCCCATTTCCCCCCTTCTGCCCCATATCTGCCCCATATCCCCCCATATCTGCCCCATTTCCCCCTATATCTGCCCCATTTTCCCCCCTCTGCCCCATATCTGCCCCATATCTGTCCAACATCCCCTCCTCTGCCCCATATCTGCCCCATATCCCCCCCCGCCCCATATCTGCCCCACCCGCCCCATATCTGCCCCACATCCTCCCCTCCTACCCCATGTCTGCTCCATATCCCCTCTGTCCAACCCCATATTCCCCCATTCCACCCCACACACCCCCTCCAATCTGCCCCATTACGCCCCCCCCCCCCGCGTTAATTACCCCCCAGACATTAATTACCCCCCCCCCCCAAAAAAAAAACCCAAACAAATGATGCTTCTGACACCTTTCCCACTCAAATCCCAGCAAGTTTAATACCCCCCCCCCCCCCAAACCCCCTCACCCCCTCCCATCTGCCCCCCCCCCGACCCCCAGGTGCGGCACTGGGGGGGCTACGTGGGGGGGGGGGCCAGGAGGTGCCCCTCCCCCCCATTTTGGCACTGGAGGAATTGTTTTCTTGGGGGGTTGGGGACCCCCCCGAAGTCGCTGTAGAAAAGGAAACGGATTTTTTTTTTTTTGGGGGGGGGGGGAAGGAAGTCCTGGGGGTCTCAATTCTCGATGGGGGCTGGAAAAAGAAGGGGGGGGGGGGTTGGTGGTCAGGGACCCTTTTGTCATCTCCCCTCCCTCCCTAAATTTCTCCTGGCCACAAAACTGCACCATGCAACCCCCCCCCCCCCCCCCCACGGATAGGATTCCACCCCCCCCATGGGGCTGGGACCCCACGGGACCCCTTTCTATGGGGCTCAGACCCTCTAGATCCCCAATATGGGACCAGGACCCCTTTCTATGGGGCTGGGACCCCCACAGGACCCCTTTCTATGGGGCTCAGACCCTCTAGATCCCCAATATGGGGCCAGGACCCTTTTCTATGGGGCTCAGACCCTCTAGATCCCCAATATGGGGCCAGGACCCCTTTCTATGGGGTTGGTACCCCATTCTATGGGGCTGGGACCCCACAGGACCCCATTCTATGGGGCTCAGACCCTCTAGATCCCCAATATGGGACCAGGACCCCTTTCTATGGGGCTGGGACCCCCACAGGACCCCTTTCTATGGGGCTCAGACCCTCTAGATCCCCAATATGGGACCAGGACCCCTTTCTATGGGGCTGGGACCCCCACAGGACCCCTTTCTATGGGGCTCAGACCCTCTAGATCCCCAATATGGGGCCAGGATCCCTTTCTATGGGGTTGGTACCCCATTCTATGGGGCTGGGACCCCACGGGACCCTTTTCTATGGGGCTGGGACCCCACAAGACCCCTTTCTATGGGGCTCAGACCCTCTAGATCCCCAATTTGGGGCCAGGACCCCCTTCGGTGGGGCTGGGACCCCTTTCTATGGGGCTGGGACCCCACAAGACCCCTTTCTATGGGGCTCAGACCCTCTAGATCCCCAATATGGGGCCAGGACCCCCTTCGGTGGGGCTGGGACCCCTTTCTATGGGACTGGGACCCCCAATATGGGGCCGGGACCCCTTTCTATGGGGTTCAGCCCCCCAGTATGGGGCCTGGACCCCCTTAGGTGGGGCTGGGACCCCTTTCTATGGGGCTCAGCCCCCCAATATGGGGCCGGGACCCCCTTCGGTGGGGCTGGGACCCCTTTCTATGGGTCAGGGACCCTCCAAGTCCCCTTTTATGGGACTGAGACCCACTCATACGGGCCTGGACGACCCTTATATAGAACCGAGACCCCTTGTATGGGACTGGGACCCCCCCCCACTTATGGCTCAGGAGCCCCTCCCCCCCCCTTCCATGGGGCTCAGTCCTCCCCGCAGGTCCTCCCGCCTCCGTTGTACCCACCCAGGCCATCGGGGGGCGGTAGAGCGCTCTCCTCCCCCACGGCGGCGCTCTGGCAGCTCAGCTCGTTGGTAGGCGTCTCCTGCGGGGAAAGGGGGCGGAGCCATGAGCGCTGACCACGCCCCCCTCCGGCTACAAGCCACGCCCCCGCGCGCCCACCTGGTCGAAGAGGTACACCGTGACGTCATCAAAGAACGACACCATCTTCCGCTTGCGTACTTCCGCCGGCGCCCGCGGCGCCTTCAGGAGCCCGCGGAGGCCACGCCCATCCCAACACGTGACCACCAGCGGCACCACTGGGCCCGCCCCTTCCGGCCCCGCTCCATCCTCGTCCTCTTCGTCGTCTTCCTCTTCCGGTCCCGCCCCTTCCGGTCCTGGCCCCGCCTCCCAACGGGAGATGGGCGGGGCCAAACCCAGCGGGGGGAGGGGCAGCGAGAGGCGGGAGGCCTTGGCTGGGGGGGGGGGGGGGGGGGCAGGAAAATGGGGCAAAAATGGGAGAAATTGGGGGAAATGTGGGAAATATGGGGCAGAAATGGGAGAAATGGGGGGAAATGTGGGAAATATGGGGCAGAAATGGGAGAAATTGGGGAGGTTTGGGAAAAATGGGGGCAGATTTGGGGGCAGTGGGGCGGATTTGGGGTCAATAGGGGCAGATTTGGGGGTCCAGGAGGGGCAACGGGCAGATTTGGGATCAGTGGGGCAGATTTGGGGTCAATGGGGGCAGTTTGGGGAGTAATAGGGGCAGATTTGGGGTCAGAGGAGCAGATTTGGGGGCAGTGGGGGCAGATTTGGGGTCAATGGGGGCAGTTTGGGGAGTAATAGGGGCAGGTTTGGGGGTCCAGGAGGGACAATAGGGGCAGATTTGGGGTCAGTGGGGTGGATTTAGGGGTCCAGGATGGGCAATGGGGCAGATTCGGGATCAGTGGGGCAGATGTGGGGGTCAGTGGGGGCAGTTTGGGGTCAATGGGGGCAGATTTGGGGTCAGTGGGGGCAGTTTGGTGTCAATGGGGGCAGTTTGGGTGGTAATAAGGGCAGATTTGGGGGTCCAGGAGGGGCAATAGGGGCAGATTTGGGGTCAATGGGGGCAGATTTGGGGGCAGTGGGGGGTAATAGGGGCAGATTTGAGGGTCCAGGAGGGGCAATGATGGCAGATTTGGGGTCAGTGGGGGAAGATATAGGGTCAATGGGGGCAGATTTAGGGGTCAGTGGGGCAGATTTGGGGTCAATGGAGGCAGATTTGGGATCAGTGGGGCAGATTTGGGGTCAATGGGGGCAGATTTGGGGTCAGTGGGGCAGATTTGGGGGTCAATGGAGGCAGATTTGGGGGTCAGTGGGGGCAGATTTGGGGTCAGTGGGGGCAGATTTGGGATCAGTGAGGCAGATTTGGGGGTCAGGGGGGCAGATTTGGGATCAGTGGGGCAGATTTGGGGTCAATGGGGGCAGATTTGGGGGCAGTGGGGCAGATTTGGGGGTCAATGGTGGCAGATTTGGGGGCAGTGGAGGCAGATTTGGGGGTCAATGTGGGCAGGTTGGGGATCAGTGGGGCAGATTTGGGGGTCAATGGAGGCAGATTTGGGGTCAGTGGGGGCAGTTTGGTGTCAATGGGGGCAGTTTGGGTGGTAATAAGGGCAGATTTGGTGGTCCAGGAGGGGCAATAGGGGCAGATTTGGGATCAGTGGGGCAGATTTGGGGTCAGTGGGGCAGATTTGGGGTCAATGGGGGCAGATTTGGGGTCAGTGGGGCAGATTTGGGGGTCAATGGAGGCAGATTTGGGGTCAATGGGGGCAGATTTGGGGTCAATGGGGGCAGGTTGGGGGCAATAGGGGCAGATTTAGAGGTCCAGGAGGGGCAATAGGGGCAGATTTGGGATCAGTGGGGCAGATTTGGGGGCAGTGGGACAGATTTGGGGGTCAATGGGGGCAGATTTGGGGTCAATGGGGGCAGATTTGGGGTCAATGGGGGCAGGTTGGGGGCAATGGGGGCAGATTTAGGGGTCCAGGAGGGGCAATAGGGGCAGATTTGGGATCAGTGGGGCAGATTTGGGGGCAGTGGGACAGATTTGGGGGTCATTGGGGGCAAATTTGGGGGTCAGTGGGGGCAAATTTGGGGGTCAGTGGAGGCAGATTTGGGGGTCAATGGGGGCAGATTTGGGGTCGGGGGGGCAGGTTGGGGGCAATAGGGGCAGATTTGGGACCAGTGGGGCAGATTTGGTGTCAATGGGGGCAGATTTGGGGGTCGGGGGGGCAGGTTGGGGGGTGGGGGGGCGCGATGGGACCAATTTTGGGGATGGTGAACAACCAGGAGCGCAGCGAAAGCGGGGAGGTTTGGGGGGGGGGGGGGGCAGAAATCAAAACACGGCGTCACCACGTGCGGGTTTTTTTTTGGGGGGGGGTGGGTGGGGGGTCCCATTGTGTGCCCCCCCCCCCATCTCCCAGCACCCACCTCGGATGTCGGCGCGGCTGCGGGGTCCTCCGGCGTCCCCCCCCCCCGCGGTGCCAGCAGGCGCCGGGTCACGTCCTCCCGCAGCGTCACCTGCAGCCGCTCCTGGCTCACCTGAACCACGAAACCGCCGCCCTCCCCGACCCCCCCCGACCCCCCCACCCCCCCCACCCCCACCACCACGGGGGGGCACTGAGGTTGTTTCGATCCCCCTCCCTCCCAACCCGACCCGCACCGCCGTCGTTGGGGGTCCCCGAAATCTCCTTCCCCTCCCTCGTTGGGTTCGGGGGTCTCCGAGGAAAACCCCCCCCCCGACGCGGGGAAGGCGGCGGCGGCGGCGGTGACGACGACGACGACGTCTGCGTCCCCTCCGACGGGTGATGGGGACGCCGGGGGGGGCGGGGGTTGGGGGGGGGGTCTCCTCGGGGAACCCTTTGGGGACGTTTCCACGGGTCTCCTCGGGGACCCTTTTGGGGACGTTTCCGGGGGTCTTCGCGGGGACCCCTTTGGGGACACCTCTCGGCGGCGTCGCGGGGACCCCTTTGGGGACGTCTCGGGGGGTCTTCTTGGGGACCCCTTTGGAGACCCCCTTGGGGGCGTCTCGGGGGGTCTTCTTGGGGACATCTCTTGGCGTCGTCTTGGGGACCCCTTTGGGGACATCTCGGGGGGTCTTTTTGGGGACCCCTTTGGGGACCCCTTTGGGGACATCTCGGGGGCTTTTCGCGGGGACCCCTTTGGGGACCGTCGTGGGGACCCTTTGGGGACCTTCCCGGGGGGTTTTTGGGGGGACCCCCTTTGGGGACACGGTTTGGGGTCCTCGTCGGGGCACCGCCCCCAGGTCCCGTTTGGGCGGCCCTTGGGGGGGTCCGAGGAGCCCTCGGGGGACATCGGGGACACTTCCAAGGGTCCCTTGGGGGACGGCTGGGAGCCATTTGGGGACATCTCCGAGGACCCCTTTGGGGACATCTGGGAGCCATTTGGGGACATCTCCGAGGACCCCTTTGGGGACATCTGGGAGCCATTTGGGGACATCTCCGAGGACCCCTTCGGGGACATTTCTGAGGACGCATCTGGGGACATCGGGGCTACTTCCGAGGACCCCTTTGGGGACATCGGGGACATTTTCGAGGAGCCATTTGGGGACATCTGGGAGCCATTTGGGGACGTCGCCAAGGACCCCTTTGGGGACATCTGGGAGCCATTTGGGGACGTCGCCGAGGACCCCTTTGGGGACACATCTGAGGACCCCCTTGGGGACATTGGGGACATCTCCAAGGAGCCCTTTGGGGACATCTGGGCCACATCTGAGGACCCATTTGGGGACATTTCCGACGACCCCTTTGGGGACATTGGGGACAAATCCGAGGACCCCTTTGGGGACGTCCCCAGGGCCACCTTCGGGGACCCACAAGGGGACATCAGGGGGACACCCAAGGAGCGCTCTGGGGACATTGGGTGCCTCTCTGAGGTCCCATTTGGGGACACATCCAAGGACCCCTTTGGGGACACGTGGGACGTCCCCGGGACCACCTTTGGGGGCCCCTTTGGGGACACTGGGGCCACTTCCGAGGACACATTTGGGGACGTTGGACGCTTCTCTGGGGACATCTCTGGGGCCACCTCCGAGGGCCCCTTTGGGGACACTTCTGACGAGCCCTTTGGGGACACTGGGGACATTTCCAAGGACTTCTCCCCCAGGGACATTGGGGACATCTCTGGGGCCACCTCTGGGGACCCCTTTGGGGACATTGGGGTCACCTCCGAGGACCCCTTTGGGGACACATCTGAAGACCCCTTTGGGGACATTGGGGTCACCTCCGAGGACCCCTTTGGGGACATCGGGGACATCTTTGAGGAGCCCTTTGGGGACACCGGGGACCCCCGGTCCCTCTCTGGGGACACTGGGGCCGTCTCCGCTGTCACCTTCGGGGTCACCCCTGGGTGCCACTCGGGGTCCATCCACGAAGACCCCCTCGGGGACACCCCTGGGGACCCCTTTGGTGGGGCGGTGACGTCCCCAAGGGCCACCCCCCCCCCCTCCCCGCACCCCCCCGATTTGGGGACATCGGCGCCCGCCGGCGTTGGGGACAGAAGGGCTTGTCCCCAAAAATGTCCCCCCCGGGGTGGGATGGGGGGTGGTGTCCGTCCTGTCCGGGCTGGGGACACCACGTGTGACAAAGGGGGCGGAGGTGACACTTTGGGTGACGATGGTGACCCAGTCTCCAGTGTCCGTGGTGGCACCGTTGGGGACATCGGTGTCACCGGGGCTGGAGGTGACACTTTGGGTGACGAAGGTGACAGCTGTGGGGTCCATGGGGACATCCCGCGTCCTTCTGGCTGCTGTCCCAAAGGGGACGTCCCTCCTGTCACCTCCCGTGTCACCTCTGGTGTCACCAATGCTCTGCCCCGTGTGGGTGGTGGCCTTCGCGTCCCCTCTGTCACCTCCTCCCCCGGCGGTGGTCTGTCCTGGGTCAGCGGTGGCATCTCCTGTCCCCACGGTGTCACCTCCAGTGACAAAGGGGACGTCCCTCGTGTCACCTCTGCTGTCACCGCTGACCCGTCCCGGCTCACTGGCGGCACCTCCTGTCCCCAAAGTGCCATCTCCAGTGCCACCGGTGTCACCCGTCGTGTCGCGGATGTCACCACTCGTGTCACCGGTGGGCTGTCCCAGCTTGGTGGTGGTGGTGGCATCTCTGGTGACATCGGGGAGGAGGTCCTTCGTGTCACCTGCGTCACCTCTGCTGTTGCGGATGTCACCTCTCGTGTCACTGGTGGCCTGGCCTTTGTGGCTGGTGCCATCTCCAGTGCCATCGCTGTCCCCTCTCGTGTCACCGGCGGTCCGTCCCCCACGGGTGGTGGCATCTCCGCTGCCATTGCTGATGTCCCTTGTGTCACCTCTCGTGTCACCACGGACCCGTCCTCCATCAGCGGTGGCATCTCCAGTGCCACTGGAGGGGTCCTTCGTGCCACCTCTGCTGTCACGGATGTCACCTCTGGTGTCACTGCTGACCCGTCCTTTGTCACCGGTGTCACCTCCCGCCTCCACAGTGCCATCTCCAGTGCCATCGGCGTCACCTCTCGTGCCACGGATGTCCCCTCTCGTGTCACCGGCGGTCCGTCCCTCATGGCTGGTGGCATCACCGGCGCCATCGGAAATGTCCCTTGCGTCACAGATGTCACCTCTCGCGCCATCAGTGTCACCTCTCGTGCCATCGGCGTCACTGCTGACCTGTCCTGGGTTGGTGGTGGCACCTCCTGTCCCCACGGTGCCATCTCCAGTGACAACGGGGACATCCTTCGTGCCACCTCTCGCGCCATCGATGTCACCTCTGCTGTCGCCGCTGACCCGTCCTTCGTCAGCGCTGTCACCTGATGTCCCCACGGTGCCACCACCTCCGGCTCCACGGGAGACCCCCTTCGTGCCACCACCTCTCGCGTCATCGATGTCACCTCCGCCGCCACCGCCGCCCCGTCCTTTGTCACCTCCCGTCCCCACAGCGCCATCTCCAGCGCCATCGGCGTCGCCCCTCGCGTCACCGCTGCCCTGTCCCTCATCATCCTCGTCCCCTCCCGTCCCCACGGGGCCACCTCCGGTGACAACGGGGACATCCTCTGTGCCACCTCCGGTGCCGCGGGTGTCACCTCCGCCGCCGCCGCCGCCGAGCCGCCCCCCATCGGCGCCGCCGCCTCCCGTCCCCACGGTGCCGCCGCCTCCGGCGCCATCGCCGCCCCCCCCCTTGTCACCGACGTCCCCCCCCGCCCCCCCGCCGCCCCCCCCCAGCTCAATGCCGGCATCTCCAGCTCCGTGCCGGCCGCCCCCCCCTCACCCCCCCACCCTCCCCACCCCCCCCCGGCAGGCGGTGACCCCCCTCCCTCCCCCTCTCCCCCTCCCCCACCCCACGGTGCCGCCCCCCCCCACGACCCGACGCCGTCCCCCCCCCCGTTGTTGTCGCCCACCGACCCCCTCTCGGCCCTCAGCGACGAATCGTCGTCGTTGTCCCCGTTGTCCCCGTCGCTGTCCCCGCCGGGGGGGGGCAGGGGGGGTCCCCTTTCCCTCCACCCCCTCACCACGTCCCCGGGGGCCACAGCCGCGCAGCTGCAGGTGACGAAATCGTCCCCCCCCCCACGGCAAAGGGGGCAAAGGAGGGGGGGGCGGCGATGGGGGCTGCTCCCCCCGCTGCCCGCAGTGCTGCCCGCCGAGCTCGGGGGGGGGGGGTCCAGAGGGGGGGAGAACGAAGCCGGGGGGGGGGCGGCTGGGGGTCCTAAGGGGGAGGGGGGGCCTCGATAGGGGTGGGGGGGTCTGGTAGGTGGGGATTCTAAAGGGAGGGGTCCCAAGGGTGGGGGGGGGGCTCGATGGGGGTGGGGGGGTCCCGTGGGTGGGGATCTTAAAGGGGGCGGTCCTAAAGGGGGGGGGGCCCCCCTATGGGGCTGGGGGGGTCCCGTGGGTGGGGATCCTAAAGGAGGAGGTCCCAGGTTGGGGTGGGGGGGCGGTAAAGGTGGGGGTCCCTTGGGCGGGGGAGGGGCCAGGGGCGGGGGTCCTCCGGGGGGGGATCCTATGGATGAGGGGCGGGGTCCCCTTTTGGGGTGGGGGGGCACCGCCGCCTCCGCCCCCCCCTCGTGCTCCTCCAAACGGATGAAATATTCGCTGCCCCCCGATGGGCTCCGAGCCCCCAGCACGGGCAGCACCCCCAAAAGAGGGGGGGGTCGGGGGGGTCCCGGAGGAGGGGGTCGTTCAGTTGCTCCCCCCCCCTCTTTCTCTCCCCCCTCCCCCCCCGGGGAGCGCTCCCAGAGGCACTCGAAAGCCAAACCCCCCCCCCGGCCGCACTGCGTCACCGTCAGGACGTCCTCGGGGTCGGGGAAGGGGTCGAGGAGGGGGAAAGCCGAGGGGGGGGCGGCCCGGGGGGGGGAAGAAGGGGGGAGATGAGTGGGGCGGCCCCCCGCATCCGATCCCGCGTCGTCCCCCCCCGGTCCCGTCGTTGGCCCCCCCCGCAGGGCGCTGAGGCGGCGGTGCAGCTCCTCCAGGGTGGGGCGCTGGGGGGGGGGCTGCCAGCACGACTGCAGCACTGCGAACCTGGGGGGGCACAGACCCCAAGGGGCCCATTGACAACAATGGCCCCCACTGACCCCAAAGCCCCCCAGTGACCCCATTGACACCAATGGCCCCCAATGATCCCAATGACCCCAAAGCCCCCATTGACCCCATTGACCCCAAGGGGCCCATTGACACCAATGGCCCCCAATGATCCCAATGACCCCAAAGCCCCCATTGACCCCATTGACCCCAAGGGGCCCATTGACCCCAAAGCCCCCCAGTGACCCCATTGACACCAATGGCCCCCAATGATCCCAATGACCCCAAAGCCCCCATTGACCCCATTGACCCCAAGGGGCCCATTGACCCCAAAGCCCCCCAGTGACCCCATTGACACCAATGGCCCCCAATGATCCCAATGACCCCAAAGCCCCCATTGACCCCAATGACCCCAAGGGGCCCATTGACAACAATGGCCCCCAGTGACCCCAAAGCCCCCCAGTGACCCCATTGATCCCAAGGGCCCCATTGACTCCAATGGCCCCCATTGACCCCAATGACCCCAATGACCCCAAAGGCCCCCATTGACCCCAATGACCCCAAGGGGCCCATTGACCCCAAAGCCCCTCAGTGACCCCAGTGACCCCAAGGGCCCCATTGACACCAATGGCCCCCAATGATCCCAATGACCCCAAAGGCTCCCATTGACCCCAAAGCCCCCATTGACCCCATTGACCACAAGGGACCCATTGACACCAATGGCCCCCAATGATCCCAATGACCCCAAAGCCCCCATTGACCCCATTGACCCCATTGACCCCAAGGGGCCCATTGACCCCACTGAACCCCAATGAACCCATTGACCCCATTGACCCCAATGCCCCCATTGACCCCAATGACCCCAAAGGCCCCCAGTGACCCCAAAGCCCCCCACTGACCCCATTGACCCCAAGGGACCCATTGACACCAATGGCCCCCAGTGACCCCAAAGCCCCCATTGACCCCATTGACCCCAGAGCCCCCCATTGACCCCATTGACCCCAATGACCCCAAAGGCCCCCAGTGACCCCAAAGCCCCCCATTGACCCCATTGACCCCAAAGCCCCCCAGTGACCCCACTGAACCCCAATGATCCCATTGAACCCCAATGACCCCATTGACCCCAATGACCCCATTGATCCCAATGTCCCCAATGCCCCCAATGGCCTCCAATGACCCCATTGAACACCAAATGTCCCTATTGACCCCAATGCCCCCATTGACCCCAAAGGCCCCATTGACCCCATTGACCCCAGTGCCCCCATTGGCCGCATTGAACCCCAAATGTCCCCATTGACCCCAAAGACCTCATTGATCCCAATGCACCCCATTGACCCCAAAGACCTCATTGATCCCAATGGACCCCATTGACCCCACTGAACCCCAAATGTTCCTATTGACCCCATTGACCCCAAAGCCCCCATTGACCCCAAAGGCCCCATTGACCCTAATGGACCCCATTGACCCCAAAGGCCCCATTGACCCTAATGGACCCCATTGACCCCATTAACTCCAATGCCCCCATTGATCCCAGTGACCCCAGAGGTTCCAAATGTTCTCATTGACCCCAATGTTCCCCATTGACCCCATTGACCCCAATGTCCCCATTGCCCCCATGTGTCCCCAATGGCCCCATGTGACCCCCCCACCTTATGACCCCTCCAATCCCACCCACCCCCACCCCCCCAATCACCCCAATCACCCCCCATCTCTCCCCAAAGCCCCCCATGTCCCCCCCAGTGCCCCCCCATGTGCCCCCCATCCTCCCCAATGTCCCCCCCAATGCCCCCCTCCAACGAGCCCCCAAATGACCCCCCCAATGCCCCCCATTTCCCCCAATAACCCCCCATGCCCCCCCCATGTGCCCCACATCCCACCCAATGTCCTCCCCAATGCCCCCCTTCCCCCCAAATGCCCCCCCAATGCCCCCCATCCTTCCCAATGCCCCCCTTCCACCCCAAATGCCCCCCAATGTCCCCCATCCTGCCCAATGCCCCCCTCCCCCCCCAAATGCCCACCAATGCCCCCCATCCTTCCCAATGTTCCCCCCAATGCCCCCCATCCTTCCCAATGCCCCCCTCCCCCCTCAAATGCCCACCAATGCCCCCCATCCTTCCCAATGTTCCCCCCAATGCCCCCCTCCCTCACAAATGCCCCCCCATGTGCCCCCCATCCTTCCCAATGTTCCCCCCAATGCCCCCCATCCTTCCCAATGCCCCCCTCCCCCCCCAAATGCCCACCAATGCCCCCCATCCTTCCCAATGTTCCCCCCAATGCCCCCCTCCCTCACAAATGCCCCCCCATGTGCCCCCCATCCTTCCCAATGTTCCCCCCAATGCCCCCCCCCCAAATGCCCCCCCATCCTTCCCAATGCCCCCTCAATGCCCCCCTCCCCCCCAAATGCCCCCCCAATGCCCCCCCATCCTTCCCAATGCCCCCCCCCAGTTCCCCCCCCCCACGCCCCCCCCCCCTCACCACTGCTCGGCTCTGGGCAGCCTCGTCCTCGGCCGCCCCGGGTTGACGCAGCGCCGCCGCAGCTGCGCCCGTAGGAGCTCCGCGTCGGAGAGGTGCGGGAAGGGCTGGCGGCCGAGCTCCAGCAGCTCCCACAGCGTCACCCCCAGCGCCCTGCGCACACACAGCGCCCCCTATCGCCACAGAGCTCCTCGGATCGCGACAGAGCCCTTATGTCGTGACGGTGCCCCCTATCGCGTCAGAGTGCCCCCTGTCGCGACAGAGCCCATCCCTTATCGCGACAGAGCCCCCCCGTATCGCGACAGAGTCCCCCCATATCGCGACAGAGCCCACTGTGTTGTGACGGAGCCCCCCCATTCTGACAGTGCCCCCCATATTGCAACAGTGCCCCCCCGTATCGTGATAGAGCCCCCGTATCACGACATTGCCCCCCGTATTGTGACACAATCCCCTATTGCAACAGAGCCCTTATATCACGACAGTGCCCCCCGTATAGCAAGAGATGCCCCTTATCGTGACACAGCCCCTGTGTCATGACAGCGCCCTTATATCACAACGGTGCGTTGCGACAGAGCCCCCCTATTGCAACAGAGCCCCCCATATCGCGACAGACAGACCCCCTCCTCCTCCCGTATGGCGACAGCGCCGGCATATCGCGACGGCGCCGTCCTATCGCGACAGGCGCTCACCAGACGTTGGCGGGGGCGCTCTGCTCCCGCACCAGCACCGCCCCGCGGCTCTCGCTCAGCAGCTCCGGCGCCACCCAGCGCAGCGGCACCCAGCGGCCGGGAGCCGTCAGCACGTAGTCCTCCTGGGGGGGGCGGCCGCAAGGGGGCGCTGCTGCCACCGCCGGCCTCCCAACGGCCCGCGGCTCCGGGGCCGCCGGCCGCCACAGTGGCCCCCATTCACCTCAATGGCCCCATTCGCCCCAGTGGCCCCATTCACCTCAATGCCCCCATTCACTTGAATGGCCCCATTCACCCCAACGGCCCCATTCACCCCAACGGCCTCAGTGCCCCCATTCACCCCAACGGCCCCATTCACCTCAATGGCCCCAGTGCCCCCATTCACCCCAACGGCCCCATTCACCTCAATGGCCCCAGTGCCCCCATTCACCCCAGTGCCCCCATTCACCCCAGTGGCCCCCATTCACCTCAATGGCCCCATTCACCCCAACGGCCCCATTCACCCCAATGGCCCCATTCACCCCAGTGCCCCCATTCACCTCAATGGCCCCATTCACTTGAATGGCCCCCCTTCACCCCTGTGCCCCCATTCACCCCAACGACCCCATTCACCTCAATGCCCCCATTCACCCCAATGGCCCCATTCACCCCTGTGCCCCCATTCACCCCAGTGGCCCCATTCACCCCAAGGACCCCATTCACCTCAATGCCCCCATTCACTTGAATGGCCCCATTCACCCCAATGGCCCCAGTGCCCCCATTCACCCCAACGGCCCCATTCACCCCAATGGCCCCATTCACCCCAGTGCCCCCAACGGCCCCAATGCCCCCATTCACTTGAATGGCCCCATTCACCCCAACGGCCTCATTCACCCCAACAGCCCCATTCACCCCAACGGCCCCATTCACCCCAATGCCACCATTCACCCCAACGGCCCCAGTGCCCCCATTCACCCTCTGTTCCCGTTGACCCCAATGATCCCACTGACCCCAATGCCCCCAGTGCCCCCATTGAACCCCTCGGCCCCAATGTCCCTATAGCCCCCCACGTCCCCACGATGTCCCCATGTCCCCACACCCCCCATGCCTCCCCACAGCCCCCCATATCCTCCCACCCCCCCACATCCCCATTATGCTCCCATACCCCCCCATGTCCCCACTCCCACATCCCCCCATATCCCCCCCACGTCCCCACGTCCCCACGATGTCCCCATGTTCCCACACCCCCCCATGTCCCCCCACCTTTGCACATCCCCATGATGTCCCCCTCACCCCACCAACCCCCCATGTCCCCACATCCCCCCACATCCCCCATATCCTCACGATGTCCCCATATCCCTCCACCCCCCATGCCCCCCCACGTCCCCATGATGTCCCCATGTCCCCACACCCCCCATGCCCCCCCACACCCCCCATATCCCCCCATATCCCCACGAAGTCCCCATGTCCCCACACCCCCTATGCCCCCCCACAGCCCCCCATACCCCCCCATGTCCCCACTCCCACATCCCCCCATATCCCCCCCACCCCCCCACGTCCCCACGATGTCCCCCCACCCCCCACCCCCCACCCCGCCCCCTGCCCCCCCCGTGACCCACCCGGTACTGGCACTGGCTCAGCCCGTAGTCCCCGATCCGCACCGTCAGCTCCGAGGTGAGCAGGCAGTTCCGCAGGGCCAGGTCACTGCGGGCATCGATGGGGGACCCCAATGGGGGGAGACCCCAAATAGGGGGGGGGGGGGAGGGGGAGATCCCAAATAGGGGGGGGAGACCCCAATGGGGGGAGACCCCAAATAGGGGGGGGGGGGAGGGGGAGATCCCAAATAGGGGGCAGACCAAAATGGGGAGGGAGATCCCAAAAAGGGGGGAGACCCCAAATGGGGGGAGAGACCTCAAATAGGGGGGAGAGACTTCAATGGGGGGAGACCCCAAATAGGGGGGGGGAGATCCCAAATAGGGGGGGGAGACCCCAATGGGAGGAGACCCCAAATAGGGGGCAGAGACCCCAAATAGGGGGGAGAGACCTCAAATAGGGTGGGGAGACCCCAAATAGGGGGGGGGAGATCCCAAATAGGGGGGGGAGACCCCAAATAGGGGGGGAGACCTCAAATAGGGGGGGGAGACCCCAAATAGGGGGGAGAGACCCCAATGGGGGGGAGAGATGTCAAATAGGGGGGGAAGATCCCAGATAGGGAGAGCGAACCTAAATGATGGGGGAGATCCCAAATGGGGGCAGACCCCAAATAGGGAGGGGGGAGACCCCAAATA
Organism: Phasianus colchicus; assembly: GCF_987193195.1. Taxonomy (NCBI): domain Eukaryota; kingdom Metazoa; phylum Chordata; class Aves; order Galliformes; family Phasianidae; genus Phasianus; species Phasianus colchicus. The sequence continues at coordinate 3,122,010 of NC_143466.1, forward strand.
GGGGTACACCCCAAATGGCGTGGGGGGGAGACCTCAAATAGAGGCAGACCCCAAATGGGAAGGGAGATCCCAAGTAAGGGATTGGAGACCGCAAATGGGGGGGGGGGGGGCAGACCCAAATGGGGAGGGAGATCCCAAATGATGGGGGAGACCCCAAATGGGGGCAGACCCCAAATAAGGGAGGAGAGACCCTAAATGGGGGCAGAATCTGAATGGGAAGGGAGATCCCAAATGGGGGGAGGTGCGAATAGGGGCACAATGGGTGCGCAATGGGGCGCAATGGGGAGCAGTGGGGCGCAATGGGATGCAATGGGGTGCAATGGCACACAATGGGGCGCAATGGGGCGCAATGGGGCGCCATGGGGCCAGAAGGGGGCACAGTGGGGGAGCAATGGGGCGCAGTGGGGCCATAATGGGACACAATGGGGCAGAATGGGGACACATTGTGCGCAATGGGGCGCAGTGGGGCACAGTGGGACACAAGGGGACGCAATGGGGTGCAATGGGGCACAATAGGGAGCAACGGGATGCAATGGGGCCACAAGGGGGCGCAATGGGGCACAATGGGGCCACAAGGGGGCACAAGGGGGCGCAATGGGGCAGAATGGGGTACAATGGGGCACAATGGGACACAATGGGGACACAATGGGGCACAATGGGGGCACAATGGGGCACAATGGGGTACAATGGGGCCATAATAGGACACAGTGAGGCACAATGGGGCGCAATGGGGATATGGGGCCACCATGGGGACACAATGGGACACAGTGGGACACAATAGGGCACAATGGGACGCAACAGGGACACAATGGGGACACAGTGGGGGCACAATGGGGCAGAATGGGGACATGGGGACATGGGGACACAATGGGACACAATGGGGGCACAAGGGGGCAGAATGGGGACATGGGGACACAATGGGACACAATGGGACACAGTGGGTCACAATGGGGATTTGGGGACACAATGGGGACACAATGGGGCACAAGGGGGCACAAGGGGGCGCAATGGGGTGCAATGGGGCCATAATAGGACACAGTGGGGCACAATGGGGCGCAATGGGGCACAATGGGGATACGGGGCCACCATGGGGACACAATGGGACACAGTGGGACACAATGGGGACACAATGGGACACAATAGGGACACAATGGGGGCACAATGGGCGCACAGTGGGGCAGAACGGGGATATGGGGACATGGGGACACAATGGGACACAATGGGGCAGAATGGGGATATGGGGACATGGGGACACAATGGGACACAATGGGGGCACAATGGGGCACAATGGGGCCATAATAGGACACAGTGGGGCACAATGGGGCGCAATGGGGCACAATGGGGATACGGGGCCACAATGGGGACACAGTGGGACACAATGGGGATATGGGGACACAATGGGGGCACAATGGGACACAGTGGGGATATGGGGACGCAATGGGGGCACAATGGGGCACAATGGGGACACAATGGGACACAATGGGGATACGGGGCCACAATGGGGGCACAGTGGGGCACAATGGGGCACAATGGGGCACAATGGGGCACAATGGGGACACAGTGGGACACAATGGGGATACGGGGCCACAATGGAGGCACAGTGGGGCACAATGGGGCACAATGGGGACACAGTGGGGACACAGTGGGACACAATGGGGATATGGGGACACAATGGGGGCACAATGGGGATACGGGGCCACCATGGGGGGGCACGATGTGGGACCCCCCCCCACCTGTGAGTGAGGCCGTGGCGATGCAGATGGCGCAGTGGGGACACAATGGGGGCACAATGGGGCAGAATGGGGCACAATGGGGGCACAATGGGGACACAATGGGGCAGAATGGGGATATGGGGACATGGGGACACAATGGGACACAGTGGGGGCGCAATGGGGCGCAATGGGGCCATAATAGGACACAGTGGGACACAGTGGGGCACAATGGGGCGCAATGGGACACAATGGGGACACAATGGGGACACAATGGGACACAATGGGGATACGGGGTCACAATGGGGGCACAGTGGGGCACAATGGGGATATGGGGACACAATGGGGCACAATGGGGCGCAATGGGACACAATGGGGATACGGGGCCACCATGGGGACACAATGGGGCACAATGGGGACACAATGGGACACAATGGGGATACAGGGCCACAATGGGGGCACAGTGGGGCACAATGGGGCACAATGGGGCACAATGGGGACACAGTGGGACACAATGGGACACAATGGGGGCACAATGGGGGCACAATGGGACACAGTGGGGCACAGTGGGGCGCAATGGGGCGCAATGGGACACAATGGGGATACGGGGCCACCATGGGGACACAATGGGGCACAATGGGGCACAATGGGGGCACAATGGGGACACAATGGGACACAATAGGGATACGGGGCCACAATGGAGGCACAATGGGACACAGCGGGGATACGGGGTCACAATGGGGACACAATGGGGCACAATGGGGGCACAATGGGGCACAATGGGCCATAATAGGACACAGTGGGGCACAATGGGGCGCAATGGGGATACGGGGCCACCATGGGGACACAATGGGACACAGTGGGACACAATAGGGCACAATGGGGCACAATGGGGACACAATGGGGATACGGGGCCACCATGGGGGGGCACGATGTGGGACCCCCCCCCACCTGTGTGTGAGGCCGTGGCGGTGCAGATGGCGCAGCCCACGCGTCACCTCCAGGCCCAGGCGCTGCAGGGTGGCCGCGTCCCGGGGGGGCAACGTTGGGGTCCCCCCCCCGGCCCCCCGCTGCGCCCGCAGGTATCGCTTCAGGTCCCCCTAAAATGGGGGAGGGGGGGAGAAATGGGGGGGGGGGTGAGCCGTCGTGTAACCCCAACCCTCGTGCAAAGCCTTCGTGCAAAGGGGGGGGAGAGAGCGCGTGGAAGCCCCCTCCCCCTTGTGCAAAGCCTCGTGCGAAGCGTGAGGGCCCTGGTGCAAAGGGGGAGGGTCCACGTGGGAGACACACCCCGCCCCGTCGTGCAAAGCGTGAGGCCCTTGTGCAAAGGGGGAAAGCCCACGTGGCAGCCCCCCTCGTGAAATTGGTAGTGCGAAGCGCGAGGGCCCTCGTGCAAATGGGTTTGTGTCCCCTCTCGTGCAACGTGCGATGCCCTCGTGCAAAGGGGTAGAGCTCATGTGGGAGCACCATTGTGCAAATGGCTGTGTGCCCCTCGTGCAAACTCTGATGGTCCTCGTGCGAATGGCCGTGCAAATGCCTGCGTGCCCCCCTGTACAAAGTGTGATGGCTCTTGTGCAAAGGGGGAGAGCCCACGTGGAAGACCCCCTTGTGCAAACGGTGACACAAACGCCCGTGCAAAGTGTGAGGGCCCTCGTGCAAATGTGTCCACCCCGTTGTGCAAAGCGTGAGAGCCCACGTGGAACTCGTGGCCTTTTTCACCCCCCCTCGTGCAAAGCCCTCATTGACTGCCCTCTTGTGCCCACCACTTCGTGCAAGTCCACGTGCAAACCGTGAGACTCCCCACGTGCAAACCATCCTTTGTGCAAAACCCTCGTGCAAAACCCCGTCATCCACCCCCCCTTGTGTAACTCCCCCCCGTGAAAATCCCATCGCCGACCCCTTTACGCCCCCTCCTACCCCCACTTGTGCAAATCTTTGTGCAAACCACCCCCCCTCCCCTGCAAACCCCATTGTCAACCTCCCCCTGTAACACCCCCCAGGAAAAACCCTCGTGCAAACCCTCGTGCAAACCCTCGTGCAAACCCATACCCCCCCCCCGTTCCACCCCCGTTATCAAACCACCCCCTTCCCACCTCCCCCCCCACAAACCCCATTGCAAACCCCTCTCACCCCCCCCCTTACAACACCCTCGTGCAAACCCTCGTGCAAACCAACCCTCCTCGTGCAAACCCTCGTGCAAAGCCCCCTTCCCCCCCCTCACCAGCTGGCAGTACTCCATGACGAGCAGGAGGGGGGCTCCGGCCCCACACACCCCCAGGCAGCGCAGCAGGTTGGGGTGCTGCAGCCTCCTGCAAACCCCCCACAGACGTTGGGGGACCTAGAACCTCCCCCCCCCCCACGTTGGGGGACCTAGAACCTCCCCACCCACAGACACTGGGGGACCTAGAACCTCCCCACCCAATGTTAGGAGACCTAGAACCTCCCCCACCCACAGACACTGGAGGACCTAAAACCTCCCCACCCAATGTTACGGGACCTAGAACTTCCCCAGCCAAAGTTGGGGGACCTAGAACCTCCTCACCCAATGTTAGGAGACCTAGAACCTCCCCTACCCAGACATTGGGGCACCTAGAACCTCCCCACGCAATGTTAGGAGACCTAGAATCACCCCCACCCACAGACACTGGGGGACTTAGGACCTCCCCATCCAATGTTAGGGGACCTAGAACCTCCCCACCTAACATTGGGAGCCTAGAACCTCCCCCACCCACAGACACGGAAAGACCTAGAACCTCCCCACCCAACATTACGGGACCTAGAACTTCCCCAGCCAAAGTTGGGGGACCTAGAACCTCCCCCACCCAATGTTAGGAGACCTAGAACTTCCCCACCCAACATTGCAGGACCTAGAACCTCCCCCACCCAATGTTAGGAGACCTAGAATCACCCCCACCCACAGACACTGGGGGACTTAGGACCTCCCCATCCAATGTTAGGGGACCTAGAACCTCCCCACCTAACATTGGGAGCCTAGAACCTCCCCCACCCACAGACACGGAGGGACCTAGAACCTCCCCACCCAACATTACGGGACCTAGAACTTCCCCAGCCAAAGTTGGGGGACCTAGAACCTCCTCACCCAATGTTAGGGGACCTAGAACTTCCCCACCCAACATTGCAGGACCTAGAACCTCCCCCACCCAATGTTAGGAGACCTAGAATCACCCCCACCCACAAACACTGGGGGACTTAGGACCTCCCCATCCAATGTTAGGGGACCTAGAACCTCCCCACCTAACATTGGGAGCCTAGAACCTCCCCCACCCACAGACACGGAAAGATCTAGAACCTCCCCACCCAACATTACGGGACCTAGAACTTCCCCAGCCAAAGTTGGGGGACCTAGAACCTCCCCCACCCAATGTTAGAAGACCTAGAATCACCCCCACCCACAGACATTGGGGGACCTAGAACCTCCCCACCCACAGACATTGGGGGACCTAGAACCTCCCCACCCAATGTTGGGGGATCTAGAACTTCCCCAGCCAAAGTTAGGAGACCTAGAACCTCCCCCACCCATAGACACTGGGGGACCTAGAACCTCCCCCCCCAATGTTAGGGGACCTTGAATCTCCCCCACCCAATGTTGCAGGACCTAGAACTTCTCCACCCAGTGTTAGAGGACCTAGAACCTCCTCCACCCAACATTAAGGGACCTAGAATCTCCCCCACACCCAACGTTGGGGGACCTAGAACCTCCCCCACCCACAGACATTGGGGGACCTTGAACCTCCCCACCCAACATTGCAGAACCTAGAACCTCCCCACCTCACGCTGGGGGACCTAGAACCTTCCCCATCCAATATTAGAGGACTTAGAACCTCCCCACCCAAAGTTGGGGGACCTAGAACCTCCCCCACCCAATGTTAGAGGACCCAGAACCTCCCCCCAAAAACATTGCGTGACCTAGAACCCCCCCCTCCCACTTTGGGTGACCTAGAACCCACCCTTAAATGCCCCAAACCCACCCATTGGGTGACCTAGAACACTGACAGTCACCTCCGAATGTTGGGTGACCTAGAACCCCCCACTTAGCACCCCAACACCACCCATTGGGTGACCTGGAACACTTACAAGGCCCCCTCCATCCCCCCCCCCCCCCCAATTTCTGGCGACGCAGAACCCACCCCAAAGCACCCATAGGGGGACCTAGAACACAAAGAAGATCCCCTAAAACATCACATAACCTAGAACCCGCCTTCATCTCTCCAACACCACCCACTGGGTGACCTAGAACACCTGCAGGACCCCCCCCCAAAGAAAAAAAAATTGGGTGACCTCAACCCCCCCCTTGAGTGACCTAGAACACCCCAAAACAAAACCATTCAGCAGACCTAGAACCCACCTTAAGCAGCCCTAAAACACCCACCGGATGACCTAGAACCCCCCTCAACTCCCCCTCCGGCACCCATAGGTACCCCCCCCCGACCCCCCCACCCCCCAAAAAATGACCCCCCCGTTACCTATAGGGCTGAGCTTCCGCCAGGAAGCGCCGCTGCTCCGGAACCCCAGCGCCCGCCCTCAGCTCCTGCACCACCACCTGCACGGCGCCCACCTCGGCCCGCAGCTCCCCCAGGATCACCTTTTTTTTTTGGGGGGGGGGGGACGACAGGGTAAGGAGGGGGGGGACACACCAACAGTGACCCCCCCCCAAAAAAAAAAACCCCAAAAAACCCCGATTTAGCCCCAAAATGGCCTCACCTTTCCGAACCAACCGGTGCCGATCTCCTGCAGGTAACTCAGGTGCTGGCGGCTTAAAGTGGGGGGGTCGGGGGGGGCTGGAAATTTGGGGGGGGGGGGGAGGTGTGTGTGTGTTTATGGGGGGGGGGGGGAACCTTTATGCGCATCCCCACCCCCCCCAAAATCCAACCTCCCCCCCCCCACCCATCCCACCCATGCGGACCCCATTGGGAGGGAAGAGGAACTGTGGGACCCCCACCCTCCCCCCCCCCCAGGGTTGGGATGGACCCCCCCCCCACAAAGGGTGCCCCCCCCCCCCCAAAAAAAAGCCCCCTCAGTTTGGATCCCCCTATTATACGGTGAGGTGGGATCCCCCCCCCTCATAGATGGGACCCCCCCCCCATGGGACCCCCGCTATGGGGCAGGGTGTAACAGAGGGAGACCCCCAACATCTCATCTGGGGGGGGGGGGGGGGAGGGGTTGGAGTCATTGAGACCCCCCCCCAGAATTGAGTGACCCCCCCACCCACCCAATACGGGGCAATGGGGACCCCATAAAACCTCCTTTGGTGGGGGGGGGGGGGTGGAGAAATGGAGACCCCCCCCCACAATAGGATGAGACCCTCAGGACCTCAGTGTTGGGATAATGGTGGACCCCAAACTCCATTAATGGCTGGGGGGGGGGGGGGGCAGAGCAGCCATAGAGCCCCCCCCCCCCTCACAGTAGGGTTGGAGGACTGCCTCCCCCCTCCCCCCAACCCTAATTATTGCGACCCCCCCCACCCCAGCAGGGCTGTCACCCTTTGATCTGCACCTGATGACAGTTTGGGGACACCGAGCGTCCCAGAATGCAGTGCGACACAGTGGGGGTGTCCCCCCCCTATCCCCCCCCCCCCAAAAAAAAACACAACAAACCCTCAGCCTCCCCCCCCCCGTACAAATGCAGCCCCCACCCCCCAAAAAACAGCCTCCTAATGGGTGGGGGGGGGGGGAGGTGTGGGGTGGGCTATGGGGGGGATAAAGGGGTGGTGGGGGGGGGAGTAGTGGGACAGAGGGGGGCTATGGGGGGGGTGATGGGATGGGGGGGCGATGGGGGGGGAGTTATGGGGTGGGGGGATGTGGGGGGGGGGGCTCTGGGAGGGATAAAGGGATGGGGGGGGCAAGGGGGGGGATGGGGGCAAGGGGGAGAGAAAGGGGTGGGGGGGGTGATGGGGTGGGGGGGCTATGGGGGGGGGGATAAAAGGATGGAGGGGACAATACCCCCCCCCCCCAACCCAAATCACCCATTGGGTGACACAGAGGACCCTTTGCCCCTCCCCCCCCCCAAAAAAAAAAAGTTAGGTCACCTAGAACCCCCCTCCCCTTGAGGAACCCCAAACCCACCCACTGGGTGACATCGAGCACCCATAGCCCCCCCCCTGCCCCCCCCAGGGTGGTCCAGACCCCCACCCCAGGGTGACCTAGAACATTTCTAGAGCCCCTAAAGGCGATGTGTAACCTAGAACCCCCAGTAAGGACCCCCAAACCACACCAGTTAACCTAGAACGCTTCTAGGGTCCTCCGAACCGTGTTGGGTGATCTAGAACCCACCCCAAATTATCCCCTGGGTGCTCTTGAGGGCCTCTAGAACCTCCCCCCCCCCCCCTCCCCAAAACTCTTGAGCGACTTAGAACCTGCTTTGAGCATCCCAACAGCGCCCGTCGGGTGATCTAGAACACTCATAGGGTCCCCCCAAACTCTTGGGAGACCTAGAACCCACCCCAAAGCACCCACTGGGTGACCTAGAGCACCCTCAGAACTCCTCAAGAAATCTCTTGGGTGACCGAGAACCTGCTTTGAGCCCCCCCCCCCCCCCCCCCACAAATCAAACTGAAATGCACCTAAGGTTCCCCCACAGGTCTTGGGTGACCTAGAACGCCACCCAAGCACCCCCAAACCACATTGGGTGACCTAGAACACTTCTAGGGCCTTTTAAAGCTCTTGGGTGACCTAGAACTGACCCTACACCACCCACTGGGTGACCTAGAACGCTTCTAGACACCTCCTCAAGCCCTTGGGTGACCCAGCACCCACCCTACACCACCCATTGGGTGAGCCAGAATGCTTGTAGGCTCACCCTAAAGCTCTTGGGTGACCTAGAACCCACCCTACACCACCCACTGGGTGACCTAGAACACTTCTAGACACCTCTAAAGCTCTTGGGTGACCCAGCACCCACCCTACACCACCCATTGGGTGAGCCAGAACGCTTGTAGGCTCACCCTAAAGCTCTTGGGTGACCTAGAACCCACCCTACACCACCCATTGGGTGACCTAGATCCACATATACACCACCCATTGGGTGAGCCAGAACGCTTGTAGGCTCCCCCTAAAGCTCTTGGGTGACCCAGAACCCACCCCTATCCCACCCATTGAGGGACCTAGAACCCACCCTACACCACCCACTGGGTGACCTAGAACACTTCTAGACACCTCCTCAAGCCCTTGGGTGACCCAGAACCCACCCTATCCCCCCCATTGGGTGACCCAGAACCCACCCTACACCACCCATTGGGTGACCTAGAACACTTCTAGACACCTCTAAAGCTCTTGGGTGACCTAGAACCCACCCTATCCCACCCATTGGGTGACCCAGAACCCACCCTACACCACCCATTGGGTGACCTAGAACCCCCTTACACCACCCACTGGGTGACCTAGAACACTTCTAGACACCTCCTCAAGCCCTTGGGTGACCTAGAACCCCCCCAGATCCCCCATAGACCCCCCCCAGAGCCTCCCCCATCCCCTCATCACCCCCCTTTTTACCCGCCGGGGGGGTCGGGGGTCCGGGCCCCCCCCCGTGTCCCAGAGGCAGAACGTAGACATCGGGGAGAGACGGAGACGACGACGCTTCCTCCGCCGGCGGTGTGAACTCACCGGAGTCTTCCTCCCCCTCCGGGTTCTCAAATTCCTGAAGGGGGGGTGGGGAACCCCGATATTTGGGGTGGGGGGGGGGTCGTGGGGTGTCCCCCCCCCCCAATTTCCCCCCCCCCACGGTCTGGGGTCGCTCACCTTGAAGCCGACGTCGCCTCGCTTGCAGCAGAGGCAGGTGAGGAGGAGGAGGACGAAGGCAACGAGGCCGGAGCAGGAGATGAGAACCACGGCGTAGGGGGGGGGCAGCGGGCCTGGGGGGGGGGGGGCAAGGGGGGAGAAAAGGGTTTTTTGTTTTTAGGGGGGGGGTCCTCGAAGGGGGTGTTTTTGGAGGGGTTATGTGGGTTTGAGGGGGTCCTATGGGGCAGAATTGGGGAAGTTAGGAGTTTGGGGGGGGGGCTTGTGGGTGGGGGGGGGGGTTGGGGGTCCTCGAGGGGGGGGTGGGGGTTATACGGGTTTGGGGGGGGGTCCTGTGGGGGGGAAAGAGAAGGTTTTGGGTCCCCAAGGGGAGGGGGGGGGTCCTACGGGGGGGTCCTACGGGGCAGAACTGGGGACGCTATGGGTTGGGGGGGGTCTTGCGGGGGGGGTTTGGGGGTCCTTGAGGGGGGGGTGGGGGTTATACGGGTTTGGGGGGGGGGTCCTGTGGGGGGGAGTGAGAAGGTTTTGGGTCCCCAAGGGGGGGGGAGGTCCTATGGGGGGGGCCTACAGGGCAGAATTGGAGACCTTAAGAATTTGGGGGGGGTCTTGGGGGGGGGGAGGGTTTTGGGGGTCCCTAAGGGGGGATGGGGGGGTCCTATGGGGCAGAATTGGGGACCCTAGGATTTTGGGGAGGGTCTTGGGGGGGGGGGGGGAAGGGTTTTGGAGTCCTTGAGGGGGGGGTCCTATGGGTCTGGGGGGGTCCTATGGGGCAGAACTGGGGACCCTATGGGTTGGGGGGGGGTCTTGTGGGGGGGGTTTGGGGGTCCTTGAGGGGGGGTTGGGGGTTATACGGGTTTGGGGGGGGGTCCTGTGGGGGGGAGGGAGAAGGTTTTGGGTCCCCAAGGGGGGGGGGTCCTATGGGTTTGGGGGGGGGTCCTGTGGGGGGGAGGGAGAAGGTTTTGGGTCCCCAAGGGGGGGGGTTGGGGGTCCTATGGGGCAGAATTGGGGACCCTAGGAATTTGGGGGGGGGTCCTGTGTGGGGGGAGAGGATTTTGGGGGTCTCTAAGGGGGGGTTGGGGGTTATATGGATTTGGGGGGGGGGTCCTATGGGGCAGAATTGGGGAAAATAGGAATTTGGGGGGGGGTCTTGTGGGGGTAGAGGGCTTAGGGGGTCTCTAAGGAAGGGGGGGGGTCCTATGGGGCAGAATTGGGGATACTAAGAATTTGGGGGGGGGTCTTTTGTGGGGGGGTTGGGTTTTAGGGGTCTTTAAGGGGGGGTTGGGGGTTATATGGATTTGGGGGGGGGTCCTGTGGGGCAGAATCGGGGACCCTAGGAATTTGGGGGGGGGTCCTGTTGGGGGGAGAGGGCTTGGGGGGGCCTCTAAGGAAGGGGGGGGGTCATATGGGTTTGGGGGGGGGCTATGGGGCGGAATTGGGGACCCTAAGAATTTGGGGGGGGGGGTCTTGTGAGGGGGGGGTTGGGGGTCCCTAAGGGGGGCTTGGAGGGATCCTATGGGACCCTAGGAATTTGGGGGGGGGTCTTGGGGGGGGGGGGAGAGGGTTTTGGGGGTCCCTAAGGGGGTCCTAAGGGTTTGGGGGGGGGGGTCCTATGGGGGAGTTCTGTGGGTTTTGGGGGGGGGGTCCTACGGAATTGGGGACCCTGAGGGTTTGGGGGGGGGTCCTGTGGGGGGGGTTCCATGGGTTTTGGGGGGGGTCCCAAGGGGATTTGGGGAGTCCTATGGGGGGGGGGTCCTGCTGGGGGGGGGGGAGGATTTTGGGGGGGGTCCCCAAGGGGGGATTTGGGGGATCCTGGGGGTCTGGGGGGGGGGGAATTGGGGGGGGGTCCCGTGGGGAGCAAGGATCCTAAGGGGGGATTTGAGGGTCCCGGGGGGGGGGGGGTCCCAATGAGCGGACAGACAGACGGACGTGAGGTCATGGGGACAGACGGACACCAAGGGAGGGGGGGGGTTTGGAACCTAATGGAGATGGGGGCAGATGGACAGACGGACATGGGGACGAATGGGTGGAGGGACAGACAGACAGACGGACAAAGGGATACAGGGCGGATAAATGGGGGGCAGACAGACAGACAGGATAAAAGGGTACAGGGACGGACAGACGGACGGACTCAAGGATATCGGGATGAGTGGGTATAGGGACAGACGGACGGACATGGGGATATGGGGGCAGGCGGACAGAGGGACGGACAGGTATAGGGACGGACGGACATGGGGACAGACGGACAGAGGGATATGGAGCTGATAAAGGGGTATAGGGACGGACAGACGGACAGCGAGGTATGGGGCTGATAAACAGATACTGGGACAGACGGACATCACAGGGTGTAGGGACAGACAGACGGACACGGGGATGTGGGGATGAGTGGGTATGGGGACAGACAGACAGACGGACACGAAGATACGAGGCTGATAAAGGAGTATAGGGATGGGCGGACAGACGGACAGACACGGGGTATTGGGATGAGTGGGTACGGGGACAGACAGACGGACAGAGGGACGTGGGGATACGGGGATGAATGGGCACGGGGATGGACAGACAGACGGACGGACATCAGAGGGATGGATGGGTCGATAAAGGGGTATAGGGACAGACGGACAGACAGACAGGGATGTGGGGATGAATAGGTGTGGGGACAGACAGACAGACGCAGGGATGGATAGGAGTAGGGATGGACAGACAGAGGGACAGAGGGACGTGGGGGTGCGGGGAGGACAGACAGACGGACACCACAGGGACGGGTGGGCATAGGGACAGACGGACAGACGGACAGACATGGGGATGCGGGGCTGATAAATGGATGTGGGGACAGACAGACGGACAGGGATGTGGGGCTGATAAAGGGGTACAGGGACAGACGGACGGACAGGCAGACGCAGGGATTTGGGGATGGATGGGTATGGGGACAGACAGACAGACACCGCAGGGATGGGTGGGTATAGGGACGGACGGACAGACAGACAGGGATATTGGAATGAGTGGGTACAGGGACAGACGGACAGAGGGACGCGGGGATATGGGGAGGACAGACGGACATCATAGGGATGGATGGGTATAGGGACGGACAGACGGACAGACGGATACGGGGATGTGGGGCTGGTAAATGGGTAAGGGGACAGACGGACGGACACAGGGACGTGGGGCTGATAAAGGGATATAGGGACAGACGGACAGACGGGCAGGGATGTGGGGATGGATGGGTATGGGGACAGACAGACGGACAAAGGGGTGGATGGGTGTAGGGACAGACGGACGGACAGACGCAGGGACGTGGGGGGAGGGGGAGGGCAGACAGACGGACACCACAGGGACGGGCGGGTATAGGGACGGACGGACATCACAGGGATGAACGGGGACGGACGGACGGACCCAGGGATGCGGGGGGCGCGGGGAGGACAGACGGACGGACGGGCGGACGCGGGGATGTGGGGATGAACGGGGACGGGCAGACATCGCGGAGGGGAACGGGGACGGACAGACGGACAGGGATGCGGGGATGGGGGGGGGGGGGGGGGGCTATAGGGACGGACGGACGGACGGACGGACGGACAGACGGACAGACGGACACTCACCGCGGGGCGGGGGGGGCGGGGGGGCTCCGATGGCGCCGTTGGGACCGAGTGAGGCCATGGCGGCTGCGGCGGCGGGGAGAAGGGGGGGGGGGGCCGGGGCGTCGCATCCTAATTTGGGGGGGGGGGGAAATGGAGGGGGGGGGGGGGGGTTATGGGGTGGGAGGGGGGAGGAATTAGGGGAGGGTTATGGGGTGGGGAAGAATTGGGGGGGGGGTTATGGGGTGGAGGAGGGGGAATTAGGGGGGGTTATGGGGTGGGCGGGGGGAGGAATTAGGGGAGGGTTATGGGGTGGGGAAGAATTGGGGGGGGGGTTATGGGGTGGAGGAGGGGGAATTAGGGGGGGTTATGGGGTGGGGGGGGATTGGGGGGGGTTATGGGGTGGAGGAGGGGGAATTAGGGGGGGGTTATGGGGTGGGGGGGGATTGGGGGGGTTATGGGGTGGGGGGGGAATTGGGGGGGGTTATGGGGTGGGGGGGGATTGGGGGGGGTTATGGGGTGGAGGAGGGGGAATTAGGGGGGGGTTATGGGGTGGGGGGGGATTGGGGGGGTTATGGGGTGGGGGGGGAATTGGGGGGGGTTATGGGGTGGGGGTCCTACCGGGGGGGGGAGGGGGGAGAGAGGGAGGGGGGAGAGGGGGCATGGGGGGGGGGGGGGATGGGAGGGGTTGAATTGGGGGGGGGGTAAAGGGTTTTGGGGGGCTATGGGGGGCTATGGGGGGGTTAACGGGTTGGGGGGGGTGGGATGGGTTGAATGGGGGGGTGGGGGGGTAAAGGGGTTGGGGGGGTTATGGGATGGGGGGGTGGGGGGGTTATGGGGGATAATAGGATGGGGGGGCAGCGAGATGGGGGGCTATAGGGGGATAATGGGTTGGGGGGGGCGTGGGGGGGCTATGGGGGGATAATGGGATGGGGGGGCTTTGGGGTGGGGGGGTAATAGGGGGATAGAGGGGGGCTACGGGGGAGATAATGGGATGGGGGTTTGGTGGGGGGGGGGGGATGGGGGGGGCAAGGGGTGGGGGGGGTTATAGGGATGCTAAAAGGATGGGGGGGATTTATGGGGTGGGGGGATGTACGGGGGGGCTCCGGGAGGGATAAAGGGATGGGGGGGGGGGGGCTGTGGGGGCGATGGGGAGATAAAAGGAGTGGGGGGGCGATGGGGCGGGGGGGCTACAGGGTGGGCGATAAAGGGATGGAAGGGACAATGGGGGGGGGGATAGGAAGGGCGGGGGGGCAATGAAGGGTCTGGGGGGGCAACGGGAAGGGGTGGGGGGCGATAAATGGGGTGTGGGGGGGGGGGCAATAGCGATGAGGGGTGGGCGCGGGGGGGGTCGGCCCGAAGCGGCCGAACCGCAATCGGAGCCGTTCGGGAGCGCAGCTGCCCCCCCCCCCCCCCCCGCTTCCTACAGCCCCCCCTCCCCACCACCGGTCGACCCCGCCCCGATGTTCTCGGCTTCCCATTGGCTGCCGCGGGTGTCCGTCAGGGCAGATCCCGCCCCCCCTCGGAGGGGCGGGGTGAGGGATGCAGGCGGTTGTCATGGAGACGGGGATGGGTACCAGGGGGCGGGGCTATGGGGGGTGGGGGGGCTACGGGGAGGGGGTGGGGGGCTATGGGGGGGGGGGGGCAGCTGAAGGGGGATTTGGGGGGTGGGGGGTGGGAATACGGGGGAGGTAAGGGGGGGATTTGGAGGATGGGGGGGGCACGGAGGGTATGGAGGATGTGGGGGGAAATGGTGGGGGGTGAGAATTTGGGGGAGATAAGGGGGGGGGTGGGGGGGGGGTGAGGTGAGGAGGGGGATGTGGGGGGATTTGGGGGGTGGGGGGTGGGAATACGGGGGAGGTAAGGGGGGGATTTGGAGAATGGGGGGGGGACGACCATGGAGGGTATGGAGGATGTGGGGGGAATTGGGGGGGGGGGGGATGTGAGAATTTGGGGGAGATAATGGGGGGCGTGGGGGGGGTGTGAGGTGAGGAGGGGGATGTGGGGGGATTTGGGGGGGTGTGGGGATGAGGGGGGGGGCGTGGGGGGGGACACGGTGATGTTGGGGGACGTGGGGGTGATGTGGGGGGGGTGGGGGCCATGGGGGGGCATGGGGGTATATGAGGGGCATGGGGGGGATATTGGGGGCCATGGGGGGGATATGGGGGGACACTGGGGGGATGTGGGGGCCATGGGGGGATAATGGGGGTCATGGGGGGATGTGGGGGCCATGGGGGGGATATTGGGGTCATGGGGGGATGTGGGGGCCATGGGGGGGATAATGGGGGTCATGGGGAGATATGGGGGTCATGGGGGGGATGTGGGGGGACACTGGGGGATGTGGGGACCATGGGGGGATATTGAGGCCATGGGGGGGATGTGGGGACCATGGGGGGATAATGGGGGTCATGGGGGGGATATTGGGGCCATGGGGGGGATATGGGGGGGTTATGGGGAGGATGTGGGGACCATGCGGGGGATGTGGGGGTCATGGGGGGTATGGGGGTCATGGGGGGGATGTGGGGGTCATGGGGGAGATATTGGGGCCATGGGGGGGATATGGGGGGACACTGGGGGGATGTGGGGACCATGGGGGGATATTGGGGCCACGGGGGGGATATTGAGGCCATGGGGGGGTTGTGGGGGTCATGGGGGGGATATTGGGGCCATGGGGGTATGTGGGGGCCATGAGGGGGGATGTGGGGGTCATGGGGGGATGTGGGGGTCATGAGGGGGATGTGGAGGTCATGGGGGAGCTATTGGGACCATGGGGGGGATGCAGAGGTCATGGGGGGATGTGGGGGGACACTGGGGGGAAGTGGGGGCCATGGGGGCACGAGGCGGTATTGGGGTTCCAATGGGGGGGGGCCGTAGGAGCGCAGAGGGGACACCGAAGCCCGCAGTGCCAGGAGGACCCCGCGCTGCCCCCTCCCTTCCGAAAGTATGGCGCCCCCCTGAGAGGGCCGCTCCCTTTCTCGGTGCTCCCCCGCGACGGGCTTCGGCCATTGGCAGGCGGGAGGAGCCACCGCGCGATCCCATTGGGCGTTTCCGAGCGGAAGGGGCGTGGCCAAGCGGCGGGCTATATAAGGCCTCGCGGAGCGCCGAAGCCCTTCTTTGCGTCTTGGCGGCGCTGAGGTGAGCGTGAGCGCCGGGTGGGCCCGGAAGTGGCACCGGAAAGTCCCGGACGGCACCGGAGGGTCTTCCGGCGGTTCAGACCGTTGTTTGCGGGGCGGTGGGGTCGGGAGGGCCGCGATTAACGGCGGTGGGGCCTAAACCGGGGCCGTGAGGGGCCCTCGCGGTGCTGTGCGCATGCGCCGGCTGTCATCGCGGTGCTGTGCGCATGCGCGAGTTTTTCTACCCGGCGTTGTGCGCACGCGCGGGGCCGCCATGATGCTGCGCGGCGCACGCGCAGTGTGGAGGCCGCCGTGGGGGGGGGTATTTACGCGCATGCGCAGAGCGTGGGTGGCGGACAACGTGGTCCACGAGGGTTGGAGTTTTTGGGGTGAATTCGTGCGGTTTGGGGGATTTTTCCCGAGCCGGAAGTGTTTTTTTCTCTAAGCCACCGCCATGCCCGTCGCCCGGAGCTGGGTGTGTCGGAAGACCTATGTCACCCCCCGGCGGCCCTTCGAGAAATCCCGGCTCGATCAGGAGCTGAAGCTCATCGGTGGGGCTGGGGGGGAATTGGGGGTGTTGGGGGGGGGGTTGGGGGGAGAACTGGAGGTCCTGGGGGGGGGGTTGGGGGGCTTTTGGGGGCTTTGGGGTGGGTCTTGGGGGGAGCATCGAGGAAGAATAGGG
The DNA here is from genome assembly GCF_987193195.1 of Phasianus colchicus. Lineage (NCBI taxonomy): Eukaryota > Metazoa > Chordata > Aves > Galliformes > Phasianidae > Phasianus > Phasianus colchicus. Next base: position 3,138,828 of record NC_143466.1, read on the forward strand.
ATGGGTTTTGGGGGGAGGACTGGGGGGTCTTGGGGGGGGGTTGGGGTGCATTTTGGGGGGAGTCTTGGGGGGGCTTTAAGGTGGGTTTTGCTGGGAACCCTGGGGGTCTTGGGGGGGGGGTTGGGGTGCGTTTTGGGGGGAGCCCTGGAGGTCTTGGGAGGGGTTTGGGGTTTGGTTTGGGGGGAGCATGGAGGGGCTTTGGGGTGGGTTTTTGGGGGAGAACTGGGGGGACTTTGGGGTGGGTTTTGGGGGGGCTTTGGGGTGGATTTTAGGGGGAGAATGGAGCGGGAATGGGGATGGGTTTTGGGGGGAGCCCTGGAGGTCTTGGGGTTTGGTTTGGGGGGAGCATGGAGGGGCTTTGGGGATGGGTTTTGGGGGGGAGCACGGAGGGGGAACAGGGATGGGTTTTGGGGGGAGGACTGGGGGGTTTTGGGGGGGCTTTGGGGTGGATTTTAGGGGGAGAATGGAGGGGGGATGGGTTTTGGGGGGAGGACTGGGGGGATCTTGGTGGGTTTTGGGGTGGGTTTTGGGGGGAACGTGGAGGGGGAATGGGGATGGGTTTTGGGGGGAGGACTGGGGGGGTCTTTGGGGTGTGGGTTTTGGGGGGAGGAACTGAGCGATTCTCAGGGCATCCTGGTGGGGGGGTTGGGGGGGGGCGAACTTAACAGGGTGATCCCAGAGGAGGGGTGGGGTTGGGGGTCCCAGGGTGTCGCAATGATTGACCCCCCCCCCCCACTGACCGCCCCCCCCCCAGGTGAGTACGGGCTGCGCAACAAGCGCGAGGTTTGGCGCGTGAAATTCACGCTGGCCAAAATCCGCAAGGCGGCGCGGGAGCTGCTGACCCTGGACGAAAAGGACCCACGGCGGCTCTTCGAGGGTGCGCTGCGCTCTGCCCCATAGCCGCCCCCCATAGCCGCCGCACCCCATAGCCGCACCCCATAGCCACCTCCCCCTATAGCCAGTTTTAGGTCATTTATGTGGGAAACATCAGCCCCATAGCGGAGCCCCATAGCGGAGCCCCATAGCGGAGCCCCGTAGAGACTTATGGGTCATTTGTGTGGAAGGCATCAGCCCCATAGCTGCCCCCATAATCACCCCCCATAGAGACTTAGGGGTCATTTGTGTGGAAGGCAGCAGAGCCCCATAGCGGAGCCCCATAGAGACTTATGGGTCATTTGTGTGGAAGGCATCTGCCCCATAGCCGCCCCCTATAGCCACTTTTAGGTCATTTATGTGGGAAACATCAGCCCCATAGCGGAGCCCCATAGCGCCCCCCCCCCATAACTGCCCCCATAAACACCGCCCCCCTGTAGCGACTTGGAAGACAGCTGAGCCCCACAGCTGAGCCCCATAGCGGAGCCCCGTAGAGACTTAGGGGTCATTTGGGTGGAAGACATCAGCCCCATAGCCACCCTGTAGCCAAACCCTATAGAGACTTCTGGGTCATTTGTGTGGAAGGCATCAGCCCCATAGCTGCCCCCATAATCACCCCCCATAGAGACTTAGGGGTCATTTGTGTAGAAAACAGCTGAGCCCCACAGCGGCTTAGTGGTCATTTGTGTGGAAGACATCAGCCCCATAGCCCCCCCATAGCTGAACCCCATAGCCACCCTCCCCCCATAGTAACTTATGGGTCATTTGTACAGAAGACATCAGCCCCATAGCTGCCCCGTTCCTCACCTATTCCTCACCCCATAGCTGCCCCATTCCTCACCCCATAGCTGCCCCATTCCTCACCCCATCCCTCACCCTATAGCTGCCCCTTTTTTTACTCATTTCCAACCCCGTATCCGCCCCCTTCTTCACCCTATAGCTGCCCCCTTCTTCACCCTATAGCTGCCCCCTTCCTCACCCCACAGCTGCCCCATTTCTTACTCATATCCAACCCCATATCCGCCCCCCTTCCTCGCCCATTCCTCACCCCATAGCTGCCGCATTCTTCACCCCTTCCTCACCCTATAGCTGCCCCATTTCTCACCCTATAGCTGCCCCCTTCCTCGCCCCTTCCTCACTGCACAGCTGCCCCATTTCTTACTCATATCCAACCCCATATCCGCCCCCCTTCCTCGCCCATTCCTCACCCCCCCGCTGCCCCATTGCTGGCCCTACAGCTGACCCCACAGCCCCGTATCCCTCAGGCAACGCGCTGCTGCGGCGCCTGGTTCGCATTGGGGTGCTGGACGAGGGGAAGATGAGTGGGGGCACCACTGCTCACCCCATAGATACCCTATAGCTGCCCCATCCCTCATCCTCCAGCTGCCCCTTTTCTCACCCTACAGCTGCCCCCTTCTTCACCCTATAGCTGCCCCACAGCTGCCCCCTTCCTCGCCCCACAGCTGCTCCATTTCTTACTCATATCCAACCCCATATCTGCCCCCCTTCCTCGCCAATTCCTCACCCCATAGCTGCCCCATTCTTCACCCCTTTCTTCCCCCTATAGCTGCCCCCTTCCTCACCCTATAGCTGCCCCATTTCTCACCCTATAGCTGCTCCCTTCCTTGCCCATCCCTCACCCCCCAGCTGCCCCATTTCTTACTCATATCCAACCCCATATCCGCCCCCCTTCCTCGCCAATTCCTCACCCCATAGCTGCCCCGTTCTTCACCCCTTTCTTCCCCCTATAGCTGCCCCCTTCCTCGCCCCTTCCTCACCCCACAGCTGCCCCATTTCTTACTCATATCCAACCCCATATCTGCTCTCCTTCCTCGCCCATTCCTCACCCCATAGCTGCCCCATTCTTCACCCCTTTCTTCACCCTATAGCTGCCCCCTTCCTCGTCCCTTCCTCACCCCACAGCTGCCCAATTTCTTACTCATATCCAACCCCATATCTGCCCACTTCCTCGCCCATCCCTCACCCCATAGCTGCCCCATTCTTCACTCCCTTCTGCCCCCTTCCTCACCCTATAGCTGCCCCATCCCTCACCCCCCAGCTGCCCTATTGCTGCCCCATCCCTCGCCCCCCCGCTGCCCCATTGCTGGCCCTACAGCTGACCCCACAGCCCCGTATCCCTCAGGCAATGCGCTGCTGCGGCGCCTGGTTCGCATTGGGGTGCTGGACAAGGGGAAGATGAGTGGGGGCACCACTGCTCACCCCATAGATACCCTATAGCTGCCCCATTCCTCACCCCATAGCTGCCCCATCCCTCATCCTCCAGCTGCCCCATTTCTCACCCTATAGCTGCCCCATTTCTCACCCTATAGCTGCTCCCTTCCTTGCCCATCCCTCACCCCCCAGCTGCCCCATTTCTTACTCATATCCAACCCCATATCCGCCCCCCTTCCTCGCCAATTCCTCACCCCATAGCTGCCCCATTCTTCACCCCTTTCTTCCCCCTATATCTGCCCTCTTCCTCGCCCCTTCCTCACCCCACAGCTGCCCCATTTCTTACTCATATCCAACCCCATATCTGCCCACTTCCTCGCCCATCCCTCGCCCCCCCGCTGCCCCATTGCTGCCCCATCCCTCGCCCCCCCGCTGCCCCATTGCTGGCCCTACAGCTGACCCCACAGCCCCCCCCGTGTCCCTCAGGCAACGCGCTGCTGCGGCGCCTGGTTCGCATCGGGGTGCTGGACGAGGGGAAGATGAGTGGGGGCACCACTGCTCACCCCATGGATACCCCATAGCTGCCCCATTCCTCACCCCATAGCTGCCCCATCCCTCATCCTCCAGCTGCCCCATTTCTCACCCTATAGCTGCCCCATTTCTCACCCTATAGCTGCTCCCTTCCTTGCCCATCCCTCACCCCCCAGCTGCCCCATTTCTTACTCATATCCAACCCCATATCCGCTCCCCTTCCTCACCCATTCCTCATCCCATAGCTGCCCCATTCTTCACCCCTTTCTTCCCCCTATAGCTGCCCCCTTCCTCACCCTATAGCTGCCCCATTTCTCACCCTATAGCTGCCCCCTTCCTCGTCCCTTCCTCACCCCACAGCTGCCCCATTTCTTACTCATATCCAACCCCATATCCGCCCCCCTTCCTCGCCAATTCCTCACCCCATAGCTGCCCCATTCTTCACCCCTTTCTTCCCCCTATAGCTGCCCCCTTCCTCGCCCCTTCCTCACCCCACAGCTGCCCCATTTCTTACTCATATCCAACCCCATATCTGCTCTCCTTCCTCGCCCATTCCTCACCCCATAGCTGCCCCATTCTTCACCCCTTTCTTCACCCTATAGCTGCCCCCTTCCTCGTCCCTTCCTCACCCCACAGCTGCCCAATTTCTTACTCATATCCAACCCCATATCTGCCCACTTCCTCGCCCATCCCTCACCCCATAGCTGCCCCATTCTTCACTCCCTTCTGCCCCCTTCCTCACCCTATAGCTGCCCCATCCCTCACCCCCCAGCTGCCCTATTGCTGCCCCATCCCTCGCCCCCCCGCTGCCCCATTGCTGGCCCTACAGCTGACCCCACAGCCCCGTATCCCTCAGGCAATGCGCTGCTGCGGCGCCTGGTTCGCATCGGGGTGCTGGACAAGGGGAAGATGAGTGGGGGCACCACTGCTCACCCCATAGATACCCTATAGCTGCCCCATTCCTCACCCCATAGCTGCCCCATCCCTCATCCTCCAGCTGCCCCATTTCTCACCCTATAGCTGCCCCATTTCTCACCCTATAGCTGCTCCCTTCCTTGCCCATCCCTCACCCCCCAGCTGCCCCATTTCTTACTCATATCCAACCCCATATCCGCCCCCCTTCCTCGCCAATTCCTCACCCCATAGCTGCCCCATTATTCACCCCTTTCTTCCCCCTATATCTGCCCTCTTCCTCGCCCCTTCCTCACCCCACAGCTGCCCCATTTCTTACTCATATCCAACCCCATATCTGCCCACTTCCTCGCCCATCCCTCGCCCCCCCGCTGCCCCATTGCTGCCCCATCCCTCGCCCCCCCGCTGCCCCATTGCTGGCCCTACAGCTGACCCCACAGCCCCGTGTCCCTCAGGCAACGCGCTGCTGCGGCGCCTGGTTCGCATCGGGGTGCTGGACGAGGGGAAGATGAAGCTGGATTACATCCTGGGGCTGAAGATCGAGGACTTCCTGGAGCGCCGCCTGCAGACGCAGGTCTTCAAGCTGGGCCTGGCCAAATCCATCCACCACGCCAGGGTCCTCATCCGGCAGCGCCACATCCGGTGAGGGACCCCCCAAATGGGGAACCCCCCCAGAATGGGGGACCACCCCCCCAGAATGGGGAACCCCCCCAGAATGGGGGACCACCCCCCAGAATGGGGACCCCCCAGAATGGGGAACCCCCCCCAAAATGGGGACCTCCATTTAGAATGGAGGACCCCCCCCCCAAAATGGGGACCCCCACCCAGAATGGGGATCTCCCCCAAAATGGGGACCCCATCCAGAACAGGGGACCCCCCCCAAAATGGGGAGCTCCATTTAGAATGGGGGACCACCCCCCAAAATGGGGACCCACCCAGAATGGGGAACCCCGGCACAGAACAGGAGACCCCCCCCAAAATGGGAACCTCCATCTAGAATGGGGACCCCCCCCAAAATGGGGACCCCCCCCAAAATGGGGACCGGACCCAGAATGGGGAACCCCAGCACAGAACAGGGGGCTCCCCCCTAAATGGGGACCTCCATGCAGAATGGGGGATGACCCCCCAAAATGGGGACCCCATCCAGAACAGGGACCCCCCCCAGTACAGGGACCCCCCCAAAATGGGGACCCCCCCCAGAATGGGGATCCCCCCCAAAATGGGGAACCCCGGCACAGAACAGGGGACCTGCCCTCAATATGGGGACATCCATCCAGAATGGGGACCCCATCCAGAACAGGGGACCCCCCCCAAAATGGGGAGCTCCATTTAGAATGGGGGACCACCCCCCAAAATGAGGACCTCCATCCAGAATGGGACCCCTCCCCTAAATGGGGACATCCATGCAGAACGGGGGACCACCCCCCAAAATGGGGACCCCCACCCAGAATGGGGATCTCCCCCAAAATGGGGACCCCATCCAGAACAGGGGACCCCCCCAGAATGGGGACCTCCATTTAGAACAGGGACCCCCCCCCCAAAATGGGGACCCCCACCCAGAATGGGCATCTCCCCCAAAATGGGGACCTCCATTTAGAACAGGGACCCCCCCCCAAAATGGGGACCCCCACCCAGAATGGGGATCTCCCACAAAATGGGGACCCCATCCAGAACAGGGGACCCCCCCAGAATGGGGACCTCCATTTAGAACAGGGACCCCCCCCCCCAAAATGGGGACCCCCACCCAGAATGGGCATCTCCCCCAAAATGGGGACCTCCATTTAGAACAGGGACCCCCCCCCAAAATGGGGACCCCCACCCAGAATGGGGATCTCCCTCAAAATGGGGACCTCATCGAGAACGGGGGACCCCCCCCAAAATGGGGAGCTCCATTTAGAATGGGGGACCACCCCCCAAAATGAGGACCTCCATCCAGAATGGGACCCCTCCCCTAAATGGGGACATCCATGCAGAACGGGGGACCATCCCCCAAAATGGGGACCCTCTCCACCCAGAATGGGCATCTCCCCAAAATGGGGACCCCACCCAGAATGGGGATCTCCCCCAAAATGGGGACCCCATCCAGAACAGGGGACCCCCCCCAAAATGGGGACCTCCATTTAGAATGGGGGACCACCCCCCAAAATGGGACCCCCCCCAGAATGGGGAACCCCAGCACAGAACAGGGACCCCCCCCAAAATGGGAATCTCCATCTAGAATGGGGACCCCCCCAAAATGGGGACCTCCATGCAGAATAGGGGACCCCCCCCCAGAATGGCCCCCCTCCCCAAATCAAGGCTCCCCCCCCCAAATCAAGGCCCCCTTCCCCAATTCAAGGCCCCCCCCCCGAAATCAAGGCCCCCCCCCCAATTCAAGGTTCCCCCCCCAAATCAAGGCTCCCCCCCCGAAATCAAGGCGCCCCCTCCCCAATTCAAGGTCCCCCTCCCCAAATCAAGGCCCCCCCCCCGAAATCAAGGCCCCCCTCCCAATTCAAGGCCCCCCTCCCCAAATCAAGGCTCCCTCCCCGAAATCAAGGCCCCCCTCCCCAATTCAAGGCCCCCCCCCCAATTCAAGGCTCCCCCCCCGAAATCAAGGCTCCCTCCCCAATTCAAGCCCCCCCCCCCCAATTCAAGGCTCCCCTCCCCAAATCAAGGCCCCCTCCCCAAATCAAGGCTCCCCTCCCCAAATCAGGGCCCCCCCCCAATTCAAGGCCCCCCCCCCGAAATCAAGGCCCCCTCCCCAATTCAAGGTCCCCCCCCCCAATTCAAGGTCCCCCCCCCCAATTCAAGGCCCCCCTCCCCAAATCAAGGCTCCCCCCCAATTCAAGGCTCCCCTCCCCAAATCAGGGCCCCCCCCCAATTCAAGGCTCCCCCCCCGAAATCAAGGCCCCCTCCCCAATTCAGGGCCCCCCCCCCAATTCAAGGCCCCCCTCCCCAAATCAAGGCTCCCCCCCCAATTCAAGGCTCCCCTCCCCAAATCAAGGCTCCCCTCCCCAAATCAAGGCTCCCCTCCCCAAATCAGGGCCCCCCCCCAATTCAAGGCCCCCCCCCCGAAATCAAGGCCCCCTCCCCAATTCAAGGCCCCCTCCCCAATTCAAGGCCCCCTCCCCAATTCAAGGTCCCCCCCCCCAATTCAAGGTCCCCCCCCCAATTCAAGGCCCCCCTCCCCAAATCAAGGCTCCCCCCCAATTCAAGGCTCCCCTCCCCAAATCAGGGCCCCCCCCCAATTCAAGGCTCCCCCCCCGAAATCAAGGCCCCCTCCCCAATTCAGGGCCCCCCCCCCAATTCAAGGCCCCCCTCCCCAAATCAAGGCTCCCCCCCCAATTCAAGGCTCCCCTCCCCAAATCAGGGCCCCCCCCCAATTCAAGGCTCCCCCCCCGAAATCAAGGCCCCCCCCCAATTCAAGGCCCCCTCCCCAATTCAAGGCCCCCCTCCCCAAATCAAGGCTCCCCCCCCCCAAATCAAGGCTCCCTCCCCAATTCAAGGCCCCCCTCCCCAAATCAAGGCTCCCCCCCCCCAATTCAAGGCCCCCCCCCAATTCAAGGCCCCCCCCCAATTCAAGGCCCCCTCCCCAATTCAAGGTCCCCCCCCCCAATTCAGGGCCCCCCCCCCAATTCAAGGCTCCCCTCCCCAAATCAAGGCCCCCCTCCCCAAATCAAGGCTCCCCCCCCAATTCAAGGCTCCCCTCCCCAAATCAGGGCCCCCCCCCAATTCAAGGCTCCCCCCCCGAAATCAAGGCCCCCTCCCCAATTCAAGGCCCCCCTCCCCAATTCAAGGCCCCCCTCCCCAATTCAAGGTCCCCCTCCCCAATTCAAGGTCCCCCTCCCCAATTCAAGGCCCCCCTCCCCAATTCAAGGCCCCCCTCCCCAAATCAAGGCCCCCCTCCCCAAATCAAGGCCCCCCTCCCCAAATCAAGGCTCCCCCCCCAATTCAAGGCTCCCCTCCCCAAATCAGGGCCCCCCCCCAATTCAAGGCTCCCCCCCCGAAATCAAGGCCCCCTCCCCAATTCAGGGCCCCCCCCCCAATTCAAGGCCCCCCTCCCCAAATCAAGGCTCCCCCCCCAATTCAAGGCTCCCCTCCCCAAATCAGGGCCCCCCCCCAATTCAAGGCTCCCCCCCCGAAATCAAGGCCCCCCCCCCAATTCAAGGCCCCCCCCCCCAATTCAAGGCCCCCTCCCCAATTCAAGGCCCCCCTCCCCAAATCAAGGCTCCCCCCCCCCAGTTCAAGGCTCCCTCCCCAATTCAAGGCCCCCCTCCCCAAATCAAGGCTCCCCCCCCCCAATTCAAGGCCCCCCCCCAATTCAAGGCCCCCCCCCAATTCAAGGCCCCCCCCCAATTCAAGGTCCCCCTCCCCAAATCAAGGCCCCCCTCCCCAAATCAAGGCTCCCCCCCCAATTCAAGGCTCCCCTCCCCAAATCAGGGCCCCCCCCCAATTCAAGGCTCCCCCCCCGAAATCAAGGCCCCCTCCCCAATTCAAGGCCCCCCTCCCCAATTCAAGGCCCCCCTCCCCAATTCAAGGTCCCCCTCCCCAATTCAGGGCCCCCCCCCAATTCAAGGCCCCCCTCCCCAAATCAAGGCCCCCCTCCCCAAATCAAGGCCCCCCTCCCCAAATCAAGGCCCCCCTCCCCAAATCAAGGCTCCCCCCCCAATTCAAGGCTCCCCTCCCCAAATCAGGGCCCCCCCCCAATTCAAGGCTCCCCCCCCGAAATCAAGGCCCCCTCCCCAATTCAGGGCCCCCCCCCCAATTCAAGGCCCCCCTCCCCAAATCAAGGCTCCCCCCCCAATTCAAGGCTCCCCTCCCCAAATCAGGGCCCCCCCCCAATTCAAGGCTCCCCCCCCGAAATCAAGGCCCCCCCCCCAATTCAAGGCCCCCCCCCCAATTCAAGGCCCCCTCCCCAATTCAAGGCCCCCCTCCCCAAATCAAGGCTCCCCCCCCCCCAAATCAAGGCTCCCTCCCCAATTCAAGGCCCCCCTCCCCAAATCAAGGCTCCCCCCCCCAATTCAAGGCCCCCCCCCAATTCAAGGCCCCCCTCCCATTAACAGCCCCCCTATTAGGGGCTGTATGGGGGGGGGATCTGTTCAGGAGCCTCTTGAAGCCGTTTGAAGGCGATTTTGGGGTAGCTCTCTTTACGGGGCCGTTGGGGGGGGGGGTCGCTGTGGGGGGGTCCTGACCCCCCCCCCATTTCTGGCAGGGTCCGTAAGCAGGTGGTGAACATCCCGTCGTTCCTGGTGCGCCTGGACTCGCAGAAGCACATCGACTTCTCGCTCAGGTCCCCCTACGGGGGGGGGCGGCCCGGAAGGGTCAAAAGGAAGAACGCCAAAAAGGGCCAGGGGGGGGCGGGGGGGGGAGAAGACGAGGAGGAGGATTGAGGAGCAGCGCCTCATCCCCCCCCCCACAACAAAACACGGCCCTGAATGGGAGCCCCCCCCCGCAAGAGGTGAGGGGGGGTGGGGCGGAGGTTGGGGTTTTTTTGGGGTGGGGGGAGGGGGGGGCTGAGATTTGCCCCCCCCCAGCTGCAAAAGGGACCTGAAATAATGGGGAGGGGGGGGAGGTGAGAATAAGGTGGAGGACTGAGACCCCCCCAGAAACAAAGAGGTGAGGGGGGGTGGGAGGTTGGGGGTTTTTTTTGGGGGGGGGGGGGGAGGGCTGAGATCTTCCCCCCCCCCCCCCCAGCCGCAAAAGGGACATGAAATAATGGGGGGGGGGAGGTTATAATAAGGCGGAGGACTGAGGGACCCCCCCTAAAACAAAGAGGTGAGGGGGGGTGGGAGGTTGGGGTTTTTTTTGGGGGGGGGGATTGTGGGGGGGTGAGGAGGGCTGAGATTTCCCCCCCCCCCCAGCTGCAAAAGGGACCTGAAATAATGGGGCAGGGGGGGGAGGTTATAATAAGGTGGAGGACTGAGCCCCCCCCTAAAACAGAGGTGAGGGGGGGTGGAAGGGAGGTTGGGGGCTTTTTTTTTGGGGGGGGGGTGAGGAGGGCTGAGAGCTTCCCCCCCTCCAGCTGCAAAAGGGACCTGAAATAATGGGGAGGGGGGGGAGGTGAGAATAAGGTGGAGGACTGAGACCCCCCCAGAAACAAAGAGGTGAGGGGGGGTGGGAGGTTGGGGGTTTTTTTTGGGGGGGGGGGGAGGGCTGAGATCTTCCCCCCCCCCCCAGCCGCAAAAGGGACATGAAATAATGGGGGGGGGGGAGGTTATAATAAGGTGGAGGACTGAGGGACCCCCCCTAAAACAAAGAGGTGAGGGGGGGTGGGAGGTTGGGGTTTTTTTTGGGGTGGGGGGATTGTGGGGGGGAGAGAGGGCTGAGATTTCCCCCCCCCCCCAGCTGCAAAAGGGACCTGAAATAATGGGGGGGGGGGGAGGTTATAATAAGGTGGAGGACTGAGGGACACCCCCTAAAACAAAGAGGTGAGGGGGGCTGGGAGGTTGGGGTTTTTTTTGGGGGGGGGGGAGGGCTGAGATTTGCCCCCCCCCAGCCACAAAAGGGACCTGAAATAATGGGGGGGGGGGGGAGGTTATAATAAGGTGGAGGACTGAGACCCCCCCTAAAACAAAGAGGTGAGGGGGGGTGGAAGGGAGGTTGGGGTTTTTTTTGGGGTGGGGGGGGGATTGGGGGGTGGGGGGGGGGGTGGAGGGCTGAGATCTTTGAGATCTTCCCCCCCCCCCCCCCACCTGCCAAAAAAAGGGACCTGAAATAATGGGGGGGGGGAGGCAGTGGGGGTACAGGGGGGGGGGGAGGTGAGAATAAGGCGGAGGACTGAGCCCCCCCACCCCCCCCCCCCAGCCTGAAATGGGACCCCCCCCCCACAAACGGGTGAGGGGGGATGGAAGGGGGGGGGGTTGAGGTAATGGGGTTTTTTTGGGGGGGGGGGGGGTCTTGGGGGGGGGATTTGGAGGACTGAGCTCCAGCAGCTCCATAAGAGACCCCAAATAATTGAGGGGGGGGCATTGGGATTAGGGAATTTGGGGGGGGGGGGGCAAGGATGAGGAGGAGGGTTGAGCAACGCCTCCCCCCCCCCCACCACCACCCATAGAAATGGGACCCAAAATAATGGGGGGGGGGGCATTGGGGTTACGGGGTGGGGGGGTGAGGATAAGACTGAGGCCCCCCCAGCCCTAAATGGGACCCCCCCCCACAAAAAGGTGAGTGGGGGTGGAAGGGAGGTCGGGCTTTTTGGGGGGGGGGTTCCTGGGGGGGGGGGGGGGGTGAAAAGAACGGAGCCCCCCCACACCACCCCCCAAACGGGACCCCCCCCCCCCACAAAGGGGTGAGTGGGGGTGGATTGGGGTTATATGGGGTTTGGGGGGGGGGGGTGCGGACCTCCCCCCCCAGCCCCAAAAGAGACCCCAAATAATGAGGGGGGGGGGCACGGTGGGACCCCCCGTGATGGCAGCACTGGGCGCTGAACCCTGATGTCAGCTGTGCGCCCCCCCCGTGGGGTTTGACACCCTGGGGGGGGGTCTGAGGGGGTCCTGGGGAGGGGGGGGTGGTGCTGATGGTGGGGGGGGGGGGTCAGATTTTAGGATTTCTTCCTCCCCCACCCCCATTAATTCCCCCCCCCCCCCCCCCGTTGTGTTGCAGGTGGCACCCCAGGGCTGAACCTTTAATAAAGCGATGTGTCGACCCCCCCAATTCTGTGTGGTCTTTTTTTTTTTGGGGGGGGGGGGGTCCCCGTCAACCCCACCCCCATTTTGGGGCTGGGGGGGGGGCACAAGGCTTTATTTTTTGGGGGGCTTTGGTTGGGAGGGCTCCCAATCCATTGATTTTTTTTTTGGGGGGGGGGGGGGGGGGGGCTTGTTCCCCTTCCAATATGTTGGGATGGGGGGGGGGGCGCTGATGGGGGGGGTCCCATTACCCCCATTTTTTATGGGAGTGGAGGAAGGGGGGGCGGTGCCAGACCTTTCATTTTGGGGGGGGGTCTCAGTCCCTATGTTTGGTGGGGGGGTCTTAAATTCCAGTGTTTGGGCACCATTGGGGGGGCGAACAAGGTTACCCCATACTTTGTGGGGGGGGGCGTCCAATGCCCCCTATGTCTTAATTTGGGGGGGGGGACGGGGGGGAAACACCGCAAACGGGTGTTTTTTGAGGGGGTGTGTGGCCCTTTAAGGCCCTTTGTTCTCGAGGGGGCGTGGCTCCACGTGGCCACGCCTCCCTCCAGCGGAAGCCACGCCCTTCAGCGGGCGTCCTCCGCGTTTCCCGCGTTCCTTTACCCTCAGTTAAGATGGCGCCCGCCTCCACCGGAAGTCGCTACCACATGACGCAGGGTTGCAACCAATCAGCGCGCGCTTCCGGGGAGGAACGCCGGAAGTGCAGCCCTTTCCCTTTCAGTTCGGCTCTTGGCGGGAGAGAGCGCTGAGTGCGTTGGGGGGGGGGGGGCGGATTTTGGGGTAAAATTCGGCGGATTTGGGGTCTGGGGGGGCACGGGAGAATGGGAGGGGTGTGGGGGAGGTGGGGGAGGTTATTTGGGAGGGGCTGGGGGGGGGTTGTGGGGGGTTTAAGAGGCGGTGGGGCCTTGGGGTTGTGGGGGGTCTGTGAGGGCCTGGGGGGATTTGGGGAGGGGGAAATTGGGGGGGGGCTGGGGGCGATCTGAGGGTTTGGGGGGGGTGGGCAGTTGGGGAGGGGTCACTTTGGGGGGAAATTGGGGGTCTGGGTTGGGGGGGGGGCGAAGGGAATTGAGGGGGGGGCTGAGGGGTTTGGGGGCATTTGGGGGGGGGATTTGGGGTCTGGGGGTGTCAAAGGGGGGGGGCTGAGGGGGAGGGGTTTCACTGGGGGGAGTTGGGGTGAATTGGGGTCTGGGGGCATCCAAAGGGGGAGGGGGAGGGGAGGGGTCCTTTTGGGGTTAATTGAGGGGATTTGGGGTCTCGGGGTGCCCAAAATGGGGGGGGGGGGCAGGGGGGGGAAGGAGGTGTTTTTAGGGTGAATTGGGGAGAATTGGGGTCTGGGGGTGTCCAAAGGGGGGGGGGGGATCTTTGGGGTGAATTGAGGGGATTTGGGCATCTGGGGAGTGGGGAAGAGTCTCATTGGGGTGAATTTGGGGGGATTTGGGGTCTGGGGGTGTCCAAAGGGGGGGATGGGGGTGGTGTGAGATGTGGGGAGGGGTCTCTATGGAGTGGATTGAGGGGGTTTTGGGGTCCGGGGGTGTCCAAAAGGGGGGGGGAGGGTCTCTATGGGGTAAATTAGGGGGATCCAAAGTGGGTGGGGGTGGCATGAGGTGTGGGGAGGGGTCTCTATGGGGTGAATTTGGGGGGATTTGGGGTCTGGGTGTGTCCTAAAGGGGGGGAGGGGGGGGAATGGTGTTCCTTTGGGGTGAATTGAGGGGATTTGGGGGTCTTGGGGAGTGGGGAAGGGTCTCATTGGGGTGAATTTGGGGGATTTGGGGTCTGGGGGTGTCCAAAGGGTGGTAGGAGGGGAATCTTTGGGGTGAATTGAGGGGATTTGGGGTCTTGGGGAGTGGGAAAAGGGTCTTTATGGGGTGAATTTGGGGGGATTTGGGGTCTGGGGGTGTCCAAAGTGGGGTGGGGGTGGTGTGAGATGTGGGGAGGGGTCTCTATGGGGTGGATTGAGGGGGTTTTGGGGTCTGGGGGTGTCCAAAAGGGGGGAGGGGGGAGAGGAATCTTTGCGGTGAATTCGGGGGATTTGGGGGGATTTGGGGGTCCAAGGGGGGGGAAGGATAGTGTGAGGTGTGGGGAGGGGTCTCTATGGGGTGGATTGAGGGGATTTGGGGTCTGGGGGGTTGAGGAAGGGGCTCATTGGGGTGAATTTGGGATATTTGGGGGTATCCGAAGTGGGGGGGGGGTCTTATTGGGGTGAGTCGAAGGGATTTTGGGGTCTGGGGGGGCGCTGAGGTGCTGTGTGAGGGGATTTGCTGTAATGTTGGGTCTGGGGGGGGGGATTTAATGGGATTTAATGGGATTTCGGGCGTCCAAGAGGGGTTGGGGGGATCTTGGGGGGGGGGCACCTTTTTGGGTAGATGTGGGGGGGATTTGGGGATTTGGGGGGGGTCCCGCTGTCCTCATCCCCCCTCCCCACCGCTCCTAAAAGGGGATCTCCTTATTTGGGGGGGGTCTCCTCGTAGGATGGAGACGAAACGGCCGCCCCCCTCCGGCCCCCCCAACCCCCAGCAACGCAAACGGCTGCGGGGGGAGGAGCACGAAGACCCCCCCCCATCCCGCTTCGAGGAGGAGCTGGCGCTCATGGAGGAGGAGGAGGAGGAGGAGGAGGTGGAGGAAGAGCAGCAGCACCAGGGGAGGGCAGAGAGCGGGACGGCTGGTGAGGGGGGGGATATAGGGGGGGGATTTGGGGGGGGATTTGGGGGGTCCTATGGGGGGATTTGGGGGCTGTGGGGGGGGATGTGGGGTGGGGGAGGTTTTGGGGGGGTAGGAGGGGAGCTGTGGGGGGGGATTTGGGGTGGGGGAGGTTATGGGGTGGGCTGTGGGGGGGGATTTGGGGTGAGGAGGGGACTGTAGGGGGGGATATGGGATGGGGGAGGTTATGGGGTGGGATATGGGGGGCTGTGGGGGGGATATGGGGTGGGGGAGGTTATGGGGTGGGATATGGGGGCTGTGGGGTGAGGAGGGGACTGTAGGGGGGGATATGGGATGGGGGAGGTTATGGGGTGGGATATGGGGGGCTGTGGGGGGGATATGGGGTGGGGGAGGCTGTGGGGTGGGATGTGGGGGGCTGTGGGGTGAGGAGAGGACTGTAGGGGGGGATATGGGATGGGGGAGGTTATGGGGTGGGATATGGGGGGCTGTGGGGGGGATTTGGGGTGGGGGAGGTTGTGGGGTGGGATGTGGGGGGCTGTGGGGTGAGGAGAGGACTGTAGGGGGGGATATGGGATGGGGGAGGTTATGGGGTGGGATATGGGGGGCTGTGGGGTGAGGAGGGGACTGTAGGGGGGGATATGGGATGGGGGAGGTTATGGGGTGGGATATGGGGGCTGTGGGGTGAGGAGGGGACTGTAGGGGGGGATATGGGATGGGGGAGGTTATGGGGTGGGATATGGGGGGCTGTGGGGGGGATATGGGGTGGGGGAGGCTGTGGGGTGGGATGTGGGGAGGGTTGTGGGGTTCTGTGGGATCAGGAAGCAGTTTTGGGGGAGGCTGTGGGGTTTTATGGGCTGAGGAGGGGGCTGTGGGGGGGATATGGGGTGGGGGAGGTTGTGGGGTGGGATGTGGGGGGGCTCTGGAGGGGATATGGGGTGGGGGAGGCTGTGGGGTGGGATGTGGGGGGGCTCTGGAGGGGATATGGGGTGGGGGAGGCTGTGGGGTGGGATGTGGGGGGGCTGTGGGGTTCTACGGGGTGGGAAGGGGGCTGTAGGGGGGTAGGGGAGGTTGTGGGGTGGGATATGGGGGGAGGAGGGGGTTGTGGGGGGGATATGGGGTGGGGGAGGCTGTGGGGGGATAAATGGGGGGCTGTGGGGTTCTGTGGGATCAGGAAGGGGATTTGGGGGGGCCTGTGGGGTTCTATGGGGTGAGGAGGGGGCTGTGGGGGGGGATATGGGGTGGGGGAGGTGATGGGGGGGTAGAAGGGGGGCTGTGGGGTTTTATGGGGGGAGGAGGGGGTTGTGGGGGGGATATGGGGTGGGGGAGGTTTTGGGGTGGGATATGGGGGGCTGTGGGGGGGATATGGGATGGGGGAGGTTGTGGGGGGTAAATGGGGGGTTGTGGGGTTCTGTGGGGTGAGGAGGGGGCTGTAGGGGGGGATATGGGGTGGGGGAGGTTTTGGGGTGGGATATGGGAGGCTGTGGGGTTCTATGGGGTGAGGAGGGGGCTGTGGGGGGGATATGGGGTGGGGGAGGTTATGGGGGGGTAGAAGGGGGGCTGTGGGGTTTTATGGGGGGAGGAGGGGGTTGTGGGGGGGATATGGGGTGGGGGAGGCTGTGGGGTGGGATATGGGGGGCTGTGGGGTTCTGTGGATCAGGAAGGGGTTTGGGGGGGGCTGTGGGGTTCTATGGGGTGAGGAGGGGGCTGTGGGGGGGGATATGGGGTTGGATATGGGAGGCTGTGGGGGGGGATATGGGGTGGGGGAGGCTGTGGGGTGGGATGTGGGAGGCTGTGGGGTGAGGAGGGGGATCTTGGGGGGGGGGTGTGGAGAGATGTGAGGGGGGGGATCTGGGGGGGGATGTGGGGCTCTATGGGGCAGGTGGGGGGCTTTATGGGGCTCTATGGGGCAGGGGGGCCTCTATGGGGCGCTGTGGGGCAGGCTGTGACCCCTGCCCCCCCTTTGCCCCCCCCAGGTTCCCTCTTTGTGGGGGAGGTGAACCCCAAATGGCGCCGCCCCCCGCTGCCCCCGGAGCCCCCCCAGGAGCTCTGCTTCCTGCAGCTCGACCTCGACCACTACCTGGGTGAGGGGCTGCCCCATAGCGGGGGTCGCTGCCCCATAGCGGGCGTCTCAGCCCCATAGCAGGAGGGGGGTCACTGCCACGTAGTGGGGCTCTCAGCCCTATAGTGGAGGGGGGGTCACTGCCCCATAGTGGGTGGTCTCAGCCCTATAGCTGGGGGTCTCAGCCCCATAGAAGGGGGGAGTCACTGCCCCATAGCTGGGGGGTCTCAGCCCCATAGCGGAGGGGGAGTCACTGCCCTATAGCTGGGGGGTCTCAGCCCCATAGAAGGGGGGGGTCACTGCCCCATAGCGGGGCTCTCAGCCCTATAGCTGGGGGGTCTCAGCCCCATAGCGGAAGGGGGTCACTGCCCCATAGCGGGCGTCTCAGCCCCATAGTGGAGAGGGGGGTTACTGCCCCATAGCTGGGGTCTCAGCCCTATAGTGAGGGGGGGTCTTAGTTCTGTGGGGATTTTTCAGCAATATGGGGGGGGGGGTCTCAGCCCTAAGTGGGGGGGACTCAGCCCTAAGGGGGGGGTCTCAGCAATATGGGAGGGGGGTCTCAGCCCCATGGGGTGGGGGAGAGGGGGGGATCTCAGCAATATGGGGAGGGGTCTCAACCCTATGGGGGGGGGGTCTCAGCCCTAAGGGGGGATCTTAACCCTAAGCGGGGGGCCTCAGTAATGTGGGGGGATCTCAGCAATATAGGGAGGGGTCTCAGCCCTAAGGGGGGGTGTCAGCAATATGGGGAGGGGTCTCAGCCCCACGGGGGGGTGTCATAGCTGTTCTTCCCCCCCCCCCAGGCTCCCCCCTCCCCGGGATGCCGGGCAGCACGGAGGGTCCCGTCCCCATCCTGCGCATCTTCGGGGTGACGGACGGCGGTCACAGCGTCTGCCTGCACGTGCACGGCTTCGCCCCCTACTTCTACGTCTTGGCCCCCCCCGGTGAGACCCCCCCCCCCAAAAAACCCCCATAACCCCCCCGGAACTCCCCCAAAACGCCGTCGTCGTGTGGAGATTCTCCGGTGTCTCGTATAGAGGCTGTGCGCCCCATAGATTCTACAGGGTTATGACCCCCCTATTTTTG
This sequence comes from Phasianus colchicus, assembly GCF_987193195.1. Lineage (NCBI taxonomy): Eukaryota > Metazoa > Chordata > Aves > Galliformes > Phasianidae > Phasianus > Phasianus colchicus. The sequence continues at coordinate 3,156,723 of NC_143466.1, forward strand.
TCCTGGGGGGGTCCTTTAGGTCAGGGCGGGGTCCTGAGGACCTTTGTGACCCCCCCTTCCCCCCCCAAAAAAAAACAACCAATAACCCCCCCGGAACTCCCCCAAAACGCCGTCGTCGTGTGGAGATTCTCTGGGGCCTCGTATAGAGGCTGTGCGCCCCATAGATTCTATTGGTTCTGACCCCCCTCATTTTTTTCCGGGGGGGGGTCCTTTGAGTCAGGGGGTGTCCTGAGGCTTTCAGTGACCCCCCATAAACCCCTCAGAAACCCTCATAGCCCCCCCACAACCCCCATAGCCCCCAAAACCCCACTGCTACATCGAGATTCTCCAGCGTCTCGTATAGAGGCTGTGCGCCCCATAGATTCTATTGGTTCTGACCCCCCCCTATTTTTTTCCTGGGGGGTCCTTTGGGTCAGGGGGGGTCCTGAGGCCCTTTCTGACCCCCCCTCCGCCCCCCCCCCCAAAAAAAAAAAAACCCATAACCCCCCCGGAACTCCCCCAAAATGCCATCGTCGTGTGGAGATTCTCTGGGGTCTCGTATAGAGGCTGTGCGCCCCATAGATTCTATTGGTTCTGACCCCCCCTATTTTTTTCCTGGGGGGTCCTTTGGGTCAGGGGGGGTCCTGAGGCCCTTTCTGACCCCCCCCCCCCCGACCCCCTTTTTGCCCCCCCCCCAGGGCTGGAGGTGGGGCACCTGGCAGATCTGCAGCGGGAGTTGGAGGCGGCGCTGCAGAGGGAGCAGCGGGGGGGGGCACGGCAGGGGGGGGGCCGAGCTGTGCTGGCCTTGGAAATATGCCAGAAACAGAGTGAGTTGGGGGGGGGGGGACATTTTGGGGGAGGGGGGGGGGTCTTGGGAGGCATGGAGGGGGGATTGGGGGCATTTTGGGGGGGGTCTGGGGGGGAATGTGGGGGGATGGGGGCATTTGGGGGGGAATATGGGGGGGTTGGGGGCATTTTGGGGGGGGGTCTGGGGGATATAGGGGGGTTGGGGGACTTTTGGGGGGGGTCTGGGGGATATAGGGGGGTTGGGGGACTTTTGGGGGGGGGTCTGGGGGATATAGGGGGGTTGGGGGCATTTTGGGGGGGGGTCTGGGGGATATAGGGGGGTTGGGGGACTTTTGGGGGGGGGGACTATGGGGGGATTGGGAGCATTTTGGGGGGGGGGTCTGGGGGGATTTTTGGGGGGTCTGGTGGGAACATGGGGGATTGAGGGTATTTTGGGGGGTCTGGGGGGAATGTGGGGGGGTTGGGGGCATTTTGGGGGGGGGTCTGGGGGGATATGGAGGGGTTGGGGGCATTTGGGGGGGAATATGGGGGGGTTGGGGGCATTTTGGGGGGGAATATTGGGGGGTTGGGGGCATTTTCGGGGGGGGTCTGGGGGATATAGGGGGGTTGGGGGACTTTTGGGGGGGGAATATGGGGGGGTTGGGAGCATTTTGGGGGGGTCTGGGGGGGAATGTGGGGGGGTTGGGGGCATTTGGGGGGGAATGTGGGGGGATTGGGGGCATTTTGGGGGGGGTCTGGGGGGAATGTGGGGGGATTGGGGGCATTTTGGGGGGGTCTGGGGGATATAGGGGGGTTGGGGGCATTTGGGGGGAGGTCTGGGGGGGAATGAGGGGGGATTGGGGGCATTTGGGGGGGAATATGGGGGGGTTGGGGGCATTTGGGGGGGGTCTGGGGGGGAATGTGGGGGGGTTGGGGCATTTGAGGGGGGGTCTGGGGGGAATGTGGGGGGGTTGAGGGACTTTTGGGGGGGAATTTTGGGGGGGGTCTGGGGGAATATGGGGGGGTTGGGGGCATTTTGGGGGGGGTCTGGGGGATATAGGGGGGTTGGGGGACTTTTGGGGGGGGGACTATGGGGGGGTTGGGGGCATTTTGGGGGGGGGTCTGGGGCATATAGGGGGGTTGGGGGCATTTGGGGGGGGAATATGGGGGGGTTGGGGACATTTGGGGGGGGTCTGGGGGATATAGGGGGGTTGGGGGACTTTTGGGGGGGAATATGGGGGGGTTGGGAGCATTTTGGGGGGGGGTCTGGTGGGAACATGGGGGATTGAGGGTATTTTGGGGAGTCTGGGGGGAATATGGGGGGGTTGGGGGCATTTTGGGGGTCTGGGGGCAACTTGGGGGGGTTGGGGGCATTTGGGGGAATATTGGGGGGGTTGGGGGCATTTGGGGGGGTCTGGGGGGGAATATGGGGGGGTTTGGGGGCATTTTGGGGGGAGTGTTGGGGGGGAATCTGGGGGGGTTGGGGTGAAATATAGGGGGTTGGGGGCATTTTGGGGGGGGGCTGGGGGGAATTTTGGGGTCACTCAGGTTTCTTTTGGGGTCATTTAGGGGTCAGATGTGGGGTCACTTTGGGGTCACTCTGGGATCTCCTTTGGGGTCACTTTTGGGGTCACTTCAGGGTCACTTTGAGGTCACTCTGAGGTCTGTTTTGGGGTCACTTTGGGGGTCCCTTGGGATCTCTTTTGGGGTCACTTTGGGGTCACTTTTAGGGTCACTTCTGGGTCTGTTTTGGGGTCACTGTGGGATCTCTTTTGGGGTCACTTTGGGGTCACTTTTAGGGTCACTTCTGGGTCTTTTGGGGTCACTTTGGGGTCCCCTTTGGGGTCTCTTTTGGGGTCGCTTTGGGGTCACTCTGGGATCTCTTTTGGGGTCACTTTGGGGTCCCCTTTGGGGTCACTTCTGGGTCTGTTTTGGGGTCACTTTTAGGGTCACTTCTGGGTCTGTTTTGGGGTCGCTTTGAGGTCACCCTGAGGTCTCTTTTGGGGTCACTTTTAGGGTCACTTCTGGGTCTCTTGGGGTGACTTTGGGGGTCACTTTGGGGTCTCTTTTGGGGTTGCTTTGGGGTCACTCTGGGATCTCTTTTGGGGTCACTTTGGGGTCCCCTTTGGGGTCTCTTTTGGGGTCGCTTTGGGGTCACTCTGGGATCTCTTTTGGGGTCACTTTGGGGTCCCGTTTGGGGTCTCTTTTGGGGTCACTTTGGGGTCACTTTTAGGGTCACTTCTGGGTCTGTTTTGGGGTTGCTTTGAGGTCACCCTGAGGTCTCTTTTGGGGTCATTTTGGGGTCGCTTTGGGGTCACTCTGGGATCTCTTTTGGGGTCATCTTGGGGTCACTTTTAGGGTTACTTCTGGGATCTTTTTTGGGATCATTTTGGGGTCACTTCTGGGTCTCTTTTGGGGTGACTTTGGGGTCCCCTTTGGGGTCACTTCTGGGTCTGTTTTGGGGTCGCTTTGAGGTCATCCTGGGGTCTCTTTTGGGGTCCCCTTTGGGGTCACTCTGGGATCTCTTTTGGGGTCACTTTGGGGTCACTTTTAGGGTCACTCTGGGATCTCTTTTGGGGTGACTTTGGGGTCACTTTAGGGTCACTCTGGGATCTCTTCTGGTGTCTCTTCGTGGCCGTGCTTTGGGGTCCCCCGGCAGACCGCCCCCTGACCCCTTAACCTTTGACCCCTGACCTTTGACCCCCAGGCATCCTGGGTTTCCAGGGGGGGCGCCGCTCGCAGTTTGTGCGCGTGCTGCTGGCCGTGCCGCGCCTGCTGCCCCCCGCCCGCCGCCTGCTGGAGGAGGGGCTGCGCTGGGGGGCTCTGGGGGTGCACCCCGCCCCCCCCTTCGAGGCCAACATCGACTTCGAGATCAGGTTGGGACCCCCCCCAACCCCAACACCCCCCCCCAGGACCCCCTTGGTCCCCCTGTGTCCCCACTGACCCCCCCAACCCCAAGACCGCCCCCCCCCCCAGGACCCCCTTGGTCCCCCCTTCAAGGCCAACATCGACTTCGAGATCAGGTTGGGACCCCCCCAACCCCAAGACCCCCCCCCCAGGACCCCCTTGGTCCCCCTGTGTCCCCACTGACCCCCCCCAACCCCAAGACCCCCCCCCCAGGACCCCCTTGGTCCCCCATGTCCCCACTGACCCCCCCCAAACCTGAGACCCCCCCCAGGACCCCTTTGATCCCCCGTGTCCCCACTGACCCCCCCCAAACCTGAGACCCCCCCCAGGACCCCTTTAATACCCCTTGTCCCTATCAACCCCCCCCAACCCTGAGACCCCCCCCAGACCCCTTTGATCCCCCGTGTCCCCATTGACCCCTCCCAAAACCCCAAGACCCCCCCCCCAAGACCCCCTTGGTCCCCCCTTCGAGGCCAACATTGACTTCGAGACCAGGTTGGGACCCCCCCCAACCCCAAGACCCCCCCCCCAGCACCCCCTTGGTCTCCCATGTCTCCATTGACCCCCCCCAACCCTGACACCTCCCCCCCCCCAGGAACCCCTTTGATCCCCTGTGTCCCCATTGACCCCCCCCCGTGCCCCAATGCCCCCCAGTGACCCCCCCCAATGCCCCCCCAGCCCCCCCACATCCTCACTGAGCCCCCCATGACCCCCCATGTCCTCACTACCCCTCCCACCCCCCCCATTTCCCCACTGACCCCCCCCATGCCCCCCATGTTCCCTCTGACCCCCCATGCCCCCCATTTCCCCACTGACCCCCCATGCCCCCCATTTCCCCACTGACCCCCCCTGTGCCCCCCATTTTCCCCCTGCCCCCCCCGCTTGCCTCCCCAGCCCCCCATTTCCCCACTGACCCCCCCCCCCATGCCCCCCATGTTCCCTCTGACCCCCCCCACCCCCCCCATTTCCCCACTGACCCCCCCGTTTTCCCCCCCCCCCAGATTCCTGGTGGACTCCGGCCTGGTTGGCTGCTGTTGGTTGGAGGTTCCTGGGGGTCAATTCCGATTGAGGGGGGGTCCCGGCGCTCCCCCCCCCGCCACGCTGTGCCAATTGGAGGCGGATGTGGGGTGGGGGGCGCTGAAAGGACACCCCCCCGAGGGGCCGTGGCTGCGCATCCCCCCCCTCCGCATCCTCAGCTTCGACATCGAGTGTGCAGGGCGCAAAGGTGGGGGGGGGGGGCACAAAGGGGGGGCACCTAGGGGGGGCTGGGGGGGGGGATGGGGTGGGTGGGGGTGTTTGGGGGGGGCTGGGGTAATGTAGGGGGGTTGGGGGCATTTGGGGGGGGCTGGGGGGGCTCAGCTTCGACATCGAGTGCGCTGGGCGCAAAGGTGGGGGGGGGGCATAAGGGGGGGGGGTCTGGGGGGGGTATGGGGTGGGTGGGGGCGTTTGGGGGGGGCTGGGGTCATGTAGCGGGGTTGGGGGCATTCAGGGGGGGCTGGGGGGGCTCAGCTTCAACATCGAGTGCGCCGGGCGCAAAGGTGGGGGGGGGCATAAAGGGGGGAGCACCCGGGGGGGTCTGGGGGGGGGTATGGGGTGGGTGGGGGCGTTTGGGGGGGGTCTGGGGGCATGTAGGGGGCACTTGGGGGGGGGGTTGGGGGGAGTATGGGGTGGGTGGGGGTGCTTGGGGGGGGCTGGGGGGGCTCAGCTTCGACATCGAGTGCGCCGGGCGCAAAGGTGGGGGGGGGGCATAAGGGGGGGGGACCTGGGGGGGGTCTGGGGGGGGGTATGGGGTGGGTGGGGGTGTTGGGGGGGGGGGCTGGGGTCATGTAGGGGCGTTGGGGGCATTTAGGGGGGGCTGGGGGGGCTCAGGTTTGACATCGAGTGCGCTGGGCGCAAAGGTGGGGGGGGGGCATAAAGGGGGGGCACTTGGGGGGGTCTGGGGGGGGGTTTGGGGTGGCTGGGGGTGTTGGGGGGGGGTCTGGGGGGATGTAGGGGACATTTGGGGGGGGGGGGGGGGGAGTATGGGGTGGGTGGGGGCATTTGGGGGGGGCTGGGGGGGCTCAGGTTTGACATCGAGTGCGCCGGGCGCAAAGGTGGGGGGGGGGCATAAAAGGGGGGCCATTTGGGGGGGCTGGGGGTTTTTGGGGGGTATTTGGGGGGGCTTTTTGGGGGGCTGGGGGTTTTGAGGGGAGTTCTGGGGGGGATATGAGGTGGGAGGGGGTCTAGGGGGATGTAGGGGGGTTGAGAGCGTTTGGAGGGGGGCTGGGGGGGTATGGGGGTACATTGGGGCCAGGTGGGGCACAGTGGGGGGGCCTGAGGGGGTCTTTTTGCCCGGGGGGGACGACACATTGGGTTCCCTGCCCCCCCCCCAGCTGCATTCCTCCTCCTGTAGGGGGCGCTGTGACCCCCATGGGTGACACATAGGTGACACATGGGGGCATTGGGGTACAAGTGGGGGACTTGGGGGGCACATTGGGGGTCTTTGTGCCCCGGGGGGGGCGGTGAAATTGGGGTGCCCTCTCCCCCCCCCAGCTGCATTCCTCCTCCTGTAGGGGGCGCTGTGACCCCCATGGGTTCATTGGGAATAATGCACAGGCGTACACGTGGGGGGCTCGGGGGGCACTTGGGGGTCTTTGTGCCCCGGGGGGGGGTGTGAAATTTGGGTGCCCTCTCCCCCCCCCTAGCTGCATTCCTCCTGTAGGGGGCGCTGTGACCCCCAGCTGCATTCCTCCTGTAGGGGGCGCTGTGACCCCCAGCTGCATTCCTCCTCCTGTAGGGGGCGCTGTGACCCCCCGGCTTCATTCCTCCTCCTGTAGGGGGCGCTGTGACCCCAGCTGCATTCCTCCTCCTGTAGGGGGCGCTGTGACCCCCAGCTGCATTCCTCCTCCTCTAGGGGGCGCTGTGACCCCCAGTTGCATTCCTCCTCCTGTAGGGGGCGCTGTGACCCCCAGCTGCATTCCTCCTCCTGTAGGGGGCGCTGTGACCCCCCGGCTTCATTCCTCCTCCTCTAGGGGGCGCTGTGACCCCCCGGCTTCATTCCTCCTCCTGTAGGGGGCGCTGTGACCCCCATGGGGTCATTGGGAATAATGCACAGGTGTACACGTGGGGGGCTCGGGGGGCACTTGGGGGTCTTTGTGCCCCGGGGGGGGGGGTGACGTTGGGGTTCCCCCCCCCAGGGGTGTTCCCGGAGGCCCGGCACGACGCGGTGATCCAGGTGGGCAGCGCGGTGCAGCGGCACGGCGACAAGGAGCCGTTCATCCGCTGCGTGCTGGTGCTGGGGGGCTGCGCCGCCGTGCCGGGCTGCGCCATCGTCAGCTGCCGCAGCGAGGAGCAGCTCCTGCAGGTGGGGGGGGGGCTTCTGGGGGGGGGTTGGGGGCGGTGGGGGGGCAGTTGGGGGGGCTGTGGGGTCGCTGGGGGGGATTGGGGGGCAGTTGGGGGGCTGGGGGGTCATTGGGGGCAGCTGGGGAGGATTTTGGGGGGATTGGGGGGCAGTTGGGGGGGATTTCGGGGGGATTGGGGGGCAGCTGGGGGGATTTTGGGGGGGGCTGGGGGGCAGTTGGGGGGCTGTGGGGTTGTTGGGGGGGCAGTTGGGGGGGATTTTGGGGGGATTGGGGGGCTGTGTGGTCGTTGGGGGGGATTGGGGGACAGTTGGGGATTTTGGGGGGCAGTTGGGGGGATTTTGGGGGGGGTTGGGGGGCAGTTGGGGGGCTATGAGTTCATTGGAGGGGATTAGGGGGCAGTTGAGGGGGATTTTGGGGGGCAGTTGGGGAGGATAGGGGGTCTTTGGGGGGCAGTTGGGGGGATTTTGGGGGGGATTGGGGGGCAGTTGGGGGGATTTGGGGGTGAATTTGGGAGGATATGGGGTCATTGGAGGGGATGGGGGGCAGTTGAGGGCCTGTGGGGTCGTTGGGGGGGATTGGGGGCAGTTGGGGGGCTGTGGGGTCGTTGGGGGGGATTGGGGGGCAGTTGAGGGGGATATGGGATTGTTGGGGGGGATTGGGGGGCAGTTGGGGGGCTGTGAGGTCATTGGGGGGGATTGGGGGGCAGTTTGGGGGATTTCAGGGGGGATTGAGGGGCAGTTGGGGGGCAGTTGGGGGTATTTTGGGGGGGATTGGGGGGCAGTTGGGGGGATTTGGGGGTGAATTTGGGAGGATATGGGGTCATTGGAGGGGATGGGGGGCTGTGGGGTCGTTGGGGGGCAGTTGGGGGGATTGTGGGGCACCTGAGGGGGATATGGGATTGTTGGGGGGCAGCTGGGGGTCATTTTGGGGGGATTCAGGAGGCAGTAGGGGGGCTGTGGGGTCATTGGGGGGGATTGGGGGGCAGCTGGCGGATTTTGGGGGGGGGATTGGGGGGCAGTTGAGGGGCTGTGGGGTCATTGGGGGGGGCAGCTGGGGGGATTTTGTGGGGGATTGGGGGGCAGTTGAGGGGGATATGGGATCGTTGGGGGGGATTGGGGTCAGTTGGGGGGATTTTGGGGGGGATTGGGGGGCAGCTGAGGGGCTGTGGGGTTGCTGGGGGGGATTGGGGGGCAGCTGGGGGGATTTCGGGGGGGACACGTGGGGGGGCTTCTGAGGGGGGTTTGGGGGCAGTGGGGGGGGCAGTTGGGGGGCTGTAGGGTCGCTGGGGGGGATTGGGGGGCAGTTGAGGGGGATATGGGATCATTGGAGGGGATTGGGGGGTTGGTTGGGGGGCTGTGGGGTCGTTGGGGGGCAGCTGGGGGGGATTTGGGGGGCTGTTGGGGGGCTGTGGGGTCGTTGGGGGGATTGGGGGGCAGCTGGGGGGATTTTGGGGGGCAGTGGGGGGGATTTCTGGGTGGATTTGGAAGGATATGGGGTCGTTGGAGGGGATTGGGGGGCAGTTGGGATTTTGGGGGGGATTGGGGGGCAGTTGGGGGGGCTATGAGGTCATTGGAGGGGATTAGGGGGCAGTTGAGGGGGATTTCGGGGGATTTGGGGGCAGTTTTGGGGTCGTTTGGGGGTGGTTTAGGGGTTGTTTTCAGGTCATTTGGGGGCAGTCTGGGGGTCGTTTTAGGGCAGTTTTGGGGTTGTTTTGGGGCCGTTTTGGGGCTGTTTTGGGGCCGTTTTGGGGTCTTTTTGGGGCGGTCTTGGGGTGGTTTTGGGGCGGTTTTGGGGTGGTTTTGGGGCGGTTTTGGGGTGGTTTTGGGGCGGTTTTGGGGCGGTTTTGGGGCTCCCATCCCGTTTGGGTTCCCCTGCAGTCGTGGGCGGAGTTTGTGCGCATCGTGGACCCCGACGTCATCACAGGGTACAACATCCAGAACTTCGACCTGCCCTACCTGGTGGAGCGCGCTGAGCTGCTCAAGGTGTGCCCCACAGCTGCCCCATAGCTGCCCCATAACTGCCCCATAACTGCCCCACAGCTGCCCCATAGCTGCCCCATAGCTGCCCCATAGCCGCCCCACAGCTGCCCCATAGCTGCCCCATAGCTAGCCCATAGCTGCCCCACAGCTGCCCCATAGCTGCCCCACAGCTGCCCCATAGCTAGCCCATAGCTGCCCCACAGCTGCCCCATAGCTGCCCCACAGCTGCCCCACAGCTGCCCCATAGCTGCCCCATAGCCACCCCACAGCCGCCCCATAGCTGCCCCATAGCTGCCCCATAGCCGCCCCACAGCTGCCCCATAGCTGCCCCATAGCTAGCCCATAGCTGCCCCAGAACTGCCCCATAGCTTCCCCACAGCTGCCCCACAGCTGCCCCATAGCTGCCCCATAGCTGCCCCATAGCCACCCCACAGCCGCCCCATAGCTGCCCCATAGCTGCCCCATAGCCGCCCCACAGCTGCCCCATAGCTGCCCCATAGCCAGCCCATAGCTGCCCCATAACTGCCCCATAGCTGCCCCACAGCTGCCCCATAGCTGCCCCATAACTGCCCCATAACTGCCCCATAGTTGCCCCACAGCTGCCCCATAGCTGCCCCATAACTGCCCCAGAACTGCCCCATAGCCGCCCCACAGCTGCCCCATAGCTGCCCCATAACTGCCCCATAGCTGCCCCATAACTGCCCCATAACTGCCCCATAACTGCCCCATAGCTGCCCCATAGCTGCCCCATAACTGCCCCATAGCTGCCCCATAGCTGCCCCATAACTGCCCCATAGCTGCCCCATAACTGCCCCATAACTGCCCCATAGCCGCTCCCCCGTAGCTCCCCCGTAGCTGCCCCATAGCCGCCCCATAGCCGCCCCACAGCTGCCCCATAGCCGCCCCACAGCCGCCCCACAGCCGCCCCATAGATACCCTATGGATTCCCCATAGCTCTCTTCGCCCCCATTTCCCCCCATTGCCCCCCTTTCCCCTTTTGCCCCCCCATTGTCCCCACGCCCCCCATCCCCCCCTGCCCCCCCTTCCCCCCCATTCCCCCCGCTGACCCCCCATTGCTCTCTTCTCCCCCTTCCCCCCATTGCCCCCACTCCCCCCATCCCCCCCTCCGTCCCCTTCCCCCCTGCCCCCATTGCGCCCCCCATTGCCCTCTTCTCCCCGTTTCCCCCATTGCCCCCATTCCCCCCCCATTGCCCCCCTTTCCCCCTTTTGCCGCCCCATTTGCCCCATTCCCCCCCATTGCCCCCACTCCCCCCATCCCCCCCCCGCCCCCCGCTGACCCCCCTATTGCCCTCTTCTCCCCCTTCCCCCCATTGCCCCCACTCCCCCCATTCCCCCCATTCCCCCCCATGCCCCCCATTGCCCCCACACCCCCCACCCCCCCTGTCCTCCCCTCCCCCCATCCCCACCCCATGCCCCCCCCATTGCCCCCCTTTCCCCCTTTTGCCCCCCCATTCCCCCCCATTGCACCCCCTTCCCCCCATTGCCCCCACACCCCCCACCCCCCCTGTCCTCCCCTCCCCCCATCCCCCCCATGCCCCCCCCATTCCCCCCGCTGACCCCCCCCCATTGCCCTCTTCTCCCCCTTCCCCCCCATGCCCCCCATTGCCCCCACACCCCCCATCCCCCCCCCCATCCTCCCATCCCCCCCTTTCCCCCATTGCCCCCACTCCCCCCACTCCCCCCACACCCCCTGCCCCCCCGCCCCCTGCTGACCCCCCCCCATTGCTCTCTTGCCCCCCTTTGCCCCATTCCCCCCCATTGCCTCCCCTTCCCCCCATTGCCCCCTCTGCCCCCCATTGCCCCCACATTCCCCATCCCCCTCTTCCCCCCCCATTCCCCCTGCTGACCCCCCCCATTGCCCTCTGCTCCCCCTTTTCCCCCTTTCCCCCATTCCCCCCCCTTGCCCCCATTGCCCCCACACCACCAATCCCCCCCTGTCCTCCCCTCCCCCCACCCCCCCCCCATGCCCCCCTCATTGCCCCCCTTTCCCCCTTTTGCCTCCCCATTTCCCCCATTGCCCCCCATTGCCCCCACACCCCCATCCCCCCCCCATGGCTCCCCCATTCCCCATGCTGACCCCCCCCCATTGCCCTCTTCTCCCCCTTCCCCCCCTTCCCCCCCTTCCCCCCATTGCCTCCACTCCCCCCATTCCCCCCATTCCCCCCCATGCCCCCCATTGCCCCCACACCCCCCATCCCCCCCCGTCCTCCCATCCCCCCGCCCCCCCCATGCCCCCCATTGCCCTCACACCCCCATCCCCCCCCGTCCTCCCTTCCCCCCATTGCCCCGACACCCCAATCCCCCCCCATCCTCCCATGCCCCCCATTCCCCCCATTGCCCCCCCCCCCCCCCCCGCAGGTGTCGTCGTTCCCGTTCCTGGGCCGGGTTCTGGGCCGCCGCTCGCAGCTGCGCTGCTCCTCCTTCCAGTCGCGGCAGCTGGGGCGCAGGGAAACGCGGCTGCTGAGCGCCGACGGCCGGGTCACCATCGACCTGCTGCAGGTGGGGGGGGGACAATGGGGGGGGGTCACCATCGACCTGCTGCAGGTGGGGGGGGGACAATGGGGGGGGGTCAGCATCGACCTGCTGCAGGTGGGGGGGGGTCACAATAATGGGGGGGTCACCATCGACCTGCTGCAGGTGGGGGGGGGACAATGGGGGGGGGACAATAATGGGGGGGGTCACCATCGACCTGCTGCAGGTGGGGGGGGGACAATAATGGGGGGGGGGTCACCATCGACCTGCTGCAGGTGGGGGGGGGACAATAATGGGGGGGGTCACCATCGACCTGCTGCAGGTGGGGGGGGGACAATGGGGGGGGGACAATAATGGGGGGGGTCACCATCGACCTGCTGCAGGTGGGGGGGGGACAATAATGGGGGGGGGGTCACCATCGACCTGCTGCAGGTGGGGGGGGGACAATAATGGGGGGGGTCACCATCGACCTGCTGCAGGTGGGGGGGGGACAATGGGGGGGGGACAATAATGGGGGGGGTCACCATCGACCTGCTGCAGGTGGGGGGGCACAAAATGGGGGGGGGGTCACCATCGACCTGCTGCAGGTGGGGGGGGGAAATAATGGGGGGGGGGGCACAAATGGGGGGGGGGTCACCATCAACCTGCTGCAGGTGGGGGGCACAAAATGGGGGGGGGAACAAAATGGGGGAACGACGACAATCGGGGGGGGATGACAATAAGGGGAGGTGAGAGTGGGGTAAAGGGGGGGGGGGGGGGCAATGGGATGGGGGGGGGGGTGACACCAAGATGGGGGGGGGGTGACACTGCTGTCCCCAACCCTGCGCCCCCCCCCCCCCTGTGCCCCCCCCAGGTGCTGCTGCGGGAGCACAAGCTGCGATCCTACAGCCTGAATGCCGTCAGCGCGCATTTCCTGCGGGAGCAGAAGGAGGACGTGCCTCACAGCATCATCACGGCCCTACAGGTGACCCTAAATGTCCCTTATGGCCTCACAGCATCATCACGGCCCTACAGGTGACCCTAAATGTCCCTTATGGCCTCACAGCATCAGCACGGCCCTACAGGTGACCCTAAATGTCCCTTATGGCCTCACAGCATCATCACGGCCCTACAGGTGACCCTAAATGTCCCTTATGGCCTCACAGCATCATCACGGCCCTACAGGTGACCCTAAATGTCCCTTATGGCCTCACAGCATCATCACGGCCCTACAGGTGACCCTAAATGTCCCTTATGGCCTCACAGCATCATCACGGCCCTACAGGTGACCCTAAATGTCCCTTATGGCCTCACAGCATCATCACGGCCCTACAGGTGACCCTAAATGTCCCTAAATGCCTCACAGCATCATCACGGCCCTACAGGTGACCCTAAATGTCCCTTATGGCCTCACAGCATCATCACGGCCCTACAGGTGACCCTAAATGTCCCTTATGGCCTCACAGCATCATCACGGCCCTACAGGTGACCCTAAATGTCCCTTATGGACTCACAGCATCATCACGGCCCTACAGGTGACCCTAAATGTCCCTAAATGCCTCACAGCATCAGCACGGCCCTACAGGTGACCCTAAATGTCCCTTATGGCCTCACAGCATCATCACGGCCCTACAGGTGACCCTAAATGTCCCTTATGGCCTCACAGCATCATCACGGCCCTACAGGTGACCCTAAATGTCCCTTATGGCCTCACAGCATCATCACGGCCCTACAGGTGACCCTAAATGTCCCTTATGGCCTCACAGCATCAGCACGGCCCTACAGGTGACCCTAAATGTCCCTTATGGCCTCACAGCATCAGCACGGCCCTACAGGTGACCCTAAATGTCCCTTATGGCCTCACAGCATCATCACGGCCCTACAGGTGACCCTAAATGTCCCTTATGGCCTCACAGCATCATCACGGCCCTACAGGTGACCCTAAATGTCCCTTATGGCCTCACAGCATCATCACGGCCCTACAGGTGACCCTAAATGTCCCTTATGGCCTCACAGCATCATCACGGCCCTACAGGTGACCCTAAATGTCCCTTATGGCCTCACAGCATCATCACAGCCCTACAGGTGACCCTAAATGTCCCTAAATGCCTCACAGCATCATCACGGCCCTACAGGTGACCCTAAATGTCCCTTATGGCCTCACAGCATCAGCACGGCCCTACAGGTGACCCTAAATGTCCCTTATGGCCTCACAGCATCAGCACGGCCCTACAGGTGACCCTAAATGTCCCTTATGGCCTCACAGCATCAGCACGGCCCTACAGGTGACCCTAAATGTCCCTTATGGCCTCACAGCATCATCACGGCCCTACAGGTGACCCTAAATGTCCCTTATGGCCTCACAGCATCAGCACGGCCCTACAGGTGACCCTAAATGTCCCTTATGGCCTCACAGCATCATCACGGCCCTACAGGTGACCCTAAATGTCCCTTATGGCCTCACAGCATCATCACGGCCCTACAGGTGACCCTAAATGTCCCTTATGGCCTCACAGCATCATCACGGCCCTACAGGTGACCCTAAATGTCCCTTATGGCCTCACAGCATCATCACGGCCCTACAGGTGACCCTAAATGTCCCTTATGGCCTCACAGCATCATCACGGCCCTACAGGTGACCCTAAATGTCCCTAAATGCCTCACAGCATCATCACGGCCCTACAGGTGACCCTAAATGTCCCTTATGGCCTCACAGCATCATCACGGCCCTACAGGTGACCCTAAATGTCCCTTATGGCCTCACAGCATCATCACGGCCCTACAGGTGACCCTAAATGTCCCTTATGGACTCACAGCATCATCACGGCCCTACAGGTGACCCTAAATGTCCCTTATGGCCTCACAGCATCATCACGGCCCTACAGGTGACCCTAAATGTCCCTTATGGCCTCACAGCATCATCACGGCCCTACAGGTGACCCTAAATGTCCCTTATGGCCTCACAGCATCATCACGGCCCTACAGGTGACCCTAAATGTCCCTTATGGCCTCACAGCATCATCACGGCCCTACAGGTGACCCTAAATGTCCCTTATGGCCTCACAGCATCAGCACGGCCCTACAGGTGACCCTAAATGTCCCTTATGGCCTCACAGCATCAGCACGGCCCTACAGGTGACCCTAAATGTCCCTTATGGCCTCACAGCATCATCACGGCCCTACAGGTGACCCTAAATGTCCCTTATGGCCTCACAGCATCATCACGGCCCTACAGGTGACCCTAAATGTCCCTAAATGCCTCACAGCATCATCACGGCCCTACAGGTGACCCTAAATGTCCCTTATGGCCTCACAGCATCATCACGGCCCTACAGGTGACCCTAAATGTCCCTAAATGCCTCACAGCATCATCACGGCCCTACAGGTGACCCTAAATGTCCCTTATGGCCTCACAGCATCAGCACGGCCCTACAGGTGACCCTAAATGTCCCTTATGGCCTCACAGCATCAGCACGGCCCTACAGGTGACCCTAAATGTCCCTTATGGCCTCACAGCATCATCACGGCCCTACAGGTGACCCTAAATGTCCCTAAATGCCTCACAGCATCATCACGGCCCTACAGGTGACCCTAAATGTCCCTTATGGCCTCACAGCATCATCACGGCCCTACAGGTGACCCTAAATGTCCCTTATGGCCTCACAGCATCATCACGGCCCTACAGGTGACCCTAAATGTCCCTTATGGCCTCACAGCATCATCACGGCCCTACAGGTGACCCTAAATGTCCCTTATGGCCTCACAGCATCATCACGGCCCTACAGGTGACCCTAAATGTCCCTTATGGACTCACAGCATCATCACGGCCCTACAGGTGACCCTAAATGTCCCTTATGGCCTCACAGCATCAGCACGGCCCTACAGGTGACCCTAAATGTCCCTTATGGCCTCACAGCATCATCACGGCCCTACAGGTGACCCTAAATGTCCCTAAATGCCTCACAGCATCATCACGGCCCTACAGGTGACCCTAAATGTCCCTTATGGCCTCACAGCATCATCACGGCCCTACAGGTGACCCTAAATGTCCCTTATGGCCTCACAGCATCATCACGGCCCTACAGGTGACCCTAAATGTCCCTAAATGCCTCACAGCATCATCACGGCCCTACAGGTGACCCTAAATGTCCCTTATGGCCTCACAGCATCAGCACGGCCCTACAGGTGACCCTAAATGTCCCTTATGGCCTCACAGCATCAGCACGGCCCTACAGGTGACCCTAAATGTCCCTTATGGCCTCACAGCATCAGCACGGCCCTACAGGTGACCCTAAATGTCCCTAAATGCCTCACAGCATCATCACGGCCCTACAGGTGACCCTAAATGTCCCTTATGGCCTCACAGCATCATCACGGCCCTACAGGTGACCCTAAATGTCCCTTATGGCCTCACAGCATCATCACGGCCCTACAGGTGACCCTAAATGTCCCTTATGGCCTCACAGCATCATCACGGCCCTACAGGTGACCCTAAATGTCCCTTATGGCCTCACAGCATCATCACGGCCCTACAGGTGACCCTAAATGTCCCTTATGGCCTCACAGCATCATCACGGCCCTACAGGTGACCCTAAATGTCCCTTATGGCCTCACAGCATCATCACGGCCCTACAGGTGACCCTAAATGTCCCTAAATGCCTCACAGCATCATCACGGCCCTACAGGTGACCCTAAATGTCCCTTATGGCCTCACAGCATCATCACGGCCCTACAGGTGACCCTAAATGTCCCTAAATGCCTCACAGCATCATCACGGCCCTACAGGTGACCCTAAATGTCCCTTATGGCCTCACAGCATCAGCACGGCCCTACAGGTGACCCTAAATGTCCCTTATGGCCTCACAGCATCAGCACGGCCCTACAGGTGACCCTAAATGTCCCTTATGGCCTCACAGCATCATCACGGCCCTACAGGTGACCCTAAATGTCCCTTATGGCCTCACAGCATCATCACGGCCCTACAGGTGACCCTAAATGTCCCTTATGGCCTCACAGCATCATCACGACTCCCCCATCCCCCCCCCCCGATTGGCTCTGACCAGACCTGGTGCTGCCCAGCCCTGTACTGCCTGAAGGACCCCCCCATGCCCCCCACCCCCCCTCTGACCCCCTGTGACCCCCCCTGTGCCCCCCCTGTGCCCCCCCAGAACGGCTCCGACCAGACGCGGCGCCGCCTGGCGCTGTACTGCCTGACGGACCCCCAGCCCCCTCTGACCCCCCCTCTGACCCCCTCTGACCCCCCCTGTGCCCCCCCCGTGCCCCCCCCATAACAGCTCAGACCAGACCCGACGCCGCCTGGCGCTGTACTGCCTGAAGACCCCCCACCTCCTTTCTGACCCCCCCTGTGCCCCCCCTGTGCCCCCCAGAACGGCTCGGACCAGACGCGGCGCCGCCTGGCGCTGTACTGCCTGAAGACCCCCCACCCCCCTCTGACCCCCCCTCTGACCCCCCCTGTGCCCCCCCCGTGCCCCCCCAGAACGGCTCGGACCAGACGCAGTGCCGCCCAGCCCTGTGCTGCCTGAGGGACCCCCCCAGCCCCCCAGTGACCCCACCTGTGCCCCCCCCGTGCCCCCCTGTGCCCCCCCAGAACGGGTCGGACCAGACCCGACGCCGCCTGGCGCTGTACTGCCTGAAGACCCCCCACCTCCTTTCTGACCCCCCCCTCTGACCCCCCCTGTGCCCCCCCAGAACGGCTCAGACCAGATGCAGTCCCGCCCAGCACTGTACTGCCTAAAGGACCCCCCACCCTCCTGTGACCCCCCCTGTGACCCCCCCCCATTCCCCCCCCAGATTGGCTCTGACCAGATCTGGTGCTGCCCAGCGCTGTGCTGCCTGAAGGACCCCCCACCCCCCTCTGACCCCCCCTGTGCCCCCCCTGTGCCCCCCCAGAACAGCTCGGAGCAGACCTGGTGCTGCCCAGCCCTGTACTGCCTGTAGACCCCCCACCTCCTGTCTGACCCCCCCCGTGGCCCCCCCAGAACGGCTCAGACCAGATGCAGTGCCACCCAGCCCTGTGCTGCCTGAAGGACCCCCCCAGCCCCCCAGTGACCCCACCTGTGCCCCCCCCGTGCCCCCCTGTGCCCCCCCAGAACGGGTCGGACCAGACCGGACGCCGCCTGGCGCTGTACTGCCTGAAGACCCCCCACCTCCTTTCTGACCCCCCCCTCTGACCCCCCCTGTGCCCCCCCAGAACGGCTCGGACCAGACCTGATGCTGTCCAGCCCTGTGCTGCCTGAAGGACCCCCCACCCCCTTGTGACCCCCCCTGTGCCCCCCCCGTGCCCCCCCATAACGGCTCTGACCAGACCTGGTGCTGCCCAGCCCTGTGCTGCCTGAAGGACCCCCCACCCCCCTCTGACCCCCCCCTCTGACCCCCTGTGACCCCCCCTGTGCCCCCCCTGTGCCCCCCCAGAACGGCTCGGAGCAGACGCGGCGCCGCCTGGCGCTGTGCTGCCTGAAGGACCCCCAACCCCCCCTCTGACCCCCCCTGTGCCCCCCCAGAACGGCTCGGAGCAGACGCGGCGCCGCCTGGCGCTGTGCAGCCTGAAGGACCCCCAACCCCCCCTCTGACCCCCCCTGTGCCCCCCCAGAACGGCTCAGACCAGACGCGGCGCCGCCTGGCGCTGTGCTGCCTGAAGGACCCCCCCATGCCCCCCATCCTCCTGTGCCCCCCCTGTGCCCCCCCAGAACGGCTCCGACCAGACGCGGCGCCGCCTGGCGCTGTACTGCCTGACGGACCCCCAGCCCCCTCTGACCCCCCCTCTGACCCCCTCTGACCCCCTCTGACCCCCCCTGTGCTCCCCCTGTGCCCCCCCAGAACGGCTCAGACCAGACGCGGCGCCGCCTGGCGCTGTGCTGCCTGAAGACCCCCCACCTCCTTTCTGACCCCCCCTGTGCCCCCCCCGTGCCCCCCCAGAACGGCTCGGAGCAGACGCGGCGCCGCCTGGCGCTGTGCAGCCTGAAGGACCCCCAACCCCCCCTCTGACCCCCCCTGTGCCCCCCTGTGCCCCCCAGAACGGCTCCGACCAGACGCGGCGCCGCCTGGCGCTGTACTGCCTGAAGGACCCCCCACCCCCCTCTGACCCCCCCTGTGCCCCCCAGAACGGCTCGGACCAGACGCGGCGCCGCCTGGCGCTGTACTGCCTGAAGGACGCGGTGCTGCCGCTGCGGCTGCTGGAGAAGCTGATGGTGCTGGTGAACCACGTGGAGATGGCGCGGGTCACCGGGGTGCCGCTGCGCTGCCTGCTGACACGGGGGCAGCAGGTGAAGGTGGTGGCACAGCTCCTGCGCCAGGTGGGGGCATGGGGACATCGGGGGACATCGGGGGACACCGGGGGGACGTGGGATGGGGGCGGCAGGGGGGGTGTGGGGGGTCTTGGGGACATGGGGACACCTTGGGGACACCAGAAGGGGACATGGGATGGGGACATTGGGATGGTGGCACAGCTCTGCGCCAGGTGGGGGCATGGGGACATCGGGGGGACATCGGGGGGACGTGGGATGGGGGCGGCAGGGGGGGTGTGGGGGGTCTTGGGGACATGGGGACACTTTGGGGACACCAGGGGGGACATGGGATGGGGACATTGCGATGGTGGCACAGCTCCTGCGCCAGGTGGGGGCATGGGGACATCGGGGGACATCGGGGGACACCGGGGGGACGTGGGATGGGGGCGGCAGGGGGGGACTGGGGGGGTCTTGGGGACATGGGGACACTGGGGGGACATGGGATGGGGACATTGGGATAGGGGAGCAGGTGAAGGTGGTGGCACAGCTCCTGCGCCAGGTGGGGGCATGGGGACATCGGGGGACATCGGGGGACACCGGGAGGACGTGGGATGTGGGCGGCAGGGGGGGGAGGGGGGGTCTGGGGTGTCCTGGGGACATGGGGACACCTTGGGGACACCAGGGGGGACATGGGATGGGGACAGCAGGCGAAGGTGGTGGCACAGCTCTTGCGCCAGGTGGGGGCATGGGGACATCGGGGGACATCAGGGGACACCAGGGGGACGTGGGATGGGGGCGGCAGGGGGGGACTGGGGGGTCTTGGGGACATGGGGACACCGGGGGGACATGGGATGGGGACATTGGGATAGGGGCAGCAGGTGAAGGTGGTGGCACAGCTCTTGTGCCAGGTGGGGGCATGGGGACATCGGGGGACATCGGGGGACACCGGGAGGACGTGGGATGTGGGCGGCAGGGGGGGGTGTGGGGGGGTCTTGGGGACATGGGGACACTTTGGGGACATCAGAAGGGGACATGGGATGGGGACATTGGGATGGTGGATGGGGGCAGCAGGTGAAGGTGGTGGCACAGCTCCTGCGCCAGGTGGGGGCATGGGGACATCGGGGGACATCGGGGGACATCGGGGGGACGTGGGATGGGGGTGGCAGGGGGGGACTGGGGGGCCTTGGGGACATGGGGACACTTTGGGGACATCAGAAGGGGACATGGGATGGGGACATTGGGATGGTGGATGGGGGCAGCAGGTGAAGGTGGTGGCACAGCTCCTGCGCCAGGTGGGGGCATGGGGACATTGCGGGACATCGGCGGGATGTGGGATGGGGGCGGCAGGGGGGGTGTGGGGGGGTCTTGGGGACATGGGGACACTTTGGGGACACCAGAAGGGGACATGGGATGGGGACATTGGGATGGTGGCACAGCTCCTGCGCCAGGTGGGGGCATGGGGACATCGGGGGACAACGGGGGACATTGGGGGGACGTGGGATGGGGGCAGCAGGGGGAGTCTGGGGGGTCTTGGGGACATGGGGACACCAGGGGGGACATGGGGACACCTTGGGGACACCAGAAGGGGACATGGGATGGGGGCAGCAGGTGAAGGTGGTGGCACAGCTCCTGTGGGTGCAGGTGGGGACAATGGGGACATGGGGACACCGGGGGGACATCGGGGGGACGTGGGATGGGGGCGGCAGGGGGGGTCTGGGGTGTCCTGGGGACATGGGGACACCTTGGGGACACCAGGGGGGACATGGGATGGGGACAGCAGGCGAAGGTGGTGGCACAGCTCTTGCGCCAGGTGGGGGCATGGGGACATCGGGGGACATCGGGGGGACGTGGGATGGGGGCGGCAGGGGGGGTGTGGGGGGTCTTGGGGACATGGGGACACCAGGGGGGACATGGGGACACCTTGGGGACACCAGAAGGGGACATGGGATGGGGACATTGCGATGGTGGCACAGCTCCTGCGCCAGGTGGGGGCATGGGGACATCGGGGGACATCGGGAGGACGTGGGATGGGGGCGGCAGGGGGGGTGTGGGGGGTCTTGGGGACATGGGGACACTTTGGGGACACCAGGGAGACAGGGGATGGGGACAGCAGGTGAAGGTGGTGGCACAGCTCCTGCGCCAGGTGGGGGCATGGGGACACCAGGGGGACACCAGCGGGACATGTGCCCACGTCCCCACAATGTCCCCGCAATGTCCCCATGTCCCCACATCCCCACACTGTCCCCACGATGTCACCATGCTGTCCCCACATTCCCACGCTGTCCCCATGTCCCCACAATGTCCCCACACTGTCCCCACGTCCCTACAATGTCCCCACGTCCCCACACTGTCCCCATGTCCCCATACTGTCCCCACAATGTCCCCACGTCCCCACAATGTCCCCACGTCCCCACATCCTCACGCTGTCGCCACGTCCCCACGCTGTCCCCATGTCCCCATGCTGTCTCCACAATGTCCCCACATCCCCACAATGTCCCCACGTCCCCACAATGTCCCCATGTCCCCACAATGTCCCCACGTCCCCACAATGTCCCCATGTCCCCACAATGTCCCCACATCCCCACATCCCCACATCCCCGAATGTCCCCACATCCCCACAATGTCCCCATGTCCCCACAATGTCCCCACATCCCCGAATGTCCCCACGTCCCCACAATGTCCCCATGTCCCCACAATGTCCCCACATCCCCACATCCCCACATCCCCGAATGTCCCCACATCCCCACAATGTCCCCATGTCCCCACAATGTCCCCACATCCCCGAATGTCCCCACGTCCCCACAATGTCCCCATGTCCCCACAATGTCCCCACATCCCCACATCCCCACATCCCCGAATGTCCCCACATCCCCACAATGTCCCCATGTCCCCACAATGTCCCCACATCCCCGAATGTCCCCACGTCCCCACAATGTCCCCATGTCCCCACAATGTCCCCACATCCCCACATCCCCACATCCCCGAATGTCCCCACATCCCCACAATGTCCCCACATCCCCACAATGTCCCCACGTCCCCACAATGTCCCCCTGTCCCCACGCTGTCCCCACACTGTCCCCCTCCCGCAGGCCATGCAGGAGGATCTGCTGCTGCCGGTGGTGAAGGCTGAGGGCGGTGACGACTTCGAGGGGGCCACCGTCATCGAGCCCAAGAAAGGGTGACACCAACGGCCCCAGTGTCCCCAATGTGTCCCCAGGGTGTCCCCAGGGTGTCACCAATGTTCTGTGTGTCCCCAGTGTGTCCCCAATGTCCTCTACGTCCCAATCTGTCCCCAGCGTGTCCCCAGTGTCCTCAATGTGTCCCCAATGTTCTCTATGTCCCCAATGTGTCCCCAAAGTGTCCCCAAGGTGTCCTCAG
Source organism: Phasianus colchicus (assembly GCF_987193195.1). NCBI lineage: Eukaryota > Metazoa > Chordata > Aves > Galliformes > Phasianidae > Phasianus > Phasianus colchicus. The sequence continues at coordinate 3,178,809 of NC_143466.1, forward strand.
TGTCCCCAGTGTGTCCCCAATGTGTCCCCAGTGTGTCCCCAGTGTCCTCTACGTCCCAATCTGTCCCCAACGTGTCCCCAATGTCCTCAATGTGTCCCCAATGTGTCCCTAATGTTCTCTATGTTCCCAATGTGTCCCCAAAGTGTCCCCAAGGTGTCCTCAGTGTCCCCAGTGTGTTCCCAATGTGTCCCCAGTGTGTCCCCAGTGTCCCCAGTGTGTCCCCAGTGTCCCCCTGCTATCCCCTCAATGTCCCCCCTTTGTTCCTCCATGTCCCCCTTTGTCCTCTTCATGTCCCCTCAGTGTCCCCCAGTATCCCCATAGATGTCCCCAAATATGTCCCAATAGATGTCCCCATAGATGTCCCCCCTGCTGTCCCCCCATTTCCCCATTGATGTCCCCACAGATTTCCTCCATGTCCCCACAGATGTCCCCATAGATGTCCCCCCAGCTGTCCCCCCATGTCCCCATCAATGTCCCCATAGATGTCCCTATAGATGTCCCCAAATATGTCCCCATAGATGTCTCCCCATTTCCCCATAGATGTCCCCAGATATGTCCCCGTCGATGTCCCCATAGGTGTCCCCATAGATTTTCGCCATGTCCCCATAGATGTCCCCCGAGCTGTCCCCCCATGTCCCCATAGATGTCCCTATAGATGTCCCCCCAGCTGTCCCCCCATGTCCCCATAGATGTCCCCATAGGTGTCCCCCCTGCTGTCCCCCCACGTCCCCATAGCTGTCCTCATTGACATCCCCATGGCTGTCTCCAAAGATGTCCCCCTTGCTGTCCCCCCATGTCCCCCCTGCTGTCCCCATAGATGTCCCCATAGATGTCCCCCATGTCCCCATAGATGTCCCCATAGGTATCTCCATAGATGTCCCCCCATGTCCCCCCTGCTGTCCCCATAGATTTCCCCCATGTCCCCATAGATGTCCCCCTGCTGTCCCCCCCGTCCACATAGATGTCCCTATAGATGTCCCCCCTGCTCTCCCCCCATGTCCCCATGGATGTCCCCATAGCTGTCCCCTCTGCTGTCCCTCCATGTCCCCATCGATGTCCCCATAGATGTCCCCCTTGCTGTCCCCCCATAGGTGTCCCCATCGATGTCCCCATAGGTGTCCCCATAGATTTCCCCCATGTCCCCATGGATGTCCCCATAGATGCCCCCCACTGTCCCCCCATGTCCCCATAGATGTCCCTATAGACGTCCCCACTGCTGTCCCCCCATGTCCCCATAGCTGTCCTCATTGACATCCCCATGGCTGTCTCCAAAGATGTCTCCCTTGCTGTCCCCCCATTTCCCCATCAATGTCCCCATAGATTTCCCCCATGTCCCCATAGATGTCCCCCATAGATGTCCCCCCTGCTGTCCCCCCATTTCCCCATCGATGTCCCCATAGATTTCCCCCAAGTCCCCATCGATGTCCCCATAGATGTCCCCATAGATGTCCCCCCATGTCCCCATAGATGTCCCCATAGATTTCCCCCATGTCCCCATAGATGTCCCCATAGATGCCCCCCACTGTCCCCCCATGTCCCCATAGATGTCCCCATGGATGTCCCCATAGATTTCCCCCATGTCCCCATGGATGTCCCCATAGATTTCCCCCATGTCCCCATAGATGTCCCCATAGATGTCCCCATAGATTTCCCCCATGTCCCCATTGATGTCCCCATAGGTATTTCCATAGGTGTCCCCCCATGTCCCCATAGATGTCCCCATGGATGTCCCCATAGATTTCCCGCATGTCCCCATCGATGTCCCCCCCGTGTCCCCCGCTGTCCCCACGGACGCCCCCCAATGTCCCCCCGTGCCCGCAGTTACTACGATTCGCCCATCGTGACGCTGGACTTCAGCTCTCTGTACCCCTCCATCATGATGGCCCACAACCTGTGCTACACCACCCTGCTGCCCGCCGGCGCCGCGCAGCGCCTCGGGTCAGCGGGGTCACGGGGTCACGGGGGGTCAGCGGGGTCACGGGGTCACGGGGGGTCATGGGGATCAGCGGGGTCACGGGGTCGTGGGGGGTCGTGGGGTCATGGGGGTTAGTGAGGTCACAGGGTCATGGGGGGTCAGCGGGGTCATGGGGTCATGGGGGGTCAGTGGGGTCATGGGGGGTCAGCAGGGTCACGGGGTCGTGGGGGGTCGTGGGGTCATGGGGGTTAGCGGGGTCACAGGGTTATGGAGGGTCATGGGTCAGCGGGGTCACAGGGGGTCAGCGGGGTCACGGGGGGTCAGCAGGGTCACGGGGGGGCAGCGGGGTCACGGGGTCATGGGGGGTCATGGGGATCAGCGGGGTCATGGGGATCAGCGGGGTCATGGGGTCATGGAGGGTCATGGGGTCATGGGGATTAGTGGGTCACAGGGTCATGGAGGGTCATGGGGGGTCAGCGGGGTCACGGGGGGTCAGCAGGGTCACGGGGTCGTGGGGGGTCATGGGGTCATGGGGTTAGCGGGGTCACAGGGTTATGGAGGGTCATGGGGGGTCAGCGGGGTCACAGGGGGTCAGCAGGGTCACGGGGTCATGGGGATCAGCGGGGCCACGGGGTGATGGGGGGTCATGAGGTCATGGGGGTTAGTGAAGTCACAGAGTCATGGAGGGTCATGGGGGGTCAGCGGGGTCACGGGGTCATGGAGGATCATGGGGGGTCAGCGGGGTCATGTGGGGTCAGAAGGGTTACGGGGTCATGGGGATCAGCGGGGCCACGGGGTCATGGGGGGTCAGCGGGGTCATGGGGTCATGGGGGGTCAGCGGGGTCACGGAGTCATGGGGGGTCATGGGGTCATGAGGGGTCAGTGGGGTCACGGGGCTCAGCAGGGTCACGGGGTCATGGGTCAGCGGGGTCATGAGGGGTCAGCAGGGTCATGGGGAATAGCGGGGTCACAGGGTCATGGAGGGTCACGGGGGGTCAGCGGGGTCAAGGGGGTCAGCGGGGTCACGTGGGGTCAGCAGGGTCATGGGAGGGTCATGGGGGCAGCGGGGTCATGGGGGTCAGTGGGGTCATGGGCGGTCAGCAAGGTCATGGGGGGTCACGGGGTCACAGGGTCATGGGGGGTCATGGGGGTCAGCAGGGTCATGGGGGGTCACAGAGTCACGGGGTCATGGGGGATCACGGGGTTCTACGGACTCTATGGGGCTTTTGGGGCTCTGGGATCTCTATGGGGCTCCGGGGCTTTTGGGGCTCTATGATGCTCTGTGGGGTCTCTATGGGACTGTTGGGGCTCTATGGGGCTCTATGGGGCTTTTTGGGCTCTATGGGATCTCTATGGGGCTTTTTGGGCTCTGTGGGGCTCTATGGGGCTCTATGATGCTCTATGGGGTCTCTATGATGCTCTATGGGGTCTCTATGATGCTCTATGGGGCTCTATGATGCTCTATGGGATCTCTATGGGGCTTTTTGGGCTCTGTGGGGCTCTATGATGTTCTATGGGATCTCTATGGGGCTTTTTGGGCTCTATGGGGCTTTTGGAGCTCTATGATGCTCTATGGGGCTTTTTGGGCTCTATGGGGCTTTTTGGGGCTCTGTGGGGCTCTATGATGCTCTATGGGGCTCTGTGGGGCTCTGTGGGGCTGTATGGGCTCTATGGGATCTCTGTGGGGCTGTGTGGGGCTGTATGGGCTCTATGGGGCTGTATGGGCTCTATGGGACTTTTGGGGCTCTATGGGATCTCTGTGGGGCTCTGTGGGGCTGTATGGGCTCTATGATGCTCTATGGGGCTCTGTGGGGCTCTGTGGGGCTCTGTGGGTCTCTTTGATGCTCTATGGGGCTTTTGGAGCTCTATGATGCTCTATGGGATCTCTATGGGGCTCTGTAGGGCTCTGTGGGGTGTATGGGCTCTATGGGGCTTTTGGGGCTCTGTGGGGCTGTGTGGGGCTGTATGGGCTCTGTGGGGCTCTATGGGTCTCTATGGGATCTCTGTGGGGCTCTGTGGGGCTGTATGGGCTCTATGGGACTTTTGGGGCTCTATGGGACTTTTGGGGCTCTATGGGATCTCTGTGGGTCTCTGTGGGGCTGTATGGGCTCTATGATGCTCTATGGGGCTCTATGGGGCTGTATGGGATCTCTGTGGGGCTCTGTGGGGCTGTATGGGCTCTATGATGCTCTATGGGATCTCTGTGGGGCTCTGTGGGGCTGTATGGGCTCTATGGGGCTGTATGGGCTGTGTGGGGCTGTATGGGCTCTATGATGCTCTATGGGGCTCTGTGGGGCTGTGTGGGGCTGTATGGGCTCTATGGGGCTGTGTGGGGCTGTGTGGGGCTGTATGGGCTCTATGATGCTCTATGGGGCTGTATGGGCTCTATGGGGCTGTATGGGCTCTATGGGGCTCTGTGGGGCTGTGTGGGGCTGTATGGGCTCTATGGGGCTGTATGGGCTCTGTGGGGCTGTATGGGCTCTATGGGGCTGTATGGGCTCTATGGGGTGCTGAGCAGCCCCCCCCCCAGGCTGGGCCCCACGGATTACATCCGCACCCCCACGGGGGACGAGTTCGTGACGGCCCAGGTGCGCAGGGGGCTCCTGCCCCGAATCCTCGAGGGGCTGCTGGCGGCGCGGCGCAGGTGGGCGGGAGTGGGGGCCTGGGGTCCCTGTGGGGTCCCTGTGGGGGATGGGGTCCCTATGGGGTCCCTATGGGGTGTGGGGTCCCTGTGGGGGATGGGGTCCCTATGGGGTCCCTATGGGGTCTGGGGTCCCTGTGGGGAATGGGGTCCCTGTGGGGTCAGGGGTCTCTGTGGGGGATGGGGTCCCTGTGGGGTCCCTATGGGGTCAGGGGTCTTTGTGGGGTCTGGGGTCCCTATGGGGTCCCTATGGGGTCAGGGGTCTTTGTGGGGTCCCTATGGGGTGGGGTCAGGGGTCTCTATGGGGTGTGGGGTCCCTATGGGGTCCCTATGGGGTCAGGGGTCTCTGTGGGGTGTGGGGTCCCTGTGGGGTCCCTATGGGGTGGGGTCAGGGGTCTCTATGGGGTGTGGGGTCCCTATGGGGTCCCTATGGGGTCAGGGGTTTCTGTGGGGTGTGGGGTCCCTATGGGGGATGGGGTCCCTATGGGGTCCCTATGGGGTCAGGGGTCTCTGTGGTGTGTGGGGTCCCTATGGGGTATGGGGTCCCCATGGGGTCCCTATGGGGTCAGGGGTCTCTGTGGGGTCAGGAGTCTCGGTGGGGCCTGGGGTCCCTATGGGGGATGGGGTCCCTGTGGGGTCCCTATGGGGTCTCTATGGAGTCTGGGGTCCCTATGGGGTCTCTATGGGGTGCGGTCAGGGGTCTCGGTGGGATCTGGGGTCCCCATGGGGTCCCTATGGGGTCAGGAGTCTCGGTGGGGCCTGGGGTCCCTATGGGGGATGGGGACCCTATGGGGTCAGGGGTCTCTGTGGGGTGTGGGGTCCCTATGGGGTCCCTATGGGGTCAGGGGTCTCTGTGCGGTGTGGGGTCCCTATGGGGGATGGGGTCCCTATGGGGTCCCTATGGGGTCAGGGGTCCCTGTGGGGTCCCTATGGGGTGGGGTCAGGGGTCTCTGTGGGGTGTGGGGTCCCTATGGGGTCTCTATGGGGTCAGGGGTCTCTGTGGGGTCAGGAGTCTCGGTGGGGCCTGCGGTCCCTATGGGGTATGGGGTCCCTGTGGGGTCTGGGGTCCTTGCGGGGTCCCTATGGGGTCCCTGTTGGGTCCCTGTGGGGTGTGGGGTCCCTATGGGGGATGGGGTCCCTGTGGGGTCCCTGTGGGGTCCCTATGGGGTCTCTATGGGGTCTGGGGTCCCTATGGGGTCTCTATGGGGTGGGGTCAGGGGTCTCGGTGGGATCTGGGGTCCCCATGGGGTCCCTATGGGGTCTCTGTGGGGTCAGGAGTCTCGGTGGGGCCTGCGGTCCCTATGGGGTATGGGGTCCCTGTGGGGTCTGGGGTCCTTGTGGGGTCCCTATGGGGTCCCTGTTGGGTCCCTGTGGGGTGTGGGGTCCCTATGGGGGATGGGGTCCCTGTGGGGTCCCTGTGGGGTCCCTGTGGGGTCCCTATGGGGTCTCTATGGGGTCTGGGGTCCCTATGGGATCTCTATGGGGTGGGGTCAGGGGTCTCGGTGGGATCTGGGGTCCCCATGGGGTCCCTATGGGGTCAGGGGTCTCTGTGGGGTCAGGAGTCTCGGTGGGGCCTGCGGTCCCTATGGGGTATGGGGTCCCTATGGGGTCAGGGGTCTTTGTGGGGTCTGGGGTCCCTATGGGGTCCCTATGGGGTCAGGGGTCTCTGTGCGGTGTGGGGTCCCTATGGGGTCTCTATGGGGTCAGGGGTCTCAGTGGGGTCTGGGGTCCCTATGGGGTCCCTATGGGGTCAGGGGTCTCTGTGCGGTGTGGGGTCCCTATGGGGGATGGGGTCCCTATGGGGTCCCTATGGGGTGGGGGTTCCCTGTGGGGTATGGGGTCCCTATGGGGTCTTTATGAGGTCTCTATGGGGTCCCTATGGTGTGTGTGGGGGTCTCTATGGGGTCACTATGGGGTCCCTATGGGGTCAGGGGTCTCTGTGGGGTCTGGGGTTCCTATGGGGTCTCTGTGGGGTCAGGGGTCTCTGTGGGGGATGGGGTCCCTATGGGGGATGGGGTCCCTATGGGGTCCCTATGGGGTCAGGGGTCCCTGTGGGGTCCCTATGGGGTGGGGTCAGGGGTCTCTGTGGGGTGTGGGGTCCCTATGGGGTCCCTATGGGGTCAGAGGTCCCTGTGGGGTTCCTATGGGGTGGGGTCAGGGGTCTCTGTGGGGTCAGGAGTCCCTATGGGGTCCCTATGGGGTCAGGGGTCTTTGTGGGGTCTGGGGTCCCTATGGGGTGCCTATGGGGTCCCTATGGGGTCAGGGGTCCTTGTGGGGTCCCTATGGGGTGGGGTCAGGGGTCTCTATGGGGTGTGGGGTCCCTATGGGGTCTCTATGGGGTTGGGCTCTTTGTGGGGTCCCTATGGAGTCTTTATGGGGTTTCGGGTCCCTATGGGGTCTCTATGGGGTTGTGCTCTTTGTGGGGTCCCTATGGGGTCCTTACGGGGTTTGGGGTCCCTGTGGGGTCTCTATGGGGTTGTGCTCTTTGTGGGGTCCCTATGGGGTCCTTATGGGATTTGGGGTCCCTATGGGGTCTTTATGGGGTTTGTGGTCCCTATGGGGTCTTTATGGGGTTGTGCTCTTTGTGGCGTCCCTATGGGGTCCTTATGGGGTTTGCGGTCCCTATGGAGTCTTTATGGGGTTTCGGGTCCCTATGGGGTCTCTATGGGGTTGTGCTCTTTGTGGGGTCCCTATGGGGTCCTTACGGGGTTTGGGGTCCCTGTGGGGTCTCTATGGGGTTGTGCTCTTTGTGGGGTCCCTATGGGGTCCTTACGGGGTTTGGGGTCCCTGTGGGGTCTCTATGGGGTTGTGCTCTTTGTGGGGTCCCTATGGGGTCCTTACGGGGTTTGGGGTCCCTGTGGGGTCTCTATGGGGTTGTGCTCTTTGTGGGGTCCCTATGGGGTCCTTATGGGGTTTGCGGTCCCTATGGGGTCTTTATGGGGTTGTGCTCTTTGTGGCGTCCCCATGGGGTCCTTACGGGGTTTGGGGTCCCTATGGGGTCTCTATGGGGTTGTGCTCTTTGTGGGGTCCCTATGGGGTCTCTATGGGGTTGTGCTCTTTGTGGGGTCCCTATGGGGTCCTTACGGGGTTTGGGGTCCCTATGGGGTCTTTATGGGGTTTGGGCTCTTTGTGGGGTCCCTATGGGGTCCTTACGGGGTTTGGGGTCCCTGTGGGCTCCTGACGTGCTTTGGGTTCCCCTGGTCCGTGGGTCCTGGCAGGGCGAAGGAGGCGCTGTCCCGCGAGGTCGATCCGTTCCGCCGCCAGGTCCTGGACGGCCGGCAGCTGGCGCTCAAAGTCAGCGCCAACTCGGTGTACGGCTTCACCGGGGCGCAGGCCGGCCGCCTGCCCTGCCTCGAGATCTCGCAGGTGACGGCGCCCCACAAGTGCACTCAGCTGCCCCACAAGTGGCCCCACAAGAGCCCCATAAGTGGACACAGCTGCCCCACAAGTGGACACAGCTGCCCCATGAGCGACCCTACAGCAGCCCTATAAATGACTTCACAGCTGACCCATGAGTGACCCCACAGCTGCCCCATAAGTGGACACAGCTGCCCCATAAGTGAACCCACCTGCCCCATAAGTGATCACAGCTGACCCATAAGTGGACACAGCTGTCCCATAAGTGAACACAGCTGACCCATAAGTGCACACAGCTGCGCCATAAGTGAACACAGCTGCCCCATAAGTGACCCCACAAGAGCCCCATAAGTGAATACAGCTGCCCCATAAGTGGACACAGCTGCCCCATAAAGTGACCCCACAAGAGCCCCATAAGTGGACACAGCTGCCCCATAAGTGGACACAGCTGCCCCATGAGCGACCCTACAGCAGCCCTATAAATGATTTCACAGCTGACCCATGAGTGACCCCACAGCTGCCCCATAAGTGACCCCACAGCTGCCCCATAAGTGGACACAGCTGCCCATAAGTGACCCCACCTGCCCCATAAGTGAACACAGCTGCCCCATAAGTGGACACAGCTGCCCCATAAGTGACCCCACAAGAGCCCCATAAGTGGACACAGCTGCCCCATAAGTGAACACAGCTGCCCCACAAGTGCACACAGCAGCCCCATAAGTGGACACAGCTGACCCATAAGTGACCCCACCTGCCCCATAAGTGGCCCCATCTGCCCCATGAGTGACCACAGCAGCCCCATAAGTGGCCCCACCTGCCCCATAAGTGGCCCCACAGCAGCCCCATAAGTGAACACAGCTGACCCATAAGTGACCCCACCTGCTCCATAAGTGGCCCCATCTGCCCCATAAGTGACCCCAGCAGCCCCATAAGTGGCCCCACAGCTGACCCATAAGCAGCCCCACAGCTGCCCCATAAGTGAACACAGCTGCACCATAAGTGACCCCACCTGCCCCATAAATGACCCCACAGCTGCCCCATAAGTGACCCCAGCAGCCCCATAAGTGACCCCACAGTTGCCCCACAACCAACCCACACCTGCCCCACAAGTTCCCCTAGGATAGCCGGGCTGTGCCCCATAGCTGCCCCATAAGCACCCCATGTTCTGTCCCTACGTGTCCCCATTGTCAATGCCCCCGGTGTGACCCCATGACCTCTGACCCCATGACCTCACTGACCCCATGACCCCTCCTGGCTGCTGTTCCCCTCTGACCCCCATGGCCCTATGACTTCTGACCCCCGTGACCTCTGACCCCTGACCGAGTGACCCTTGACCCCGTGACCTCTGAATCCTATGACCTCCCTGACTCTGTGACTCCTCTTACCCCATGACCCCTCCTGACTGCTGTTCCCCTCTGACCCCCGTGGCCCTATAACTTCTTGCCCCACGTGACCTCTGACTGAGTGACCCTTGACCCCGTGACCCTTGACCCCTGACCCCGTGACCCCTGACCCCACAGAGCGTGACGGGGTTCGGCCGGCAGATGATCGAGCGCACGCAGCAGCTGGTGGAGACCCATTTCTGCGTGCAGAACGGCTACCCGGCCAACGCCAAGGTGGGGGCTGTGGGGCGGGGGGGCGGGGGTCCTATGGGGCACAGGGTCGCTATGGGGCAGGGGGGTCCTATGGGGCACAGGGTCACTATGGGGCGGGGGGGGGCCCTATGGGGCGGGGGGGGGTCAGGGGTCCTATAGGGCACAGGGTCGCTATGGGGCGGGGGGGGGACCTATGGGGTGGGGGGGGGGTCCTATGGGGCACAGGGTCGCTATGGGGCGGGGGGGGGGACCTATGGGGTGGGGGGGCTATGGGGCAGGGGGGTCCTATGGGGCACAGGGTCGCTATGGGGCGGGGGGGGGACCTATGGGGTGGGGGGGCTATGGGGCAGGGGGGTCCTATGGGGCACAGGGTCGCTATGGGGCGGGGGGGGGACCTATGGGGTGGGGGGGCTATGGGGCAGGGGGGTCCTATGGGGCACAGGGTCGCTATGGGGCGGGGGGGGGACCTATGGGGTGGGGGGGCTATGGGGCAGGGGGGTCCTATGGGGCACAGGGTCGCTATGGGGCGGGGGGGGGACCTATGGGGTGGGGGGGGGGCCCTATGGGGCACAGGGTCACTATGGGGCGGGGGGGGGACCTATGGGGTGGGGGGGCTATGGGGCAGGGGGGTCCTATGGGGCACAGGGTCGCTATGGGGCGGGGGGGGGACCTATGGGGTGGGGGGGGGGTCCTATGGGGCACAGGGTCGCTATGGGGCGGGGGGGGGACCTATGGGGTGGGGGGGCTATGGGGCAGGGGGGTCCTATGGGGCACAGGGTCGCTATGGGGCGGGGGGGGGACCTATGGGGTGGGGGGGGGGTCCTATGGGGCACAGGGTCGCTATGGGGCGGGGGGGGGACCTATGGGGTGGGGGGGCTATGGGGCAGGGGGGTCCTATGGGGCACAGGGTCGCTATGGGGCGGGGGGGGGACCTATGGGGTGGGGGGGCTATGGGGCAGGGGGGTCCTATGGGGCACAGGGTCGCTATGGGGCGGGGGGGGGACCTATGGGGTGGGGGGGCTATGGGGCGGGGGGGTCCTATGGGGCACAGGGTCGCTATGGGGCGGGGGGGGGGCCCTATGGGGCGGGGGGGGCGGGGGTCCTATGGGGCACAGGGTCACTGTGGGGCGGGGGGGGGACCTATGGGGCGGGGGGGGGTTTCTATGGGGTGGGGTGGAATGGGGCTGAGGGGTGAGGGGGGGCTCTATGGGGCAGGGTGGGGCTCTATGGGGTGAGGGGGGGCTATGGGGCAGGGGGGTCCTATGGGGCACAGGGTCTCTATGGGGTGGGGTTTCTATGGGGTGGGGGGGCTGTGGGGCGGGGGGGGAGTCGGGGGTCCTATGGGGCACAGGGTCACTATGGGGCGGGGGTGGGGTCTCTATGGGGCAGGGTTTCTATGGGGTGGGGGGGCTATGGGGTGGGGGGGTCCTATGGGGCACAGGGTCACTATGGGGTGGGGGGGGGTCCTATGGGGCGGGGGGGGTTCCTATGTGGTGGGGCGCGATGGGGCAGGAGGGGTCCTATGGGGCACAGGGTCACTATAGGGCACAGGGGGGGCCCTATGGGGTGGGGGGGGGTTTCTATGGGGTGGGGGGGAGTTGGGGGTCCTATGGGGCACAGGGTCACTATGGGGCGGGGGAGGGCCCTATGGGGTGGAGGGGGGTTTCTATGGGGTGGGGGGGTCCTATGGGGCACAGAGTAACTATGGGGCGCAGGGGGGGCCCTGTGGGGCGGGGGTGGGGTTTCTATGGGGTGGGGTGGGGCTCCATAGGGTGGGGGGGGAGCTGGGGGGTGAGGGGGGGCCTTATGGGGCACGGGGTCCCATAAGATGGGGGGGGGTCTCTATGGGGTGGGGTCCCCAATGCCCCCATTGCCCACGATGTCCCCATGTCCCCATTGTCCCCAATGTCCTCATAATGTCCCCAGTGCCCCTATAATGCCCCCATTGCCCCCATTGCCCCCAATGTCCCCATGTCCCCACCGATGTCCCCCCCAGGTGCTGTACGGTGACACGGACTCGGTGATGTCACCTCGGTGTCCCCAGTGTCCCCATAATGCCTCCAATGCCCCCATTGCCCCCAATGCCCCCAATGCCCCCATTGCCCCCATTGCCCCCATTGCCCCCATTGCCCCCATTGCCCCCGTTGTCCCCATTGTCCCCCATGTCCCCAATGTCCCCACCGATGTCCCCCCCCAGGTGGTGTACGGTGACACGGACTCGGTGATGTGTCACCTCGGTGTCCCCAATGTCCCCATAATGTCCCCAATGCCCCCATTACCCCTAAAGCCCCCATTAGCCCCATTACCCCCATTGCCCCCACTGCCCCCATTGTCCCCAATGTCCCCATGTCCCCAATGTCCCCACTGATGTCCCCCCCCAGGTGGTGTACGGTGACACGGACTCAGTGATGTGTCACCTTGGTGTCCCCAATGTCCCCATAATGTCCCCAATGCCACCATTGTCCCCATTGCCCCCATTGCCCCCATTGCCCCCAATGCCCCCAATGCCCCCAATGCCCCCATTGCCCCCATTGTCCCCATTGTCCCCATTGTCCCCCATGTCCCCAATGTCCCCGCCGCTGTCCCCCCCCAGGTGGTGTACGGTGACACGGACTCGGTGATGTGTCACCTCGGTGTCCCCAATGTCCCCATAATGTCCCCAATGCCCCCATTACCCCTAAAGCCCCCATTAGCCCCATTACCCCCATTGCCCCCACTGCCCCCATTGTCCCCAATGTCCCCATGTCCCCAATGTCCCCACTGATGTCCCCCCCCAGGTGGTGTACGGTGACACGGACTCAGTGATGTGTCACCTTGGTGTCCCCAATGTCCCCATAATGTCCCCAATGCCACCATTGTCCCCATTGCCCCCATTGCCCCCATTGCCCCCAATGCCCCCAATGCCCCCAATGCCCCCATTGCCCCCATTGTCCCCATTGTCCCCATTGTCCCCCATGTCCCCAATGTCCCCACCGATGTCCCCCCCAGGTGCTGTACGGTGACACGGACTCGGTGATGTGTCACCTCGGTGTCCCCAGTGTCCCCATAATGTCCCCAATGCCACCATTGCCCTTAATGCCCCCATTGCCCCCATTGCCCCCATTGCCCCCATTGTCCCCCATGTCCCCAATGTCCCCGCCGCTGTCCCCCCCCAGGTGGTGTACGGTGACACGGACTCGGTGATGTGTCACCTCGGTGTCCCCACGGTGGCGGAGGCGATGGCGCTGGGCCGCGAGGCGGCGCTCTGGGTCTCCTCCCATTTCCCCCCCCCCATCAAACTGGAGTTCGAGAAGGTGGGGGGGGGGGCACCCCCAGTGTCCCCAAAGTGTCCCCAAAGTGTCCCCAAGGGGGGGTGGCTGCGTCCCCAGGGGGGTTTGAGGGTCCCCAAAGTGTCCCCAAGGGGCTCTGGGGGGGTCCTGACAGGGGTGGCCATGTCCCCAAGGAGGTCAGGGGGTTTGGGTGTCCCCAATGGGGCCTGGGGGTCCCCAAAGTGTCCCCAAAGGGCTCTGGGGTGTCCCCAAAGTGTCCCCAAAGGGCTCTGGGGTGTCCCCAAAGTGTCCCCAGGGGGGTCTGCGGGGTCCCAAAGGGGGGTGGCTGTGTCCCCAGGGGGTCTTGGTGTCCCCAAGGGGCTCTGGGGGGTCCCCAAAGTGTCCCCAAGGGGGGGGTGGCTGCGTCCCCAAGAAGGTCTGCGGGTCCCCAAGGTGTCCCCAAAGGGGGTGGCTGTGTCCCCAGGGGGGTTTGAGGGTCCCCAAAGTGTCCCCAAGGGGCTCTGGGGGGGTCCCAACGGGGGTGGCCATGTCCCCAAGGAGGTCTGGGGGTCCTCAAGGGGTCCCCAAGGTGTCCCCAAGGGGGGTGGCTGTGTCCCCAAGGGGGTTTGGGTGTCCCCAAGGGGGTCTGGGAGTCCCCAAAGTGTCCCCAGGGGGGTCTGGGTGACCCCAAGGGGGTCTGGGGGGTCCCCAAGGGGTCCCCAAAGTGTCCCCAAGGGGGTGGCCGTGTCTCCAAGGGGGTCTGAGGGTCCCCAAGGGGGTCCGGGTGTCCCCAAATTGTCCCCTCGAGGCTCTGGAGGTTCCCCAGGAGGTCTGGGGGTCCCAAAGTGTCCCCAGAGGGGTCTGGGGGTCCCCACGGGGGTGGCTGTGTCCCCAAGGGAGTCTGGGTGTCCCTTCGGTGTCCCCTGGGTGTCCCCATGTCCCCTGGGTGTCCCTTGGGATGTCCCTATGATGTCCCCTGGGTGTCCCCTGGTGTCCCCAAGGCACCCCCCGGTGTCCCTGCGAGCGTCCCTATGACCCCTGGGCGCCCCCTGGTTGTCCCTATGATGTCCCCATGTCCCCTGGGTGTCCCTAGGAGTGTCTCTGTGTCCTCTGGGTGCCTTTGGTGTCCCCTGAGTGTCCCTTGGGATGTCCCTATGATGTCCCCATGTCCCCAGGGTGTCCCCTGGTGTCCCCAAGGCCCCCCCCCGGTGTCCCTGTGAGCGTCCCTATGACCGCGTGGTGCCCCCAGGGCGTCCCTAGGGGTGTCCCTGTGTCCCCTGGGTGTCCCTTTGGTGTCCCCTGGGTGTCCCTATGACCCCTGGTTGTCACTAGCAGTGTCTGTATGTCCCCTGGATGTCCCTAGGGGTGTCCCTATGTCCCATAGGCGTTCCCAGGGCGTCCCTAGGGGTGTCCCCTGGGTGTCCCCAAGGTGTCCCTAGGGGTGTCCCTGTGTCCCCTGGGTGTTCCTTTGGTGTCCCCTGGGTATCCCTATGACCCCAGGGTGTCCCTAGGAGTGTCCCCATGTCCCACAGGTGTCCCCAGGCTGTCCCTGCGAGCATCCCTATGACTGCGTGGTGCCCCCAGGGCGTCCCTAGGGGTGTCCCCGTGTCCCTTTGGTGTCCCCTGGGTGTCCCTATGACCCCTGGTTGTCACTAGCAGTGTCTGTATGTCCCCTGGGTGTCCCTAGGGGTGTCCCTATGTCCCATAGGCGCTCCCAGGGCGTCCCTAGGAGTGTCCCACTGTCCCTGGCATGTCCCTTCAGTGTCCCAGTGTCCCACAGGTGCCCCCAGGCTGTCCCTGCGAGCGTCCCTATGACCCCGGGGTGCCCCCTGGGCGTCCCTAGGGGTGTCCCCTGGGTGTCCCTTTTGTGTCCCCTGGGCGTCCCTAGGGGTGTCCCCTGGGTGTCCCTTTGGTGTCCCCTGGGTGTCCCTATGACTGCGTGGTGTCCCCTGGGCGTCCCTAGGGGTGTCCCTGTGTCCCCTGGGTGTCCCTTTGGTGTCCCCTGGGTGTCCCTATGGCCCCGGGGTGCCCCCAGGGCGTCCCTAGGGGTGTCCCCCTGTCCCCTTGGTGTCCCTTGGGATGTCCCTATGATATCCCCAGGTGTCCCCAAGGCGCCCCCCGGTGTCCCTGCGAGCGTCCATATGAGCCATGGGTGCCCCCTGGTTGTCCCTAGGGGTGTCCCCCTGTCCCCTGGGTGTCCCTTTGGTGTCCCCTGGGTGTCCCTATGGCCCCGGGGTGCCCCCAGGGCGTCCCTAGGGGTGTCCCCGTGTCCCTTTGGTGCCCCCTGGGCGTCCCTAGGGGTGTCCCCGTGTCCCTTTGGTGTCCCCTGGGTGTCCCTATGGCCCCGGGGTGCCCCCTGGTTGTCCCTAGGGGTGTCCCCGTGTCCCCTGGGTGTCCCTTTGGTGTCCCCTGGGTGTCCCTAGGGGTGTCCCCGTGTCCCTTTGGTGTCCCCTGGGTGTCCCTATGGCCCCGGGGTGCCCCCTGGTTGTCCCTAGGGGTGTCCCCGTGTCCCCTGGGTGTCCCTTTGGTGTCCCCTGGGTGTCCCTATGGCCCCGGGGTGCCCCCTGGGCGTCCCTAGGGGTGTCCCCGTGTCCCCTGGGTGTCCCTTTGGTGTCCCCTGGGTGTCCCTAGGGGTGTCCCCTGGGTGTCCCTTTGGTGTCCCCTGGGCGTCCCTAGGGGTGTCCCCGTGTCCCTTTGGTGTCCCCTGGGTGTCCCTATGGCCCCGGGGTGTCCCCAGGTGTCCCTAGGGGTGTCCCCTGGGTGTCCCCAGGTGTCCCCAAGGCGCCCCGCGGTGTCCGTGCCAGGTGTACTGGCCGTATCTGCTGATCAGCAAGAAGCGCTACGCCGGGCTGTGCTTCGCGTCGCGGCCGGACGTGCACGACAAGCTGGACTGCAAGGGCATGGAGGCGGTGCGGCGGGACAACTGCCCCCTGGTGGCCAACCTGGTCACTGCGTGTCTGCAGCGCATCCTGCTGCACCGGTACGGGGCGCGACATGGGGGGTGTCGGGACATGGGGGGGTGTCGGGACATGGGGGGGTGTCGGGACATGGGGGGGGTGTCGGGACATGGGGGGATATCGGGACGTGGGGGTGACATGGGGATATGGGGACATGGGGGGATGTCGGGACATGGGGGGATATCGGGACATGGTGGCCAACCTGGTCACTGCATGTCTGCAGTGCATCCTGCTGCACCGGTACGGGGCGCGACGGGGGGGGTGTCGGGACATGGGGGGGTGTCAGGACATGGGGGGATGTCGGGACATGGGGGTGACATGGGGGGGTGTCAGGACATGGGGGGATATCGGGACGTGGGGGGATGTCAGGACATGGGGGGGACATGGGGGGATATCGGGACATGGGGGGATATCGGGACATGGTGGCCAACCTGGTCACTGCGTGTCTGCAGCGCATCCTGCTGCACCGGTACGGGGCGCGACATGGGGGGGTGTCGGGACATGGGGGGGTGTCGGGACATGGGGGGGGGTGTCGGGACATGGGGGGGGTGTCGGGACATGGGGGGATATCGGGACGTGGGGGGATATCGGGACATGGTGGCCAACCTGGTCACTGCGTGTCTGCAGCGCATCCTGCCGCACCGGTATGGGAGGGCGGTGGGGGGACATGGGGGAACGTGGGGGGACAAGGGGACATGGGGGGGACATAGGGAACACTACTGCCCCATAGGGACCCATAGGGCTCTGGGTGGGGGTCCCAGTGTCTCCCCCTGCCCCATAGGGACCCATAGGGCTCTGGGTGGGGGTCCTGCTGACCCCCCCTCCCCCATAGGGACCCATAGGGCTCTGGGGTGGTCCTGGTGTCACTCCCTGCCCCATAGGGACCCATAGGTGTCTAAAGGAGGTCCTGGTGTCACCCCCTGCCCCATAGGGACCCATAGGGCTCTGGGTGGGGGTCCTGCTGACCCCCCCTCCCCCATAAGGACCCATAGGGCTCTGGGTGGGGGTCCTGCTGACACCCCTGCCCCATAGGGACCCATAGGGCTCTGGGGTGGTCCTGGTGTCATTCCCTGCCCCATAGGGCCCCATAGGGCTCTGGGTGGGGGTCCCAGTGTCTCCCCCTGCCCCATAGGGACCCATAGGTGTCTAAAGGAGGTCCTGGTGTCACCCCCTGCCCCATAGGGCCCCATAGGGCTCTGGGTGGGGGTCCCAGTGTTTCCCCCTGCCCCATAGGGACCCATAGAGCTCTGGGTGGGGGTCCCACTGACACCCCCTCCCCCATAGGGACCCATAGGGCTCTGGGGTGGTCCTGGTGTCACCCCCTGCCCCATAGGGACCCATAGGGCTC
Organism: Phasianus colchicus; assembly: GCF_987193195.1. Lineage (NCBI taxonomy): Eukaryota > Metazoa > Chordata > Aves > Galliformes > Phasianidae > Phasianus > Phasianus colchicus. The sequence goes on from NC_143466.1 coordinate 3,195,870, forward strand.
TGGGTGTTCCCAGTGATGGCTCTGGGTGGGGGTCCTGCTGACCCCCCCTCCCCCATAGGGACCCATAGGGCTCTGGGTGGGGGTCCTGCTGAACCCCCCTCCCCCATAGGGACCCATAGGGCTCTGGGTGGGGGTCCCGCTGACACCCCATCCCCTCAGGGACCCGCAGGGCGCCGTGGCCCACGCGCAGGACGTGATCTCAGACCTGCTGTGTAACCGCGTGGACGTGTCGCAGCTCGTTATCACCAAGGAGTTAACGAGGGCCGCCAGCCAGTACGCAGCGCCGCAGGCACACGTCCGGCTGGCTGAGAGGTGGGGGCTGCGGGGGGGGACGTGGGGACATCATGGAGGGACGTGGGGGGACGTGGGGACATCATGGAGGGACATGGGGACATGGTGGGGGGGCGTGGGGATGTCATGGAGGGACGTGGGGACATCATGGAGGGACGTGGGGGGATGTGGGGACATCATGGAGGGACGTGGGGACATGATGGAGGGACGTGGGGACGTCATGGAGGGACATGGGGGGACGTGGGGACATCATGGAGGGACGTGGGGGGATGTGGGGACATCATGGAGGGACGTGGGGACATGGTGGGGGGACGTGGGGGGATGTGATGGGGGATGTGGGGACATGGTGGGGGGACATGGGGACGTCATGGGGGGCGTGGGGACATCATGGGGTGACATCGTGGGGACATCATGGGGGGACATTGTGGGGACACCATGGGGACATGGGGGGACATCGTGGGGACATGATGGGGGGACACCATGGGGGGACACCATGGGGACATGGGGGGACATAATGGGGATATGGGGACATGGTGGGGACACCATGGGGACATGGGGGGACATGATGGGGACATGGGGGGACATGATGGGGATGTGGGGACATGGGGACACCATGGGGACATGGGGACATCATGGGATGTGGGGACATGATGGGGACACCATGGGGACATGGGGGAGCATGATGGGGGGACATGGGGGGACATCATGGGGGATGTGGGGACATGATGGGAGGAAATAGGGACATCATGGGGGGACATCGTGGGGACACCATGGGGACATGGGGGGACATGATGGGGATGTGGGGACACCATGGGGACACCATGGGGACATGGGGGGGCATGATGGGAATGTGGGGACATGATGGGGGGACATCATGGGGACACTATGGGGACATGGGGGGACATGATGGGGATGTGGGGACATGGGGACACCGTGGGGACATGGGGACATCATGGGATGTGGGGACATGATGGGGGCACCATGGGACACCATGGGGACATGGGGGGACATGATGGGGACATGGGGGGACATGATGGGGATGTGGGGACACCATGGGGACACCATGGGGACATGGGGACATCATGGGACGTGGGGACATGATGGGGACACCATGGGGACATGGGGGGGCATGATGGGAATGTGGGGACATGATGGGGGGACATCGTGGGGACACCATGGGGACATCATGGGATGTGGGGACACCATGGGGGGACATGGGGACATGGGGGGACATAATGGGGATGTGGGGACATGATGGGGATGTGGGGACATGGGGACATCATGGGGACATGATGGGGGGACATTGGGACATGATAGGGATGTGGGGACATGATGGGGACACCATGGGGCCATGGGGACATCATGGGATGTGGGGACATCATGGGATGTGGGGACATGATGGGGACACCATGGGGACATGGGGACATGTGGGGACATGATGGAGACCTGATGGGGATGGGGAGGCATGGGGACACATGGGGACATGGGGACGTGATGGGGACACCGTGAGGACGTGGGGATGTGGGGACATGATGGGGATGTGGGGACATGTGGGGACATGGGGACACCATGGGGACATGATGGGGATGTGGGGTGGGGGGCAGACGCCCGTCTGGAGGAGAGGTGGGGACATGGGGACACCTGGGGGACGTCATGGGGACACCACCAGAATGGGGACCCCCAAAATGGGGGACCTCAATATGGACACCCCCAAAATGGAGGACCCAAAATGGAGACCCTGAAATGGGGACCTCAAATGGGGACCCCAAAATGGAGACCCCAAAATGGGGACCCTGAAATGGAGATCTCCAAATGGAGACCCCCCAAATGGAGACCCCAAAATGAGGACCTCAATATGGAGACCCCAAAATGGAGACCCTAAAATGGGGACCCTGAAATGGGGCTTCCATATGGAGACCCCCAAATGGAGACCTCAATATGGAGACCCCAAAATGGAGACCCTGAAATGGGGACCTCAAATGGGGACCCCAAAATGGAGACCCTAAAATGGGGACCTCAAATGGGGACCCCAAAATGGAGACCCCCAAAATGGGGACCCTGAAATGGAGATCTCCAAAACGGAGAGCTCAAATGGGGACCCCAAAATGGGGACCCTGAAATGGGGACCCTGAAATGGGGCTTCCATATGGAGACCCCCAAATGGAGACCCCAAAATGAGGACCTCAATATGGAGATCCCCAAATGGAGACCACAGCATGGAGACCCCAAAATGGGGACCCCCAAAATGGGGATCTCGGTATGGGGCCCTCAATGCAGAGAACCCCAAATGGAGACCTCAAATGGGGCCTTGAAATGGAGACCCCAAAATGGGGACCCCAAAATGGGGACCCCAAAATGGAGACCCCAAAATGGAGACCCCCAAAATGGAGACCCCTAAATATGGTTCTCATTATGGGGGCCCCTAAAACGGAGTCCTCAAATGAAGACCCCGAATGGAAACCCCAAAATGAGGACCCCCAAAATGGGGACCCCCAAAATGGGACCTCAATATGGAGACCCCCAACACGGAGACCCCTCCCCAAATGATGACCCTAAAATGGAGCCCCCAAAGTGGGGCCCTCACAATGGAGACCCCCAAAACGCAGACCCTCAAATCGAACTCCCCCCCACCCCAAATGGGCCCCCAGCTCCAGGATGGCGGCACGGACCCCAAATTGAGGAGGGGTCCCCAATGTGTCCCCCTTCCCCCCCCCCCAGGATGCGGCAGAGGGACCCCGGCAGCGCCCCCACCCTGGGGGACCGCGTCCCCTACGTCATCGTCAGCGGGGCCAAAGGGGTGGCGGCGTACCTCAAATCTGAGGTGGGGGCTGGGGGGGGTATGGGGTGGGGGGGGGATGGGGGGGTGTATGGGGTGGGGGGGGACGGGGGGGCTGGGGTGGGGGGGGGACATGGGGACGGGGGGGGGAATGGGGAGGGATATGGGGGGGGGGTCATGGGGGTTTGGGAGGATGTGAGGGGGATATGGGGTGGGGGGGGCATGGGGGTGGGCAGGGATGCCCCCAGGTTCCCCAAAGTCCCCCATTGACCCCAGTGCTCCCACTGACCCCACTGCCCCCATGGACTCCAATGCCCCCAGTTTCCCCAATGCCCCCATTGCCCCCACTGCCCCCAATCCCCCCAATGCCCCTGTTGCCCCCAATGCCCCCATTGCCCCCACTGACCCCACTGACCCCATGGACTCCAATGCCCCCAGTTTCCCCAATGCCCCCAATGCCCCCACTGCCCCCATTGCCCCCATTGACCCCATTACCCCCACTGCCGCCATTGCCCTCACTGCCCCCATTGCCCCCAATGCCCCCATTGACCCCAATGCCCCCATTGACCCCATTACCCCCACTGCCCCCATTGCCCCCAATGCCCCCTGTTTCCCCAATGCCCCCACTGACCCCAATGCCTCCACTGACCCCATTGTCCCCATTGCCCCCAGTGTCCCCATTGACCCCATGGACTCCAATGCCCCCAGTTTCCCCATTGCCCCCGTTGCCCCCATTGCCCCCGCTGACCCCATTGTCCCCATTGCCCCCAATGCTCCCATTGCCCCCCATGCTCCCATTGATCCCAGTGCCCCCACTGACCCCACTGCCCACATGGACTCCAATGCCCCCAGTTTCCCCAATGCCCCCATTGCCCCCAATGCCCCCATTGCCCCCCCTGACCCCACTGCCCCCGCTGCCCCCATTGCCCCCCCGCGCAGGACCCCATCTACGCCCTGGAGCACAACCTGCCCCTGGACACGCAGTACTACCTGGAGCAGCAGCTGGCGCGGCCGCTGCTGCGCATCTTCGAGCCCATCCTGGGGGAGGGCCGGGCTGAGAGCATCCTGCTCAGTGAGTGGGGGGGCCACCGGGGGGCGCTTAGGGACCCCAAAATGCACCCGGAATGCACTGACTGTGCCCCACAATCCCCCGTGGGGACCCCGAAGGGACAGCGGGGTGACAGCAAATGGCACCCAGGGCCCCATGGGGACCCCAAGATGCACCCAGAATGTTCCAAATGTGCCCCAAAATCCCCCGTGGGGACCCCAAAGTGTCACTGGGGGGGTCCTAAATGTCACTGGGGGGCACAGATGTCACCAAATGGCACCCAAGGCCCCATAGGGACCCCAAAATGCACCCAAAGTGCTTCAAATGTGCCCCAAAAATCCCCTGTGGGGACCCTGAAGTGATGTTGGGGGGGTCCTAAATGTCACTGGGGGGCACAGATGTCACCAAATGGCACCCAGGGCCCCATGGGGACCCCAAAATGCACCCAAAGTGCTCCAAATGTGCCCCAAAATCCCCCGTGGGGACCCTGAGGTGATGCTGGGGGGCACAGATGTCACCAAATGGCACCCAAGGCCCCATAGGGACCCCAGGATGCACCCAAAGTGCTGCAAATGTGCCCCAAAATCCCCCGTGGGGACCCCGAAGTGTCACTGGGGGGCACAGATGTCACCAAAGGGGGGGGACTTGGCACCAAAAGGGTCCCAGAGCCTCTTAGGGACCCCAAAATGCACCCAAAGTGCTTCAAATGTGCCCCAAAATCGCCCATGGGGACCCTGAAGTGACACCGGGGGGGGAACAAATTGTCACCTGGGGGGGGGGATGACAAACAACTGTGACCCCCCCCTCAAAATCCACCCTGGGACCCCCCTCCCCAGCTCCCGGGTTTCCAATGGGGAATTTGGGGGGATCCCAGGGGGCTTTTGGGGATCCAGGGGGGGGCTTTGGGGTTTCCAGAGGGTTTGGGGACCCGCCGACCCCCCCCAGTTTTTACCTGACACCCCCACATCCCTTCAGACCCCCCCCCAAATTCCATCCTGGGACCCTTCCTCAGTTCCTGGGTTTCCAATGGGGAATGGGGCGCTTTGGGGGGGGGTCGTGGGGGGGCTTTGGGGTTTCTGGAGCATTTTGGGGACCCCCCTGACCCCCCAATTCCTACCTGACCCCCCCGCACTCCCCCTGACCCCCCCCCCCAGTTTCCACTCAGACCCCTCCAGATTCCATCCTGGGACCCCTCCCCAACTCCTGGGTTTCCAATGGGGAATGGGGCACTTTTTTGGGGGGGGGTTGGGCGGTTTTTGGGGGGGGTCCCAGAGCATTTTGGGGACCCCCCCTTTTTTTTTTCTTCCCCAGGGGGGGAGCACACCCGCTGTAAGACGGTGCTGACGGCCAAAGTGGGGGGGCTGATGGCCTTTGCCACCAAGAAAAGCACCTGTGTGGGGTGCAGGGCGCTGCTGCCCCACAACGGTGAGCCCCCAAAGTGGGGGGGGGGACCCCAAAAAGTGGGGGGGGGGAGGGGGGGGGCGAGGAGACCCCCAAAGAATCGCCCCCCCCCTCCACCCCCCAAAAGAAAAGATGTGGGTCGCCCCATGAAGATGTGGGTGAAGTCTGGAGGAGGAACCCCTAAAAGTGAGGGGGGGGTTGACCCCCAAAACCGGGGGGGGGGTGGGGGGGGTGGCAAAGATCCCCCCCCCCAAAAAAAAAATTGCCCCCCTTCTTCCCCAAATCAGTGGGTAACCCCATAAGGATGTGATTTGTTTTGTCCCCCCTCCCCCGAGTTTCCCAATATCTGAGGATTGTCCCCAAAATGGGGGAGGGGGGAGAATGTCTCAAAAGTGGGGAGACCCCAAAATTGAGGGGGGGACCCCAAAAAACCTTGGGACCAGCCCCCCCCCCTCCCCCCCTCCTTCCAAGAAAAGAAATCTGCCCCCCCCCCAACCATCCCACGTTTCCCTACCTGGGGAATGGCCCCAAAACCCAGGAAAATGACCCCAAAAATTGGGAGGGGGGGGGGACCCCAAAATCTCACCCCACTGTTTTGAGGTCCCCACCCCCTCACTCACCCCCCCCCCCATTTTTCTGCCCCCCCCCCAGGAGCTGTCTGTGATTTCTGCCAGCAGCGCGAATCTGAGCTCTACCAGAAGGAGGTGATGCTGCCCCCAGGGACCCCAAAACGACCCCAAAACGACCCCAGAACAACCCCAAAATGACCCCAAAACAGCCCCAAAATGGCCCCAAAACGGCCTCAATGTCCCCATTGACCCCATGTCCCCAGTGTCCCCAAAATGCCCCCAATGTCCCCAATGTCCCACTTGGCCCCATTGACCCCAACACCCCCATTGACCCCATTGATGTCCCCATTGACCCCAATGTCCCCCAATGTCCCCATTGTCCCCAATGTCCCCCAATGTACCCATTGACCCCAATGTTCCCCAATGTCCCCATTGACCCCAATGTCCCCCACTGACCCCATTAACCCCAATGTCCCCATTGACCCCAATGTCCCCAGTGTCCCCAACGCCCCCAATGTCCCCATTGACCCCATTGTCCCCATTGACCCCAATGCCCCCCAATGTCCCCAACGCCCCCAATGCCCCCCAATGTCCCCAGTGTCCCCAACGCCCCCAATGTCCCCATTGACCCCGATGCCCCCATTGACCCCAATGCCCCCATCGACCCCAATACCCCCATTGCCCCCAACACCCCCAATGCCCCCGTTGCCCCCAGTGCCCCCCCTGACCCCGTTGTCCCCAAATGTCCCCACACGTCCCCAGATCTCGCACCTGGCAGCCCTGGAGGAGCAGTTCTCCCGCCTGTGGACGCAGTGTCAGCGCTGCCAGGGCTCCCTGCACGAGGACGTCCTCTGCACCAGGTGGGGACCCCCCCTATGTCACCCCCCCAATGTCACCCCCCCCACTGCCACCCCCCCAATGTCACCCCCCCAATGTCACCCCCCCCATGTCACCCCCCTATTGTCACCCCCCCACTGTCACCCCCCCAATGCCACCCCCCCACTGCCACCCCCCAATGCCACCCCCCCACTGCCATCCCCCAATGTCACCCCCCCAATGTCACCCCCCCACTGTCACCCCCCCAATGCCACCCTCCCACTGCCACCCCCCCATGTCACCCCCCCAATGTCACCCCCCCCACTGCCACCCTCCCACTGCCACCCCCCCAATGTCACCCCCCTACTGTCACCCCCCTACTGTCACCTCCCCGCAATACCACCCCCCCCAATCTCACCCCCCCAATCTCACCCCCCCAATGTCACCCCCCCCTACTGTCACCCCCCCCTCAGTGTCACCCCCACCCCAATGTCCCCCCAACATCCCCATTGACCCTAGTGTCCCCATAAGGTCCCCATAAGGTCCCCATTGACCCCAATGCCTCCATTGACCCCAACACCCCCATTGACCCCAATGTCCCCATTGACCCCGGTGCCCCTTTTGACGCCGTTGACCCCGCTGACCCCCATTGACCCCAATGATCCCATCGACCCCGACGTCTCTATATATTGTCATCATATTGTCCCCATAAGGTCCCCATTGACCCCAACGCCTCCATTGACCCCAACACCCCCATTGACCCCGATGCCCCTTTTGACCCCACTGGCCCCGCTTGACCCCAATGACCCCCATTGACCCCAATGTCCCCAATGTCCCCATTGACCCCAATGTCCCCAATGTCCCCATTGGCCCCAATGTCCCCATTGACCCCGGTGCCCCTTCTGACCCCGCTGACCCCCATTGACCCCAATGATCCCATCGACCCCAACGTCCCCATAATGTCCCCATAATTTCCCCATTGACCCCGGTGCCCCTTTTGACCCCGCTGACCCCACTGACTCCGCTGACCCCAATGACCCCAATGTCCCCATAATGTCCCCATAATGTCCCCATTGACCCCGATGCCTCCATTGACCCCAACACCCCCATTGACCCCAATGTCCCCATTGACCCCAATGTCCCCAATGTCCCCATTGACCCCGATGCCCCTTTTGACCCCACTGACCCCGCTGACCCCAGTGACCCCCATTGACCCCAATGTCCCCATAATGTCCCCATTGACCCCAGTGCCTCCATTGACCCCAACACCCCCATTGACCCCAATGTCCCCATTGACCCCAATGTCCCCAACGTCCCCATTGACCCCAATGACCCCATTGACCCCGGTGCCCCTTCTGACCCCGCTGACCCCGCTGTCCCGCAGCCGGGACTGCCCCATTTTCTACATGAGGCGGAAGGTGCAGAAGGACCTGGACGCCCAGGAGCGCCTGGTGGAGCGCTTTGGCCCCCCCTCCTGGTGACCCCCCCCCCAACCAACTCCTGGTGACCCCCCCCCGCCCCCCCCCGGGGGTCTCAGGTCCATTTTGGGGCCATTTGAGGCACTTTTGCCTTTATTTGTTTTTTTTTTTTTAGGGGGGGAGTTGGGTTTTTTTTCTATGTTGAATAAAAGAAAGTGGATTTGAATGAGTCTGGGGTGGAGGGGGAGGGTCTTGGGGTGGGGGGGGGGTCCTGGGGGGGTCCCCTGTGTCCCCAGTGGGGTCTCTGGGGGGGGGGGACACATGAGGGGGAGGCAGTGAGGGGACAATGGGGGACAATGGGGACACTGGGGGAGGACAGTTGGGGCCAAATGGGGACAGAGATGGGGCCAATGGGGGAGAAGTGGGGATGGGGGGGGGGGGCAGTGGGGACAATGAGGGGGACAATGGGAAATCTCTGTGGGGACAATGAGGGAAGAAGGGGGACATCTTGAGGGGGGGGACAATAGGGACACATTGAATGGGGACATCGGGGGGGGGACAATGGGGACATTTGGTTATGAACAATGAGGTTGGGAGCAGTGCGGGGACACTGAGGGGACACGGGGGGGGGGACAGCGGTCCACTGAGGGAAGGCGATGGGGTGGCAGTAGGGACACAGTGGGGTCACCGTTGGGGACAATGGGGACAATGGGGACATCGCTGTGGCTCTGGGGCTGCCGTTGTCCTCCACGCCGCGAGGGGGCGCTGTGCGAGGGGAATCTCCCGTGGGAGTGGCCCCACCGTAAAAGACGTCGCTTTCCACCTATGAGCGAGCGCCAGGGGCGGGGTTATACCTTCTGCCGCCCAATCGGCGAACTCCGGTGAAGAGGCGGGGCCGAGCGGCGAGCGGCGTCCGCACCGCCCAATGGGAGGCGGTGCCGAGAGCGGCTAGCCAATAGGAGAGCTCGGGGGGCGCCTTCCGCTCCGCCCCCCGGATAAAGCGGGCGGGAGGTCGGGGGGGGGCGGGGGCCGCTCTTGGCGCTCACAAAATGGCGGAGGCGGCGAACTGCATCATGGAGGTGGGCGGCGGGGGGGGGGGCAGCGGGGCCGGGGGGGGGCAAGGAACGGGGCCCGGGGGGTCCTAAAGGGCCTCACATGGGGGGCGGGGGGGGTCCGGGGGGGGGTTGGGTGAGGGGGGGGCGGAGAGGAACAGAGCGGCCTAAATTGGGGGGGGGTCCGAAGGGCCTTAAGTGGGGCCGGGGGGGGGAAGGAGGGGTCTGTAATGGGGCTGGGGGGGTCCCGAGAGCACGAAAATGGGGCTTGGGGGGGGCAGAAGGGGCTTTTTGTACGGGCTGGGGGGGCTCAGGGGGTCCCATAATGGGGGGGGGGGGCTCTGAGAGCTTTAAAATGGGGGTGGGGGGCTCTGAGGGGTATTAAATGGCGAGGGGGGGTCTGAGGAGTCTGTAGTGGGGCCGGGGGGGTCTTAAAGTGGAGCTGGGGGGGCTCTGAGGGGGCTGTGATACGGCCCGGGGGGGGGCACTGAGGGTCTTAATATGGGATGGGGGGGATCCGAGGGGTCTTAATATGGGATGGGGGGGGGGGCAGGGGATCTTAATGGGGCGGGGGGGGGCACTGAGAGCTCTGAAATGGGGCTGGGGGGGTTCTGAGTGTCCCATAATGGGGGGCGGGGGGGTGGTCCTGAGAGTCCTTAAATGGGGTTGGGGGGGCTCAGGGGTCCCATAATAGGGGGGTGGGGGTCCTGAGAGCCCTAAAATGGGGCTGGGGGGGTTCCAACGGGTCCCATAATGGTGGTGGGGGGGGGGGTCCTGAGAGTCCTTAAATGGGGCTGGGGGGGTTCCAACGGGTCCCATAATGGGGCTGGGGGGGGCTGGAGGGGGGCAGTGAGAGTCCTTAAATGGGGCTGGGGGGGGGCCCTAAGGGGTCCCATAATGGGGGGTGGTCCTGAGAGCCCTAAAATGAGGCGGGGGGGGGGGGCTCTAAAGGTCTTTAGTGAGGGCTGGGGGCTTCCTAAGGCCCCGTAATGGGGCGGGGGGCGTTAAGGGGACCTAAATAGGGATAAGGCGGGGGGGGCTCTATGGGTCTTTAATGGGGTGGGGGGGTTCAGAGTGAATTGAATGGGGGGGGGGGAGGTGTTCCGTAACGAGCTTGGGGGGCTCTGAGGGTCCCGTAATGTGGGGGGGGGGCTCTAAAGGGACTTAAAGTGAACGGGGGGGGGGGGTCCTGAGAGTCCTACTAACTGATTTGGGTGGGGGGGCTTTGAGGGTCCAGTAATGGGGTCTGGGGGGGCCGTGAGAGCCCTAAAATTGGGGAGGGGGCGGCTTGGGGGAGTTCTGCAATGAGCCTAAAATTGTAGGGGGGGGGGCGGGAAGGTGAGGGTGGTCTTTTGGGGGGGGGGGGGAGGGGGGCGGCCCCACGCGACGCGCACGTGGGGGGAGGGGCCACGTGGAGGCCCTGCGGGGAGGGGGGCGGGGCCAGATCCGCGAAACCCCGCCTACTGTCCCACGAAGCCCCGCCCACTGCCACCCGTAGCCCCGCCCCCGCCACGCGGCTCCCGCCAGCGCGGGAACAAAGCGGGGGATGGGGGGGGGGGGGGGCGATAGGGGCGGGGTCTGTCGTGACAGTGAGAGAGGCGGTAGGGGCGGGTCTGTCGTGACATTGGGGGCGGGGGTGATAGGAGCGGGTCTGTCGTGACATTGGGGGGGGGGGGTGTCGTGATATTGGGGTTGCCGGACCCGTCGTGATATTGGGGGGGGGGGGGGGGGGGGGGGGGGGGGAAGGGGTCGTGTGCAGGAACTCAGTGCCCCCCCCCAAAAAAAAAACCCAAATTGGGGTCCTGAGGGGCCCCCCCCCAGAAATAATAAAAGCACAATAAGGACCTGGTGCCCCCCCCCCCCCAAATAAAACCAAATAACGGGGTTCTGACCCCCCCCCAAATCCTCAGTGCCCCCCCCCCCCCAAAAAAAACCCCATCATAGGGCTCTACCCTCCCCCACAGCCCCCTCCTCTCAACCCCCCCCCCCCAAATTGGGGGTCCTGAGCGCCCCCCCCCCATAAAACAAAGCCTTATTGCCCCCCCCCCCCAACCCCTTCCCATTTGCCCACAGATGGGGGTCCTGAGCAACACCCCCACCCCCCGACCCCCCCCTTAAGCTCCCTATAGTCTCCCCCCCCCCCCAAAATTTTGCCCCCCCGTCAACAAATTAAGAGTAACACCCCCCCCAACCCCCCCCCAAGAGGTTTTTTGGGGGTCTCATACTCCCCCCCCCCTTTTGAGGGTCTCCATAGGATTCAAAGCCCCCCCTCCATTCCCCCCCCCCCAACCTGAGGGTCCCACTCAGCCCCCCCCCCCCAAAATCCCAATAGGGTCCCAAGCCCCCCCTTCCCCCCCCCCCCTCAAATTTAGGGTCCCTATAGGATCTGGTCCCCATTCTGGGGGTCTTCATAGGTTCTCAAGACCCCCCCCTATTTCATCCCTGCCCCCCCCAGCCCTTTTTTGCCCCCCCCAGCCCCATTTTTACACCCCCCAGAACCCCATCTGAGCCCCCAGCCCCATTTTTGCCCCCCCCCCCCCCCTCCCTGCCTCATTTTGGGGGGGTCTTTACAGATTCTCCAGCCCCATTTTTATGTCCCCCCCCCCCCATAACCGCATTTGAGCCCCCAGCCCCATTTTGAGGCTCTTCATAGACTCTCCAATCCCCCCAGCCCCATTTTTGCCCCCCCAGCCCCATTTTGTCCCCCCCCAGCCCCATTTTTACCACCCCCCCGCCCTATTTTGGGCCCCCAGCCCCATTTTTACCCCCCCTGCCCCATTTTGGGTTCCCCAGCCCCATTTTAAACCCCCCCCCCCAGCCCTGTTTTTACCCCCCAGCCCCATTTTGGGCCCCCAGCCCCATTTTTACCCCCCCCCCAGCCCCATTTTGGGCTCCCTAGCCCCATTTTTACCCCCCCAGCCCCATTTTAACCCCCCCCTCCAGCCCCATTTTGGGCCCCCAGCCCCATTTTTACCCCCCCATGCCCCATTTTGGGCCCCCCCAGACCCCATTTTTACCCCCCCACACCCCATTTTTATCCCCCCCAGCCCCATTTTTGCCTCCCTGCACCCCATTTTAACCCCCCCAGACCCATTTTTACCCCCCCCCACGCCCCATTTTTGCCTCCCCCAGCCCCATTTTTCCCCCCCCCCGCCCCATTTTGCCCCCCCCTGACGCTCTCCTTCCTCTCCCGCAGAGCTTTGTAGCCACCCTGGCTAACGGCATGAGCCTGCAGACGGCGCGGGATGAAGTAACAGCCGCAGCCCCCCCCCAAAAAAAAACCCATCATGCCACCCCCCAAATCCCCCCCAAGCCCCCCCCCCTCAAAATCATTGCGTTCTCCCCCCGTAGAGCCCACAAAAAGCCCCCTAAGAGCCCCTCCCCACAAAAAAAATCCAACAGGGATCCATAGAGACCCCCTACGCCCCCCCCCAAATAAAAAAGCCACTAGGATCCCCCCCCTCCAGTCCAAAACCCCTTAGAGACCCCCCCCCCCCAGGACCCCCCCCCCAAAAAATGCCCCCAGGAGTCCCCCAACCCACGCAGAACACCCCCTCCCCCCCCCCCCAGCTCCCCCCAAACCCCATAGAGACCCCCCCCCAAGACTCCCCTCCCAACCCCTCAACCCCCCCAGGACCCCCTTCACCCCCCCCCCACCCCACCCCCAGAAAAGCCCCATGGTGACCCCCCAAGGAGCCCCCCAGCCCCATAAAAAAACCCATAAAGACCCCTCAGGACCCCCAAGGAGGCCCCCAGCCCCCCAAAGCCCCATAGAGACCCCTCAGGACCCCCCCCCCAGGAAACCCCCGCCCCCCCCAAAATCCCAAAGAGACCCTCAGGACCCCCAAAGAGCCCCCCAGCCCCTCATCTCCCCTCCCCCCCCCCCCCCCCCCCCTTAGAGCCCTACCAGCCCTGCAAAACCCCATAAGACCCCCCTGGAGCCTCCCCAGCTCCTCAAAGCTCCCCCAGGACCCCCCTCCAGCCCCCCAAAACACAATAGCCTTCAAGACCCCCCCATACCCCCCCCCAAAGACCCCCTAGGATCCCCCCCCCACCCCATGGGGACCCTCCAGAACCCCCCCCCCCATCCTTTCAATCCCCCCTCATGATTCCCCCAGCCCCCCCAAAACCCCATAGAGACCCCCCAGGAACCCCTCAAAGCCCCCCCAGGACTCCTCCAGTCCCACAAAAAACCCCATGGAGACCCCCCAAGAACCCCCTCATCCCCTCAAAGCCCCCTCAGGACCCCCGCAGCCCCCCCAAAAATCCCATGGAGGCCACCCAGGAGCCCCCCCATCCTCTCAAAGTCCCCCCAGGACTCCCTCAGGACCCCTGAAACCCCATAAAGACCCCCAAGGAGCCCCTTCAACTCCCCCCGTTACCCCCAGCCCCCAAAAACCCCATAGAGGCCCCCCAGGACCCCCCCATCCCCTTAACTCCCCCCCCAGCCCCCTCAGAAACCCCCCAGGACCCCCCCCAGCCCCCCAAACTCCATAGAGACCCCCCAGGACCCCCCTCCATCCCTTCAAAACCCCATAGAGACCCCCCCCATCCCCCCAAAACCCCATAGAGACCCCCCAGGACACCCTCCATCTCCTCAGCTCCCCCCCCAGCCCCCTCAGAAACCCCCCATGACCCCCCCCCCAGCCTCCCAAACTCCATCGGAACCCCCCAGGACCCCCCCCATCCCTTCAAAACCCCATAGAGACCCCCAAGGAGCCCCTTCAACTCCCCCCCAGTTACACCCAGCCCCACAAAAACCCCAAAGAGACCCCCCAGGACCCCCCCCCAGCCCCCTCAGAAACCTCCCATCACCCCCCCAGCCCCCCAAACCCCATAGAGACCCCCCAGGACCCCCCCATCCCCTCAAATCCTCCTCAGGACCCCCCTCCGTCCCCCCCGAAACCCCATAGAGACCCCCCAGGACGCGTTCCATCTCCTCAGTTCCCCCCCCAGCCCCCTCAGAAACCCCCCATGACCCCCCCCCAGCCTCCCAAACTCCATCGGAACCCCCCAGGACCCCCCCCATCCCTTCAAAACCACATAGAGACCCCCAAGGACCCCCCCCCAGCCCCCTCAGAAACCTCCCATCACCCCCCCAGCCCCCCAAACCCCATAGAGACCCCCCAGGACCTCCCCCATCCCCTCAAATCCCCCTCAGGACCCCCACCCCGTCCCCCCAAAACCCCATAGAGACCCCCCAGGACCCCCCCCCCTCCCCTTAACCCCCCCCATCCCCCCCAAAACCCCCACGAAGACCCCCAGCACCCCGCTATCCCCTCAAATCCCCCCCATAGAGCCCCTCCTCCCCCCCCCTCAGCACACGGTTGGATTTGGGGGTGCCCCCCCCCCTCATTTAACAGACCCCCCCCCCCCCCAGGTTTCGTGCCCCCCCGCGGAGAGCAGCAGCAAGCCGTCAGCAGAGGAGATGACGTCCAAGGATTACTACTTCGACTCCTACGCGCACTTCGGCATCCACGAGGTGACCCCCCCTTCCCCCCTCCCCCAAATTTGGGGCCTTTTGGGTCTTTTTAGCCCTTTTGGGGGCTCTTTGTGTCCATTTGGGGTGGTTTTGGGGGCCATTTTGGGGCTTTTGGGGGCCATTTTTATGACACTTTTGGACACATTTGAGGATGTTTCTGTTCATGTGGGGCTTTTTTGGGGTCCATTTTGGGGCCTTTTGGGTCTTTTTAGCCCTTTTTGGGGCTCTTTGTGTCCATTTGGGGTGGTTTTGGGGGTCATTTTGGGGCTTTTGGGGGCCATTTTTGTGAGGTTTTTGGGACACATTCGAGGCATTTTGTGTCCATTTGGGGCTTTTTTGGGGTCCATTTTGGGGTCTTTTGGGGCTTTTTAGCCCTTTTTGGGGCTCTTTGTGTCCATTTGTGGTGGTTTTGGGGGTCATTTTGGGGCTTTTGGGGGCCATTTTTATGACACTTTTGGACACATTCGAGGCATTTTTTGTCCATTTGGGGCTTTTTTGGGGTCCATTTTGGGGCCTTTTGGGGCTTTTTAGCCCTTTTTGGGGCTCTTTGTGTCCATTTGGGGTGGTTTTGGGGGCCATTTTGGGGCTTTTGGGTCTTTTTAGCCCTTTTTGGGGCTCTTTGTGTCCATTTGGGGTGGTTTTGGGGGTCATTTTGGGGCTTTTGGGGGCCATTTTTTGAGGTTTTTGGGACACATTCGAGGCATTTTGTGTCCATTTGGGGCTTTTTTGGGGTCCATTTTGGGGCCTTTTGGGGCTTTTTAGCCCTTTTTGGGGCTCTTTGTGTCCATTTGGGGTGGTTTTGGGGGTCATTTTGGGGCTTTTGGGGGCCATTTTTATGACACTTTTGGACACATTTGAGGATGTTTCTGTTCATGTGGGGCTTTTTTGGGGTCCATTTTGGGGCCTTTTGGGTCTTTTTAGCCCTTTTTGGGGCTCTTTGTGTCCATTTGGGGTGGTTTTGGGGGTCATTTTGGGGCTTTTGGGGGCCATTTTTGTGAGGTTTTTGGGACACATTCGAGGCATTTTGTGTCCATTTGGGGCTTTTTTGGGGTCCATTTTGGGGCCTTTGGGGGCTTTTTAGCCCTTTTTGGGGCTCTTTGTGTCCATTTGGGGTGGTTTTGGGGGCCATTTTGGGGCTTTTGGGGGCCATTTTTATGACACTTTTGGACACATTTGAGGATGTTTCTGTTCATGTGGGGCTTTTTTGGGGTCCATTTTGGGGCCTTTTGGGTCTTTTTAGCCCTTTTTGGGGCTCTTTGTGTCCATTTGGGGCTTTTTTGGGGTCCATTTTGGGGACTTTTGGGTCTTTTTAGCCCTTTTTGGGGCTCTTTGTGTCCATGTGCGGCTTTTTTGGGGTCCATTTTGGGGTCTTTTGGGTCTTTTTAGCCCTTTTTGGGGCTCTTTGTGTCCATTTGGGGTGGTTTTGGGGGCCATTTTGGTGGTTTTGGGGGCCATTTGAGGGGTTTTGGGACACATTATATGGCCACTTTTTGTCCGTTTTGGGGCTCTATGGCCTTTTTGGGGCCATTTTGGGACTTTTGGGGCCATTTTGAGGCCATTTTGGGGCCACTTTGGGACATTTGGGGCCATTTTGAGGCCTTTTTGGCCCCATTCTGAGGTTTTCAGGTCCTCAGTTGAGGCTTTTTTGCCCTTTTTGGGGCTTTTTTTGCCCTTTTTGGGGCTTTTTGGGGTCTATTTTGAGGCTTTTTTGGGGCACATTTTGGGGCACATCTGTGGCTCTTTATGTCTATTTTGGGGCTTTTTGGGGCCATTTTGGGGCTTTCTTTGGCCCCATGTTGAGGTTTTTGGCCCATTTTGGGGCTTTTTTGGCCATTTTGGAGCATTTTAACCCATTTTCCATTTTTTTTCCCCTTTTTTGGGTGGGGGGGTCACAGGTGGGGGATTTTCACTGACCCATTTCACAGCCCAAACTGCTGCAAAACGGGGTCACTTTTGGGGTCAAAATCCCTGAGATTTGGGGCTCTTGGGGGTATTTCAGTGCTTTTGGGGTATTTAGGACTTTTTGGGGTCTTGGAAATTACAAAAAAAAGTCCATTTTTGAAGTGGGGGGGGCACGGATTTGGGGTTTGGGGAGGGGGTAACATCGACCATTTCAGACCACTGCAGAACAGAGCCAGTTTTTGGCCCCAAATCCCTCAGATTTGGGACTTTTTTGGGGTATTTCTATACTTCTTGGGTATTTAGGACTTTTTATGTCCTGGCAATCACAAAAAAGTCCATTTTTGGGGTGGGGGGGGGCACAGATTTGGGGTTTGGGGGGGGGAGGTAACACGGATCCATTTCAGACCACTGCAGAACAGAGCCAGTTTTTGACCCCAAATCCCTCAGATTCGGGACTTTTTTGGGGTATTTCAATGCCTTTTGGGTATTTAGGACTTTTTATGTCCTGGAAATGACAAAAAAAGTCCATTTTTGGGGTTGGGGGGGGCACAGATTTGGTGTTTTGTGGAGTGGGGGGGGGGGATGAAGGCCAAGAACATCATTAACCCATTCCATCCCAACGGCGTCATTTGGGGGCTGCGAAACCCATCCAAACTTGGGCTGTTGGGGGGGGGCATTATTTTTTTCTCACTCGGGGGGGGGGTTGGGGTTATGATGGGATGCTCACCCCCCCCCCCCGCCCCCCCTCCCCCTTTTTAACCCCCCCCTGCCCAGGAGATGCTGAAGGACGAGGTGCGCACGCTCACCTACCGCAACTCCATGTTCCACAACCGGCATCTGTTCAAGGACAAAGTGGTGCTGGACGTGGGCAGCGGCACCGGCATCCTCTGCATGTTTGCTGCCAAGGCCGGGGCACGGAGGGTCATCGGGGTGAGGAATTGGGGTGGGGGGGGGGTTGGGGGGGGGGTGGTTTGGGGTGTTGGGGGCAATTGGGGGGGGTTTGGGGGGGCGATTTGGGGCGTTTGGGGGGGAAGCGAGGGGGAAACGGCACAGAGATGTGGGATTCCGTAACGCTGTCCAGGTGAGTTGGGGGGCATTTTGTGGGATTTTGGAGCATTTCTGGGGGCATTTGGGGTCATTTTGTGGGATTTGGGGGCATTTTGGGGGGTGTGGGGGCGATTTGGGGGGTTTGGGGGTGATTTGGGGGGGAAATGAGGGGGGAAATGAGGGGAGTTTGGGAGCACAGAGAAGTGGGATTCCGTAACGCTGTCCAGGTGAGTTCAGGGGCATTGGGGACATTTTGGGGGAGATTTGGGGTCATTTTGTGGGATTTGGGGGCATTTCGGGGGTGTGGGGGCGATTTGGGGGGTTTGGGGGTGATTTGGGGGGGAAATGAGGGGGATTTGGGGGCACTGGGAAGTGGGATTCCGTAACGCTGTCCAGGTGAGTTGTGGTTCATTTTGTGGGATTTTGGAGCATTTCAGGGCGGATTTGGGGTCATTTTGTGGGATTTTGGGGCATTTCAGGGCAGATTTGGGGTCATTTTGTGGGATTTGGGGGCATTTTGTGGGATTTGGGGTCATTTTGGGGGGTTTGGGGGCGATTTGGGGGGGAAATGAGGGGGGTTTGGGAGCACAGAGAAGTGGGATTCCGTAACGCTGTCCAGGTGAGTTCAGGGGCATTTGGGGACATTTTGGGGGAGATTTGGGGTCATTTTGTGGGATTTGGGGGCATTTCGGGGGGTGTGGGGGCGATTTGGGGGGTTTGGGGGTGATTTGGGGGGGAAATGAGGGGGATTTGGGGGCACTGGGAAGTGGGATTCCGTAATGCTGTCCAGGTGAGTTGTGGTTCATTTTGTGGGATTTTGGAGCATTTCAGGGCGGATTTGGGGTCATTTTGTGGGATTTGGGGGCATTTTGGGGGGTGTGGGGGCGATTTGGGGGGTTTGGGGGGGAAATGAGGGGGAAATGAGGGGGGTTTGGGAGCACAGAGAAGTGGGATTCCATAATGCTGTCCAGGTGAGTTGTGGTTCATTTTGTGGGATTTTGGAGCATTTCAGGGGGGATTTGGGGGCATTTTGTGGGATTTTGGGACATTTCAGGGCATTTGGGGTCATTTTGGGGGATTTGGGGGCGATTTGGGGTGTTTGGGGGGGAAATGAAGGGGAAATGAGGGGAGTTTGGTGGCACTGGGAAGTGGGATTCCGTAACGCTGTCCAGGTGAGTTCAGGGGCATTTGGGGACATTTTGGGGGAGATTTGGGGTCATTTTGTGGGATTTTCGGGTATTTTGGGGGGCTTGGGGGCGATTTGGGGGGTTTGGGGGGGAAATGAGGGGGAAATGAGGGGGGTTTGGGGGCACTGGGAAGTGGGATTCCGTAATGCTGTCCAGGTGAGCTGGGGGGCATTTAGGGGGATTTGGGGTCATTTTGTGGGATTTTGGGGAATTTATGGGATTTTGGGACATTTCTGGGGGGGGTCGGGCTGATTTGGGGGGAAATGAGGGGGGTTTGGGGGTACGGAGAGCTCTGGGATCCTCTGTGTGGTTGGTAGGAAAATGGGATTCCAAACTGCCATCCGGGTGAGTTGGGGTTCATTTTGGGGGATTTTGGGGCATTTTGTGGGATTTGGGGGCATTTTGGGTGGATTTGGGGCCTTTTGGAGGTACACGTTTGTTTTGGGGTCAGTTCCGAGGATTTTGGTGCGTTTCCCAGTGCTCATTTTTGGGCATTTCTGTGCCCCCCCCCCCGCAGATCGAGTGCTCCAGCATCTCCGATTACGCCGTCAAAATCGTCAAAGCCAACAAACTGGACCACGGTGAGGGGCTGCCCCACAGCTGCCCCATAGCTGCCCCACAGCTGCCCTATAGCTGCCCCACAGCTGCCCCATAGCTGCCCCATAGCTGCCCCACAGCTGCCCCATAGCTGCCCCACAGCTGCCCCACAGCTGCCCCACAGCTGCCCCACAGCTGCCCCATAGCTGCCCCACAGCTGCCCCATAGCTGCCCTATAGCTGCCCCATAGCTGCCCCATAGCTGCCCCATAACTGCCTCCCTAGGCCCATTACTGCCCCCCAACTGCCCCCCGTACCCCATAACTGCCCCATAACTCCCCTAACTGCCCCTATAACTGCCCCCCGTACCCCATAACTGCCCCCCACTCCCCTAACTGCCCCCCTAACTGCCCCCCATACCCCGTAAGTGCCCCCCCATGCCCCTAACTGCCCCCTGTACCCCATAACTGCCCCCCACTCCCCTAACACACCCCCTAACTGCCCCCCGTATGCCATAACTGCCCCCATAACTGCCCCCCCACTCCCCTAACTGCCCCCCTAACTGCCCCCCATACCCCATAACTGCTCCTCTAACTGCACCCCACTGCCCTAACTGCCCCCATAAGTCCCCTAATTACACCCCACTCCCCTAACTGCCTCCATAACTGCCCCCCGTACCCCATAACTGCCCTCCTAACTACCCCTGTACCCCATAACTGCCCCCATAACTGCCCCCCGTACTCCATAACTGCCCCCCACTCCCCTAACTGCCCCCCTAACTGCCCCCCGTACCCCATAACTGCCCCCCACTCCCCTAACTGCCCCCATAACTGCCCCCCATACCCCATAACTGCCCCCCACTCCCATAACTGCCTCCCTAACTGCCCCCCATACCCCATAACTGCCCCCCAACTCCCCTAACACAGCCCCTAACTGCCCCCCATATGCCATAACTGCCCCCCTAACTGCCCCCCGTTTGCCATAACTGCCCCCCCCACTCCCCTAACTGCCCCCCTAACTGCCCCCCGTACCCCATAACTGCCCCCCCACTCCCCTAACTGCCCCCCTAACTGCCCCCCGTACCCCATAACTGCCCCGCCCACTCCCCTAACTGCCCCCATACTGCCCCCCATATGCCATAACTGCCCCCCTAACTGCCCCCCGTACCCCATAACTGCCCCCCCCGCTCCCCTAACTGCCCCCCTAACTGCCCCCCCCCCGCAGTGGTGTCCATCATTAAGGGGAAGGTGGAGGAGGTGGAGCTGCCGGTGGACAAGGTGGACATCATCATCAGCGAGTGGATGGGCTACTGCCTGTTCTACGAGTCCATGCTCAACACCGTCATCTACGCGCGGGACAAGTGGCTGGTGAGACCCCCCCCCAAAAAAGAATAACCCCCCCGAACCCCTCAGCGCCCCTCAGAGCCCCCCAGATGGACCCCATGCCCCCCAGACCCCCCTGAACCTCCCAGATTAACCCCAATACCCCCCTAAGCCTCCCAGATTACCCCAATGCCCCCCAGAACCCCCAAACCCCCCCAGATGCCCCCAACCCCCCCAGATCAGCCCATAGATCCCCCAGATCACCTCCACATCCCCCCTAAACCACCCCCAGACCCCTCTCCCCCCCCCCAGACCCTCAATAGATCCTCCCAGACCACCCCAAAACCCCCCCCAGATCCCCCCATAGATCCCCTAAGTCACCCCCCCCCAAACCACCCCCAAACCCCTCCAGGACCTCCCCCAATCCCCCAAACCCCCCATCCCCCCCCAAACCCACCCCCAGGCCCCTTCCCCCCCAGATCCCCCCATAGATCCCCCCAGATCCCCCCAACCCCCTCAGATCAGCCCATAGATCCCCCAGATCCCCCCCCCATCCCCCCTAAACCACCCCCAAACCCCTCCAGGATCTCCCCCAATCCCCCCATCTCTCCCCCCAAAACCCACCCCCAGACCCCTCTCCCCCCCCATACCCCCAATAGATCCTTCCAACCCCCCCCAAAACCCCCCAGATCCCCCCATAGATCCCCCACATCACCCCCCCATCCCCCCTAAACCACCCCCAACCCCCTCCAGGATCTCCCCCACTCCCCCCATCCCCCCCAAACCCACCCCCCAACCTCTCTCCCCCCAGATCCCCCCATAGATCCCTCCAGACCCCCCCGAAAACCCACATACCCCCCCAAAACCCCCCAGATCCCCCCTACCCCCCCCAGATCACCCCATAGATCCCCCAGATCCCCCCCCCATCCCCCCTAAACCACCCCCAAACCCCTCCAGGATCTCCCCCAATCCCCCCATCTCTCCCCCCAAAACCCACCCCCAGACCCCTTTTCCCCCCCCATACCCCCAATAGATCCTCCCAGACCCCCCCAGGACCCCCCAGATCCCCCCAAAACCCCCCAGATGCCCCCTCCCCCCCCCAGATCGCCCCAACCCCCCCAAATCACCCCATAGATCCCCCACATCACCCCCCCATCCCCCTAAACCACCCCCAAACCCCTCCAGGATCTCCCCCAATCCCCCCATCTCTCCCCCCAAAACCCACCCCCAGACCCCTTTTCCCCCCCCATACCCCCAATAGATCCTCCCAGAGCCCCCCAGGACCCCCCAGATCCCCCCAAAACCCCCCAGATGCCCTCTCCCCCCCCAGATCCCCCCAACCCCCCCAGATCACCCCATAGATCCCCCACATCACCCCCCCATCCCCCTAAACCACCCCCAAACCCCTCCAGGATCTGCCCCGCTACCCCCACCCCCTCCTAAACCCACCCCCAGACCCCTCTCCCCCCCCAGACCCCCAATAGATCCTCCCAGAGCCCCCCAGGAACCCCCAGATCCCCCCAAAACCCCCCAGATGCCCCCTCCCCCCCCCAGATCGCCCCAACCCCCCCAAATCACCCCATAGATCCCCCACATCACCCCCCCATCCCCCTAAACCACCCCCAAACCCCTCCAGGATCTCCCCCAATCCCCCCATCTCTCCCCCCAAAACCCACCCCCAGACCCCTTTTCCCCCCCCATACCCCCAATAGATCCTCCCAGAGCCCCCCAGGACCCCCCAGATCCCCCCAAAACCCCCCAGATGCCCTCTCCCCCCCCAGATCCCCCCAACCCCCCCAGATCACCCCATAGATCCCCCACATCACCCCCCCATCCCCCTAAACCACCCCCAAACCCCTCCAGGATCTGCCCCGCTACCCCCACCCCCTCCTAAACCCACCCCCAGACCCCTCTCCCCCCCCAGACCCCCAATAGATCCTCCCAGAGCCCCCCAGGAACCCCCAGATCCCCCCAAAACCCCCCAGATGCCCCCTCCCCCCCCCAGATCGCCCCAACCCCCCCAAATCACCCCATAGATCCCCCACATCAACCCCCATCCCCCTAAACCACCCCCAAACCCCTCCAGGATCTCCCCCAATCCCCCCATCTCTCCCCCCAAAACCCACCCCCAGACCCCTTTTCCCCCCCCATACCCCCAATAGATCCTCCCAGAGCCCCCCAGGAACCCCCAGATCCCCCCAAAACCCCCCAGATGCCCCCTCCCCCCCCAGATCGCCCCAACCCCCCCAAATCACCCCATAGATCCCCCACATCACCCCCCCATCCCCCTAAACCACCCCCAAACCCCTCCAGGATCTCCCCCAATCCCTCCATCTCTCCCCCTAAAACCCACCCCCAGACCCCTTTTCCCCCCCCATACCCCCAATAGATCCTCCCAGAGCCCCCCAGGAACCCCCAGATCCCCCCAAAACCCCCCAGATCCCCCCTTTCCCCCCCCCCCCAAGACAAATTCGGGTCCCCCCCCCCCAGACCCCCGATGGCCTCATCTTCCCCGACCGCGCCACGCTGTACGTGACGGCCATTGAGGACCGGCAATACAAGGACTATAAAATCCACTGTGAGTGGGGAGGGGGCTACAGAGTGTGTGGGGGGGGTCCTCATTGTGCCCCCCCCCCCCTAAATTAACCCCCCCAATTAGGGTGGGAGAACGTGTACGGCTTCGACATGTCGTGCATTAAGGACGTGGCCATCAAGGAGCCGCTGGTGGACGTGGTGGATCCCAAGCAGCTCGTTACCAACGCCTGCCTCATTAAGGTGGGGGGGGCACGGGGGGGGGGGTCTGATGGTCGCTAATGGGAGGGTTGGGGTCCCCCCTCATAATTGGGGAGGGGGGTTTGGGGTCTGTGTGGTCATAGGGTGTATTTCAGACAGGGGTTTTGGGGAGGATCGGTGGCTTTATTTGGGGGGAGAAGGGGGGCAGATTTGGGGGTTTTGGGGGGGGGCTGATGGCACCTAATGGGAGTCCCTTTAGGAGGACCTATGGCACCTTAGGAGTCCCCCCCCTAATTGGGGAGGGGGTCTGGGGGGGTCTCTGTAGTCATAGGGTGTATCTAAGGGAGGGGTTTTGAAGGGTATGGGTGGGTTTGGGGCTTTTTGGAGGTTGGGGGGGGGCAGGTTTTGGGGTCTTGGGGGGGAGGGGGTTGCAGATTTGGGGTCTTGGGGGGGTGGGGCTGGTGGCACCTAATGGGAGGGTTGGGGTCCCCCCCCATAATTGGGGAGGGGGTTTGAGGTCTGTGTGGTCATTAGGGGTATCTAAGGGAGGGGTCTTGGGGGAGGATCAGTGGATCTGGGGCTTTATTGGGGGAGGAAGGGGGGCAGATTTGGGGTTTTGGGGGGGGTCTGATGGCTGCTAATGGGAGGGTTAGGGTTCCCCCCATAATTGGGGAGGGGGTTTGGGGGTCTGTGTGGTCATTAGGTGTACCTAAGGGAGTGGATTTGGGGGAGGATCGGTGGATTTGGGGCTTTATTTGGGGGGAGAAGGGGGGCAGATTTGGGGGTTTTGGGGGGGTCTTGGAGATGGGGGGGTCTGATGGCACCTAATAGGAGGGTTGGGGTCCCCCCCCATAATTGGGAGGGGTTTGGGGGTCTGTGTGGTTATTAGGGTTCATTGGGGTGCATTGGGGTACATCGGGGTCCATGTGTGCCCCCCCCATCCGCTCCCCCCAGGAGGTGGGTGGGGGTCTCCATACCCCCAATTTGAGGTACATAGGGGTCCATGTGTGCCCCCCCCCAGGAGGGGGTGGGGGTCTCCATATCCCCCCTTTATGGTACACAGGGGTTCATTTGTGCCCCCCCCGCCCTTTCCCCCCAGGAGGTGGATGAGGGTCCCCATATCCTCACATTGGGGTACATAGGGGTACATTTGGGGTCTCCCTGCCCTCTGCCCCCCCCCAGGAGGTAGATGGGGGTCTCCATACCCCCAGTTTGAGGTACATAGGGGTCCATGTGTGCCCCCCCCCAGGAGGTGGATGGGGGTCCCCATACCCCCTCCCCCATTGGTGCATATTGGGGTACATTGGGGGTACATTGAGGTACATAGGGGTTCCTTTGGGCCCCCCCCCTACCCTCTGCCCCCCCAGGAGGTGGGTGGGGGTCTCCATACCCCCCCATTTGGGGTACACAGGGGTTCATTTGTGCCCCCCCCGCCCTCTCCCCCTAGGAGGTGGCTGGGGGTCTCCATACCCCCGCTTTGGGGTACATAGGGGTTCATTTGGGGTCTCCCTGCCCTCTACCTCCCCAGGAGGTGGGTGGGGGTCCCCATACCCCCCCTTTGGGGTACACAGGGGTTCATTTGTGTCTCCCCCCAGGAGGGGGGTGGGGGTCCCCATACCCCCCCTTTGGGGTACATAGGGGTACATTTGGGGTCTCCCTACCCTCTGCCCCCCCAGGAGGTGGGTGGGGGTCCCCATACCCCCCCTTTGGGGTACACAGGGGCTCATTTGTGTCTCCCCCCAGGAGGTGGACATCTACACGGTGAAGGTGGAGGAGCTGACGTTCACGGCGCCGTTCTGCCTGCAGGTGAAGCGCAATGATTACGTCCACGCGCTGGTCGCCTACTTCAACATCGAGTTCACGCGCTGCCATAAGCGCACCGGCTTCTCCACCAGTGAGGGCGGGGCCAGGGCCAGGGGGCGGGGCCAGCAGGGGCGTGGTTATTTCGCAAAGGGCGGGGCTAGCGGCTTGGCCCCGCCCCCTCCTGTTGGAGACCCTGGGGTTACTGCAGGGCGTGGGGGCGGGGCTAAGAAACGGGGCGTGGTCAGAGAATGGAGGCGTGGTCAGAGAACGGGGGCGTAGTCTGAATGGGGGTGTGGTCAGAGAATGGGGGCGTGGTCTGAATGGGGGCGTGGTCAGAGAATTGGGGCGTGGTCTTAACAGGGAGGCGGGGCTAGCAGCTAGGCTCCGCCCCCTACTGGTTGAGGCCCAGAGGTTACTGCAGGGCGTGGGGGCGTGGCTAAGGGGGGCGTGGTCAGAGATTGTGGGCGTGGTCTTATCGCAGGGGGGCGGTGCGAGCAGGTAGGCTCCGCCCCCTTCCGTGACCCCGAGGTTACTGCAGGGCGTGGGGGCGGGGCTAATGAAGGGGGCGTGTCTTAGCACAGGTGGGCGGGGCTAGCAGCTAGAGCACGCCCCTTCCGTTTGAAATCCCGGGGTTACTGCAGGGCGTGGGGGCGGAGCTTAGGCGGAGGGCGTGGTCTTATCCGAGGGAGGCGGGGCTAGCAGCTGTGCCCTGCCCCTTCTGGTTGAGGTTACTCGGGGCGTGTGGGCGGAGCTAAGGGGGCGTGGTCTGATCGTGGGGGGCGTGGTCTGGTCGGCGGGAGGCGGGGCTAGCAGCTAGGCTCCGCCCCCTTCCGTTGGCGATCCCGGTGTCCCCAGATTCCCAGTGCCCCCCAGTCTGTCCCCATGTCCCCTTGGTGGTGTCCCCACATCCCTTAGGTGTCCCCTGGATGTCACCAAGTCCGTCCACCCCCCACCCCTCCCTGTCTCCCCACCCCCCACGGCATCACCGCCCCACATCACCCCCCATTGGGGGGCGTCGGTTGCTGCCCCCTCCCCACCCCCCCACTCTGGCCGTGTCCCCACGCTGTCCCCACGCTGTCCCCACGCTGTCCCCACGCTGTCCCCACGCTGTCCCCAGGCCCCGAGTCGCCGTACACGCACTGGAAGCAGACGGTTTTCTACATGGAGGATTACCTGACCGTCAAAACCGGGGAGGAGATTTTTGGTACCATCACCATGAAGCCCAACGCCAAGAACAACGTGAGTGGGGGCATTGGGGACATTGAGGGGACATTGGGGGCACCCAGGGGACACTGGGGACACACAGGAGGCATTGAGAGGACATTGGGGACACCCAGGGGACACCCAGGGGACATTGGAGGCATTGAGGGGACACTGGAGATACCCAGGTGGCACCCAGGGGGCACCCAGGGGACACTGGGGGGACATTGATAGGATATTGGGGACACACGGGGGGCACCCAGGGGGACGTTGGGGACGTTGAGGGGACACTGGGGACAAACAAGGGGCTCCCAGAGGACATTGGGGACACGCAGGGGGGACACTGGGGGCATTGAGGGGACATTGAGGGGACAATGGGGACATTGAGGGGGCACCCAGGGGATATTGGGGGTATTGAGGGGACACTGGGGGCACCCAGGGAGCATTGGGGCCATTGAGGGGACATTGGGGCCATTGAGGGGGCACCCAGGGGGCATTGGGGGTATTGAGGGGACATTGGGGACACACAGGGGACATTGAGGGGACATTGGGGCCACCCAGGGGCCACCCAGGGGACATTGGAGGCATTGAGGGGACACTGGAGATACCCAGGTGGCACCCAGGGGGCACCCAGGGGACACTGGGGACATTGAGGGGACACCCAGGGACCACCCAGGGGACATTGGGGACACCCAGGGGTCATTGGGGGCACCCAAGGGACACTGAGGGGACATTAGGGACACCCAGAGGACATTGGGGACAAACAGTGGGCTCCCAGGGGACACTGGGGGCATTGAGGGGACATTGGGGGCACCCAGAGGACACTGGGGGCACACAGGGGGGGCATTGGGGGCACCCAGGGGACACTGGGGACAATGAGGGGACAATGGGGGCATCGAGGGGACGTGGGGATGGGGGAAGGGGGTGACATATGGGATATGGGGAGAAAGAGGGGCTATAGGGATGGGGGGGGGGGTCCCATTGTTTTGAGGTGTCTCCGTATTTTTTGGGGGGGGGGGGGGGGCATTCATGTCCAGCTGGGATTTTTTTGGGGGGGGGGGGGCATTCATGTCCAGCTGGGATTTTTTTTGGGGGGGGGCACATTGAGGACACAAAGTATGGCTTATGGGGAGGGGGCTTTTGGGGCGTCCCTATGTACAAGGGATTCCTATCTTTTGGGGGGGGGGAGGGGGGTTGTCCTCGTGTTTTGGGGTCTCCCTGACCCCCCTCCCCTTAATTTGTGCCCCCCCCCCACAGCGTGACCTCGACTTCACCATCGACCTGGACTTCAAGGGGCAGCTGTGTGAGCTCTCCTGCTCCACCGATTACCGCATGCGTTAGAGGAGGGGGGGGACGACACCCCCAAAACCTGAGGGGGGGGGGTGGGGGGTCCCATCCCTCTCCCACCCACCCCCCCCCCCCCCTCGGGACCCCAAATCGCCTCTGGAAGTATTGGGGGGAGGGGGCTTCAGCTCTTCCTCCCCCCCCCCCCCTCCCGCCTCCCCCTCCCTCCCTTCATCAAGAGGGAGCTCTGCGTGCCCCCCCCCCCCCCTCAATGAGTGCTGGGGGTTCCCCCCCCCCCCCCCGTTGTCATGGGGGTCCTCAGTGCCCCCCCATATTACTGTGGGGGTCTTCACTCCCCCCCCCCCCCCCTCCGTTACCATGGGGATCCTCCAAGTGTCATTGTCCGCCCCCCCCCCCCATCCTTTAGGGGCTCCTCCGTAACACTGGGGGGGTCCATAGTTCCCCCCCCCCCCCAGATACCCCCACGGGGGGCTCCCATTGCCCCCCCCCTGCCATGACAGTGAGGGGGGGGGTCTCTGTGTCAATCCCTCCCCACCCCCAAATGAGGGGTCTGGGTTTCCTTTTTTTTTTCGGGGGGGGGGGGGGTCCCTGCCACCCCAGTGTGTATCTATTGAAGGGGGGGGGCAAAAAGAGGGGGGGGGGTTCTGCCCCCATGAGGGGGTCCGTAATGACCTCATTTTCCCCCCCCCCACCCCGGTCCTTATCCAGTGGGGGGGGGTCCTTGCTGCCCCCCACCCCCAAATCCCCTCCATTTGGGGGGGGGGGCAGCGGTTTGTAACCCCCCCCCCTTCTTTTCCCCTCCCCCTCCTCACCCCTTGGTATAAGGGGGAGGGGTCTCGGTTTTTTTTTTTTGGAGGGCGGGGGGGGGGGGGCTGCGGTGGGGGGTTCCTTATTTCCCCCCCCCCTTTCGTAAGTTATGTTTTTATATGGTGCCGTTACCGAGGAATAAACGCAGCCAAAACGGGGGTGGGGCTCATTTTGGGGGGGGGGGGGGTCTCATCCCTATGGGGGGGGGTTGCAGTGCTCCCAACACCCCCAGAGAGACCCCAATATTGAGGGGGGGTCAGAAGGTCCCCAACGAACCCCCCAAGGGACCCACAGTGTCTTGGGGGGGGGGGAGGGGGGTCTTACTGTCCACAATAACCCCATGGGACCCCCCCCAATGTTTGGAGGGGGGGGGTGGGGAGGGGTCCCAGTGTCCCCATAGGGTCCTCAGGACCCACGAGGGGACCCCAGCGTGAGGTGGGGGGGGTCCCAATGTCTCCTAATAGAGGAGGGGGGGAGAGGGTGTCCCCAATGTTGGGGGGGGGGGGCATTGTGGGGGGGCAGGAGAGGGGCTGCCCCTAATAATGATGGGGGGGGGGGTTGATGGGGGGGCAATTTACTGCTGAGGGCGTTTTGGGGGCAGGGGATGGGGGTGACCCCAAATGTTTATTCCCTGCGCGGTGTCCCCCCCCCCTCCTCCCCCATCACCCCCCCCCCCCCCCCCATCCCACAGCTGGGGGTCCGGGGGGGTCACAGCTCATCGTGGGGCCGCTCCAGATCCTCGCCATAGTTGGTGGCCTGGCTGCCCACGAACATCTGCCAGTTGCCCAGGATCTCCTCCCGGCTCAGCTGCCCGTCCTGGGGGGGGGGACGGGGGGGACACCGTGTCATGGCGGGGTCCCAAATGTCCCCACTGTCCCCAACCCCGCTGGTCCCATTGTATCCCATTGCCCCTACAAGGACCCGTCTGTCCCCATGAGGTCCCAAATGGCCCCAACCCCACTGTCCCCATGTCCCCCATTGCCCTTATAGGGACGCATCTGTCCCCATTGTACCCCACTGCCCCTATAAGGACCCGTCTGTCCCCACTGTCCCCATGAGGTCCCAAATGTCTCCAATCCCATTGTCCCCATGTCCCCCACTGCCCCTATAGGGACCCATCTGTCCCCATCTGTCCCCGTTATCCCATATCCCCACACCCCCACATACCCCCCCCCAACCCCACACCCCCCATGTCCCCCACATCCCCCCATATACCCCCACACCCCCCTGACCCCCGCCCCCCTCCCCCCCCACCCCCCATACCCTTCCACATCCCTCCACACCCCCCATATCCCCATACCCCCCCATACCTCCCCATACCCCCTATACTCCCACCCCCCCCACACTCCCCCCACATCCCCCACACCCCCCCACACCCCCCATATCCCCCATACCACCCACACCCCCCACACCCCCCATATCCCCCATACCCCCCATATCCCCATACCCCCCCACACCCCCCCATATCCTCCATACCCCCACACACCCCCCCATATCCCCACACCCCCCCATATCCCCCATACTCCCCCACACCCCCCCATACCCCCCCATACTCCCCCATATCCCCCATATTCCCATTCCCCCCATATCCCCCATATCCCCCATACCCCCCCACACCCCCCCCATATCCCCCCCCCCCCATATCCCCATACCCCCCCATACCTCCCCATATCCCCTATACCCCCACCCCCCCACACACCCCCCATTATCCCCATACCCCCCCATATCCCCACACCCCCCCACATCCCCCACACCCCCCCATATCCCCACACCCCCCATATCCCCCATATCCCCACACCCCCCCACATCCCCCACACCCCCCCATATCCCCCATATCCCCACACCCCCCATACCCCCCCATACTCCCCCATATCACCCATATCCCCCACACCCCCCATATCCCCCATACCCCCCATATCCCCACACCCCCCATACCCCCCCATACTCCCCCATATCCCCCATATCCCCCATACCCCCCCACACCCCCCCCAACCCCCGCACCCCTCCCACACCCCCCCCATATCCCCACCCCCCCCATATCCCCATACCCCCCCATACTCCCCCACACCCCCCATATCCCCCATACCCCCACACCCCCACATACCCCCCCATACCCCCCCATATTCCCCATATCCCCACACTCCCCCCACACCCCCGTACCCCCCCACACCCCCCCATATCCTCCATACCCCCATGCACCCCCCCATATCCCCACACCCCCCATATCCCCACACCCCCCCATATCCCCACACCCCCCCATATCCCCCATATCCCCCACACCCCCCATATCCCCCATATCCCCCATACCCCCCATATTCCCACACCCCCCATACCCCCCCATACTCCCCCATATCCCCCATATCCTCCATACCCCCACGCACCCCCCCATATCCCCACACCCCCCCATATCCCCCATACCCCCCCGTACCCCCATATCCCCACACCCCCCATATCCCCATACCCCCCCCCCCCCCCCCACCTTGTTGCGGTCGGACTCGTGCAGCAGATGCTGCGCTTCGATGCGCGCCCAGTCGCTGCTCGGGGGCTGCAGCCAATGCCGCACCTCGGCCGCGTCCAGCCGCCCGTCCCCGTCCCGGTCCCGGAAGCGCACGAACTGCTCCCGCTCCACCGCCAGCCACGGCGGCTCCGCGACACCCGGCTCGGCCGTGTGCAGGTCGGCTGGGGGGCGTCATGGGGACGTCATGGGGACACGGGGACAGCGGGGGGACGTGGGGACAGCAGGGGGACACGGGGACAGCGGGGGGTTATAGGGACATGGGGACACCAGGGGGACATGGGGACAGCAGGGGGTGCGGGGATGTCATGGGGACGTCATGGGGACACGGGGACAGCGGGGGACATGGGGACAGCAGGGGGTTATAGGGACATGGGGACAGCAGGGGGACATGGGGACACCAGGGGGACATGGGGACAGCAGGGGGTGCGGGGATGTCATGGGGACGTCATGGGGACACGGGGACAGCGGGGGACATGGGGACAGCAGGGGGTTATAGGGACATGGGGACGTCATGGGGACACGGGGACAGCGGGGAGTTATAGGGACATGGGGACACCAGGGGGACATGGGGACAGCAGGGGGGTGTGGGGACATGGGGACACCAGGGGGACATGGGGACAGCGGGGGGACGTGGGGACAGCAGGGGGTTATAGGGACATGGGGACACCAGGGGGACATGGGGACAGCAGGGGGTTATAGGGACATGGGGACGTCATGGGGACACGGGGACAGCGGGGGGTTATAGGGACATGGGGACACCAGGGGGACATGGGGACAGCAGGGGGTGCGGGGATGTCATGGGGACGTCATGGGGACACGGGGACAGCGGGGGGACGTGGGGACAGCAGGGGGTGTGGGGACATGGGGGGACATGGAGACGTCATGGGGACGTCATGGGGACACGGGGACAGCGGGGGGACGTGGGGACAGCAGGGGGTTATAGGGACAGCAGGGGGTTATAGGGACATGGGGACACCAGGGGGACATGGGGACAGCGGGGGGACGTGGGGACAGCAGGGGGTTATAGGGACATGGGGACACCAGGGGGACATGGGGACAGCAGGGGGACGTGGGGACAGCAGGGGGTGCGGGGATGTCATGGGGACGTCATGGGGACACGGGGACAGCGGGGGACATGGGGACAGCAGGGGGACATGGGGACAGCAGGGGGTGTGGGGACATGGGGGGACATGGGGACATCGTGGGGGCATCATGGGGACATGGGGACAGCAGGGGGTGTGGGGATGTCATGGGGACGTCATGGGGACATGGGGACAGCAGGGGGACATGGGGACAGCGGGGGGACGTGGGGACAGCAGGGGGTGCGGGGACGTCATGGGGACGTCATGGGGACATGGGGACAGCGGGGGGGCATCATGGGGACATGGGGACAGCAGGGGGTGTGGGGATGTCATGGGGACATGGGGACATCATGGGGGCATCATGGGGACATGGGGACAGCAGGGGGTGCGGGGACGTCATGGGGACGTCATGGGGACATGGGGACAGCAGGGGGACATGGGGACAGCAGGGGGTGCGGGGACATGGGGGGACATGGGGACATCGTGGGGGCATCATGGGGACATGGGGACAGCAGGGGGTGTGGGGATGTCATGGGGACGTCATGGGGACATGGGGACAGCGGGGGGACATGGGGACAGCAGGGGGTGTGGGGATGTCATGGGGACGTCATGGGGACATGGGGACAGCAGGGGGACATGGGGACAGCAGGGGGTGCGGGGACATCATGGGGACATGGGGACAGCAGGGGGACATGGGGACATCATAGGGACATTATAGGGACATGGGGACAGCAGGGGGTACGGGGACGTCATGGGGGTGTGGGGACATCATGGGGACATCAGGGATATGGGGACATCATGGGGACATGGGGTGTGGGGACAGTGAGGGACATGGGGACACCATGGGGACACCATGGGGACACCGCGGGCACTGGGCACACGGGACTCAGGATGGGACAGGGATGGACGTGGGGTTGGGGACACGGACGTGGGGTTGGGGACACGGATGTGGGGTTGGGGACACGGACGTGGGGTTGGGGACACGGATGTGGGGTTGGGGACACGGACGTGGGGTTGGGGTGGCGGTGCCCCCCTCACCGATGTACTCCTCCAGCTGGATGAAGCCGTCCCCATCCTTGTCCATGTCCTCTATTGTCTCCTGCGGGGGACAAAGGGGGGGGGGATGCTGTGCCTTGGGGGGGGGACACAAAGGGGACACACAGGGACACCAAGGGGACACCAGAGGCATCCAGGGGACATTGGGGGACACCATGGGGACACCAGGAGGTACAGAAGGGACAACGGGGACACCAAGAGACAGCTGGGGACACCAAGGGCCCCAAGGTGACACTGTGGGGACACCAACAGACACCAAAGGGACACTGGGTGGCACCATGGGGACAACAGGAGGTACAAAAGGGACATCAAGGGGACACCATGGGGACAGCAGGGGGACAAAAAGCCCCCATGAGACCCCAGGGGTCCCAAGGTGTCACCAAGGGGACATCAGATGACATCATGGGGACACCAAGGGGACACCAACAGACACCGAAGGGACACTGGGTGGCACCATGGGGACAGCAGGAGGTACAAAAGGGACGTCAGGGGACACCATGGGGACACCAGGGGGAGACCAAGGGGACAGCAGGGGACCCCAGCTGTCACCAAGGGACCCTCAGTGACCAAGGGGACACCAAGGGCCCCAAGGTGCCACCAAGGGGACACCAAGGGGACACTGGATAACACCAAGGGGACACCAAGGGCCCTGAGGTGCCACCGTGGGGACATCAAGAGGACACTAAGGGACCTTTGGGGACACCAAGGGGACACCAAGGGGACACTGGATGACACCATGGGGACACCAAGGGCCCCGAGGTGCCACCATGGGGACACCAACAGACACCAGAGGGACACTGGGTGGCACCATGGGGACAGCAGGAGGTACAAAAGGGACGTCAGGGGACACCAGGGGGACACCAAGGTGACACCAAGGGACCCTCAGTGGCACCGTGGGGACACCAACAGACACCGAAGGGACACCGGGTGGCACCATGGGGACAGCAGGAGGTACAAAAAGGACGTCAGGGGACACCAGGGGGACACCAAGGTGACACCAAGGGACCCTCAGTGACACCGTGGGGACACCAACAGACACCAAAGGGACACTGGGTGGCACCATGGGGACAGCGGGGGGGGAGCAAGGGGACACCAAGGGACCCTAAGCGACACCAAGGGGACATCTAGGGGACACCAAGGGCCCCGAGGTGCCACCACGGGGACACCAACAGACACCAGAGGGACACTGGGTGGCACCATGGGGACAGCAGGAGGTACAAAAGGGACATCAGGGGACACCAGGGGGAGACCAAGGGGACAGCAGGGGACCCTCAGTGGCACCAAGGGACCCTCAGTGACACCATGGGGGCATCAAGGGGACATGGAGAGGACACCAAGGGCCCCGAGGTGCCACTGTGGGGACATCAAGAGGACACCAAGGGACCTTTGGTGACACCAAGGGGACACCAAGGGCCCCAGGGTGCCACCGTGGGGACCCCAACAGACACCAGAGGGACACTGGGTGGCACCATGGGCACAGCAGGAGGTACAAAAGGGACGTCAGGGGACACCATGGGGACACCAAGGGGACCCCAACAGACACCGAAGGGACAGCGGGTGGCAGCAGGGGGTGGCGCTGAGCGACCCACCATGGCCACGACGTCCTGCATGTGCTCGAAGTCCTCGGGGTGCAGGAAGGCGCCCAGCTCGGCCGCGGTGGCCGCCATGTCCCCGTCGCGGTCGGCGGCGTGGAAGCGGCGCTCGTCGCGGGCCGCCATGCGGGCGTACGTCTGGGCGTCCTGCAGCGCCCCGAAATCCGAGCCTGGGGACGGAGGGGGGACAACGGGTGACCCTCAAGGGACCCACGCCTGCGTCCCCATCAGCCAAAGCCAACGCATCCCGAATGCAACGACCCCATTATCCCACATCCCACATCCCAACGATCCCATTATCCAGCGTCCCGAACCCAACGACCCCATTATCCAGCATCCCAAACCCAACGATCCCATTATCCAACGTCTCGAACCCAACTACCCCATTATCCAACATCCCACATTCCAACAATCCCATTATTCAACACCCCGAACCCAACGATCCCATTATCCAACATCCCACGTCCCAACGATCCCATTATCCCACATCCCAACGATCCCATTATCCAACATCCCCACATCCCAACGATCCCATTATCCAACACCCCACACCCCAACAATCCCATTATTCAACGTCTCAAACCCAACGATCCCATTATCCAACATCCCATTATCCAACATCCCCAACCCAACGATCCCATTATCCAGCATCCCATTATCCAACACCCCATTATCCAACAACATCCCCACTATCCAACACCCCACACCCCAAACCCAACACCCCATTATCCAACACCCCATTATCCAACATCCCATTATCCAACACCCCATTATCCAGCATCCCCATTATCCAACATCCCATTATCCAACACCCCATTATCCAACATCCCCATTATCCAACACCCCATTATCCAACATCCCATTATCCAACATCCCCATTATCCAGCATCCCCATTATCCAACATCCCCATTATCCAACACCCCATTATCCAACATCCCATTATCCAACATCCCCATTATCCAATATCCCATTATCCAACATCCCATTATCCAGCATCCCCAACCCAACAATCCCATTATCCAGCATCCCATTATCCAACACCCCATTATCCAACACCCCATACCCCAAACCCAACATCCTCATTATCCAACACCCCATTATCCAACATCCCCATACCCCAAACCCAACACCCCATTATCCAGCATCCCCAAACCCGAGCTCCCCATTACCCGATACCCCACCATCCACCCCCCGACCCCATTCCCCCCCTCACCCGGCGGTCCGTAGGCCTCGTCCCGATACTCGTCCCACCCCACAGCCCCGTCCCCGTTGGTGTCGTATCGCTGCAGGCCCCGTTTCAGGCTCTCCTCCCTCGATCTCCTCCTGGTCCTTTCGATCCACGCCTGCAGCTCCGCCTCCGTCACCGCCGCGTCGCCGTCCGCATCGATCAGCCCCACCAGCAGCCTGGGGGGGGGGGGGAAATGGGGCGGACCCCAAAGTTTCACCCACCCCCAGATGTAGATGGAGGGACTGGGGGAGGGGGGGTCTGGGGGCTCAGAGGGGTCACAACGCGTTTTGGGGTCCCACGGTGGGAGGTTTTGGGGTCCTCGGTGTCCTATAGCTGGATGGGTTGGGGTCCCAGCCCAGGAACAGGTTTTGGGGTCCCCAGGAAACGGGTCTGGGGCTCAGAGGGGTCACAGCACGTTTTGGGGTCCCAGGGTGGGAGGTTTTGGGGTCCTCGGTGTCCTATAGCTGGGAGGGTTGGGGTCCCAGCCCAGGACTGGGATTTGGGGTCCCCAGCAAAAGGGTCTGGGGGCTCACAGGGTTCACAACGCATTTTGGGGTCCCAGGGTGGGAGGTTTTGGGGTCCTTGGTGTCCTACAGCTGGGAGGGTTGGGGTCCCAGCCCAGAAACAGGTTTTAGGGTCTTGGAAATGGGGGTTGGGGTCCTCATTGTCCTACAGATGGAGGGGTTGGGGTCCCACTCCAGGACCAGGTTCTGGGGTCTCAGAAATGGGGCTGGGGTCCTTGATGGCCCAAAGCTGGGAGGGTTGGGGTCAGTTTGCCCCACCCTGAGATGTAGATGGAGGGACTGGGGGAGGGGGGGTCTGGGGGCTCAGAGGGGTCACAACACGTTTTGGGGTCCCACGGTGGGAGGTTTTGGGGTTCTCGGTGTCCTACAGCTGGGAGGGTTGGGGTCCCACCCCAGGACTGGGATTTGGGGTCCCCAGGAAACGGGTCTGGGGACTCAGAGGGGTCACAGCACGTTTTGGGGTCCCAGGGTGGGAGGTTTTGGGGTTCTCAGTCATCTATAGCTGGATGGGTTGGGGTCCCAGCCCAGGACCAGGTTTTAGGGTCTTAGAAATGGGGGTTGGGGTCCTCATTGTCCTACAGCTGGATGGGTTGGGGTCCCACCCCAGGACCAGGTTCTGGGGTCTCAGAAATGGGGCTGGGGTCCTCTGTGTCCTATAGCTGGGATGGTTGGGGTCCCAGCCCAGGACTGGGATTTGGGGTCCCCAGGAAACGGGTCTGGGGGCTCAGAGGGGTCACAGCACGTTTTGGGGTCCCACGGTGGGAGGT
The DNA here is from genome assembly GCF_987193195.1 of Phasianus colchicus. Classification (NCBI taxonomy): domain Eukaryota; kingdom Metazoa; phylum Chordata; class Aves; order Galliformes; family Phasianidae; genus Phasianus; species Phasianus colchicus. The sequence continues at coordinate 3,233,333 of NC_143466.1, forward strand.
TTTGGGGTCCTCGGTGTCCTATAGCTGGGAGGGTTGGGGTCCCACTCCAGGACTGGGTTCTGGGGTCTCAGAAATGGGGCTGGGGTCCTCAGTGTCCTACAGCTGGGAGGGTTGGGGTCCCAGCCCAGGACTGGGATTTGGGGTCCCCAGGAAACGGGTCTGGGGGCTCAGAGGGGTCACAACACGTTTTGGGGTCCCAGGGTGGGAGGTTTTGGGGTTCTCAGTCATCTATAGCTGGATGGGTTGGGGTCCCAGCCCAGGACCAGGTTTTAGGGTCTTAGAAATGGGGGTTGGGGTCCTCATTGTCCTACAGATGGAGGGGTTGGGGTCCCACCCCAGGACCAGGTTTTGGGGTCTCAGAAATGGGGCTGGGGTCCTCGGTGTCCTACAGCTGGGAGGGTTGGGGTCCCACTCCAGGACTGGGTTTTGGGGTCCCCAGCAAAAGGCTCTGGGGCCTCACAGGGTTCACAACACATTTTGGGATCCCTGGGTTGGGAGGTTTTGGGATCCTTGGTGTCCTATAGCTGGATGGGTTGGGGTCCCACCCCAGGACTGGGATTTGGGGTCCCCAGGAAACGGGTCTGGGGGCTCAGAGGGGTCACAGCACGTTTTGGGGTCCCAGGGTGGGAGGTTTTGGGGTTCTCAGTCATCTATAGCTGGATGGGTTGGGGTCCCAGCCCAGGACCAGGTTTTAGGGTCTTAGAAATGGGGGTTGGGGTCCTCATTGTCCTACAGATGGAGGGGTTGGGGTCCCACCCCAGGACCAGGTTTTGGGGTCTCAGAAATGGGGCTGGGGTCCTCAGAGTCCTACAGCTGGGAGGGTTGGGGTCCCACCCCAGGACTGGGTTTTGGGGTCTCAGAAATGGGGCTGGGGTCCTCAGTGTCCTATAACTGGGAGGGTTGGGGTCAGTTTGCCCCACCCTGAGATGTAGATGGAGGGATTTGGGGGGGGGGGGGAAGAGGGTCTGGGGGCTCAGAGGGGTCACAACACGTTTTGGGGTCCCATGGGGTCAGGGGGTTGGGGTCTCACAAGTCCCAGATCAGGAACTCCTGGGGGTCCCAGGGTTGGGGTTTTTGGGGTCCCACGTGGTGAAGTTTCCCCATCAGAGGACCTGAGGGGTCTCCTGGGGGTCCCAGGGTTGGGGTTTTTGAGGTCCCATAGGATCAGGGGGTTGGGGTCTCATGAATCCCATCCTGGGGGTCCCAGGGTTGGGGTTTTTGGGGTCCCATGGGATCGGGGGGTTGGGGTCTCGAGTCCCATCCCGGGGGTCCCAGGATTGGGGTTTTTGGGGTCCTATAGGATCAGGGGGTTGGGGTCTCACGAGTCCCATCCTGGGGGTCTCAGGGTTGGGGTTTTTGGGGTTTTTGGGTGGTGAATTTCCCCGTCAAAGGACCTGAGGGGTCTTTCTGGGGGTCCCAGGGTTGGGGTTTTTGGGGTCCCATGGGAGCAGTGGGTTGGGGTCTCACGAGTCCCATCCTGGGGGTCTCAGGGTTGGGGTTCTGGGGTCCCACGTGGTGAAGTTCCCCCCCCACCCCCAAAGGACCTGAGGGGTCTCCTGGGGGTCCCAGGGTTGGGGTTTTTGGGGTCCCATAGGATCAGGGGGTTGGGGTCTCACGAGTCCCATCCCGGGGGTCCCAGGGTTGGGGTTTTTGGGGTCCCATAGGATCAGGGGGTTGGGGTCTCACGAGTCCCATCCCGGGGGTCCCAGGGTTGGGGTTTTTGGGGTCCCATAGGATCACAGGGTTGGGGTCTCACAAATCCCATCCCGGGGGTCCCAGGGTTGGGGTTTTTGGGTGGCGAATTTCCCCGTCAAAGGACCTGAGGGGTCTTCCTGGGGGTCCGACGGTGGTTGTGGGGGTGGGGGGCTGTGGGGGGAGGGGGCTGTGGGGGGGGGGCTGTGGGGGTCTCCGCACCCCAAACGGCGGCGGCTCTCCTCGGGCTGCAGCTGCTGGAAGGCTCGCGCCTCCTCGGGGCCCAGGAAGGCGTCGTGGTCGTAGGAGAAGCCGTGGGTGTCATCGTGGGGGACCCCCGGAAGGTCCCGGCGAGACCCCCGCTCGGGGGGGGGGGAGGGGAGCCCCCTGCCAGGCACAGCGCGGCCAGGAACAGCCACTGCCAGCCCCCCCGCCGCATCCTGCGGGATACGGGGTGGGATATGGGGTGAAAATGGGGTGGGGTGGGGTGAAAATGGGGTAAAATGGGGTCAGGATGGGGTGAAAATGGGGTCAGAATGGGATGGGGTGGGGTGAAATGGGGTACAATGGGGTCAGGATGGGGTGGGATGGGATGGGGTTGAAATAGGGTCAGAATGGGGTGGGATGGGGTGAAAATGGGGTAAAATGGGGTCAGGATGGGATGGGAGGGGGTGAAATGGGGTACAATGGGGTCAGAATGGGATGAGGTGGGGTGAAATGGGGTACAATGGGGTCAGGATGGGGTGGGATGGGATGAAAATGGGGTCAGGATGGGGTGGGGTGGGGTGAAAATGGGGTAAAATGGGGTCAGGATGGGATGGGATGGGGTGAATGGGGTAAAATGGGGTGGGATGGGATGAAAATGGGGTAAAATGGGGTCAGGATGGAGTGAAAATGGGGTCAGAATGGGATGGGGTGGGGTGAAATGGGGTACAATGGGGTCAGGATGGGGTGGGATGGGATGAAAATGGGGTCAGGATGGGGTGGGGTGGGGTGAAAAGGGGTAAAACGGGGTCAGGATGGGATGGGATGGGGTTGAAATGGGGTAAAACAGGGTCAGAATGGGGTGGGATGGGGTGAAAATGGGGTCAGAATGGGATGGGATGGGATGGGGTTGAAATAGGGTCAGAATGGGGTGGGATGGGGTGAAATGGGGCAAAATGGGGTCAGAATGGGGTGGGATGGGGTTGAAATGGGATGGAATCAGGTAAAATGGGGTCAGGATGGGATGGGGTGGGGTTGAAATGGGGTAAAACAGGGTCAGAATGGGGTGGGATGGGGTGAAAATGGGGTAAAATGGGGTAAAATGGGGTCAGGATGGGATGGGATGGGATGGGGTGAAAATGGGGTGGAATGGGGTAAAATGGGGTCAGAATGGGGTGGGATGGGATGGGGTTGAAATATGGGGACAGAATGGGGTGGGATGGGGTGAAAATGGGGTGGAATGGGGTTGAAATGAGGTCAGAATGGGATGGGGTTAAAATGGGATGGGGTTGAAATGGGGTTGAAATGCCCTCAAAACGCCCCAAAATGTCCCAGATTGCCCCAAATTGCCCCCAAATGCCCCAAAGTGCCCCAAAATGTCCCAAAATTGCCCCAAATCCTCAGAGCTGCCCCAAAACTGCCCTCGAAGTGTCCCCAAATGCCCCAAATTTGCTCCAAATTTGCCCCAAATGCCCCAAATTTGCCCCAAATTTGCCCCAAATGTCCCAAATTTGCCCCAAATCTCCTCAAAATTGCCCCAAAATTTGAACAAATGTCACCAGAAAGTCCCTAAAAGTGCCTCAAATCGCCACAGAACTGCCCTCAAAATGCCCCAAATTGCCCAAAATTTCGCCCAGATTTTCCCCAGATGGCACCAAAACGCCCCAAAATTGCCCCAAATCCCCTCAGAACTGCCCCAAAATGCCCCAAATTTACACCAAAACGTCTCAAATTTGCCCCAAATTTGCTCCAAAATTGCCCCCAAATGCCCCAAATTTGCACCAAATTTGCCCCAAAATGTCTCAAATTTGCCTCAAAATTGCCCCAAATTTGCACCAAAATGTCTCAAATTTTCCCCCAAATTGCCTCCAAATTGCCCCCAAATGCCCCAAATTCACCCCAAATCCCCTAAAAACCGCCCCAAAAAAATCGCCCTCCGCCCCGTTCCCAAATGTCCCAAATTTTTCCCAAATGGCCCCAAAATTCCGCCCCCCCCCCCCCCCCGGCGCCGCCCCCCCGGATCCCCGCAGCGCTTCCGAACGCCCCAAAGTGCCCAAAAAGCCCCAAAAAGCCCCAAATTCCGCCCGTTTCGCCCCAAATCCGACCCCGTTCCCACCTCGCGCCGTCCTGTCCCCCCCCCTTCCCCCCCCCCCACCGGGGGTCCCGCGGCTCCGCGCCCCGCCCACCGCCGCCCTCGCAGCCAATGGAAAGCCGTCTCGCCGACTTGGACCCGCCCCCCGAGCGATCCCATTGGCTGCCGGCCGCCACGTTGCTGTGCGGGGAGAGCCGTGCCCAAAAAAAGAGCGGTTTTGGCCCGGGGCGGCGCGGGGTTTTACTGGGGTGTACTGGGATGTACTGGGATGCACTGGGATGTACTGGGATGTACTGGGGTGTACTGGGATGCACTGGGATGTACTGGGATGTACTGGGCTGTCCTGGGATGTACTGGGCTATACTGGGTTATATTGGGCTATACTGGGATGTACTGGGATGTACTGGGCTATACTGGGATGTACTGGGATGTACTGGGATGGACTGGGTTATACTGGGCTATACTGGGATGTACTGGAATGTACTGCATTATACTGGGTTATACTGGGTTATACTGGGATGTACTGGGATGTACTGGGATGTACTGGGCTATACTGGGTTATACTGGGTTATACTGGGATGTACTGGGATGGACAGGGATGGACTGGGTTATACTGGGATGGACTGGGATATACTGGGATGTACTGGGGTGTGCTGGGCTATACTGAGTTATACTGGGATGGACTGGGTTATACGGGGTTATACTGGGATGTACTGGGCTATACTGGGCTATACTGGGATGTACTGGGATGTACTGGGCTATACTGGGCTATACTGGGTTATACTGGGATGGACTGGGATGGACTGGGTTATACTTGGATGTACTGGGATATACTGGGATGTACTGGGCTATACTGGGCTATACTGGGTTATACTGGGATGTACTGGGCTATACTGGGTTATACTGGGCTATACTGGGATGTACTGGGCTATACTGGGCTATACTGGGTTATACTGGGATGGACTGGGATGGACTGGGTTATACTTGGATGTACTGGGATATACTGGGAGGTACGGGGGTGTACTGGGATATACTGGGATGTACTGGGCTATACTGGGTTATACTGGGTTATACTGGGATGTACTGGGATGTACTGGGATACACTGGGTTATACTGGGTTATACTAGGCTATACTGGGTTATACTGGGATGTACTGGAATGTACTGGGATGTACTGGGGTGTACTGGGGTGTACTGGGTTATACTGGGTTATACTGGGTTATACTGGGATGTACTGGGATACACTGAGCTATACTGGGTTATACTGGGCTATACTGGGATGTACTGGGCTACACTGGAATATACTGGGCTATACTGGGGTATACGGAGATATACTGGGATGTACTGGGATATACTGGGCTATACTGGTTATATTGGGCCATACTGGGCTATACTGGGATACAGTGGTTATACTGGTTATACTGGGTTATGCTGGGTTATACTGGGTTATACTGGTCCATACTGGTTATACTGGGATATACTGGGATGGACTGGGTTGCACCGGGTTATGCTGGGTTATACTGGGATGGAACTGGTTTATACTGGGATATACTGGATTATACTTGCTGTACTGGAATGGACTGGGTTATACTGGTTATACTGGAATATACTGGGTTATACCAGTATGGACTGGGTTATACTGGTTATACTGGAATATACTGGGTTACACCGGTTATACCGGTATGGACTGGGTTAAACTGGTTATACTGGGATATAGTGGACTATACTGGTTATACTGGGCTATGCTGGTTATACTGGTCCATACTGAGATGGACTGGGCTATACTGGGCCATACTGGGTTAAACTGGGAGGTACTGGGGCTGTACTGGGCTACACTGACACTAAGCTGGTCTATACTGGGCCATACTGGGTTAAACTGGGAGGTACTGGGGCTGTACTGGGCTATACTGGTGCTAAACTGGACAATACTGGGCTATACTGGGAGGTACTGGTGCTGAACTGAGCTGTACTGGGTTATACTGGGATGCACTGGGGCTGTACTGGGCTATACTGGTGCTAAACTGGTCTATATTGGACCATACTGGACCATACTGGGTTGTACTGGGCTATACTGGTGCTGAACTGGTCTATACTGGGCCATAGTGGGTTGTACTGGGATGTACTGGGAGGTACTGGGGCTGTACTGGGATGTACTGGTGCTGAACTGGTCTATACTGGGCCATATAGAGTTATACTGGGATGTACTGGGAGATACTGGGGCTATACTGGGCTATACTGGTGCTAAACTGGTCTATACTGGGCCATATAGAGTTATACTGGGATGTACTGGGAGATATTGGGGATGTACTGGGCTATACTGGTGCTGAACTGGTCTATACTGGGCCATAGTGGGTTGTACTGGGGCTATACTGGGAGGTACTGGGGCTGTACTGGGCTATACTGGTGCTGAACTGGTCTATACTGGGCCTTAGTGGGTTGTGCTGGGCTGTACTGGGCCATACTGGGCTGTACTGGGCTATACTGGGCCATAGTGGGTTGTACTGGGATGTACTGGGAGGTACTGGGCTATACTGGTACTAAACTGGGCTAAACTGGGCCGTACTGGGGCTATACTGGGCTATACAGCACTATACTGGTGCTAAACTGGTCTGTACTGGGCCATAGCGGGTTATACTGGGGTTATACTGGGCTGTACTGGGTTGTACTGGGGTTATACTGGGCCATAGCGGGTTGTACTGGGGTTATACTGGGCTGTACTGGGCTGTACTGGGCTGTACTGGGCTATACTGGGCCATAGCGGGTTGTACTGGGGTTATACTTGGGTTATACTGGGTTATACTGGGCTATACTGGGCTATACTGGGCCATAGTGGGTTGTACTGGGGTTATACTGGGGTTATACTGGGCTGTACTGGGCTGTACTGAGCTATACTGGGCCATACTGGGTTGTACTGGGGCTATACTGGTCTATACTGGGCCATAGCGGGTTGTACTGGGGCTATACTGGGCTGTACTGGGCTGTACTGGTCTATACTGGGCCATACTGGGTTGTACTGGGGCTATACTGGGTTGTACTGGTCTGTACTGGGCTGTACTGGTCTATACTGAGCCATAGTGGGTTGTACTGGTTCTATACTGGGCTGTACTGGGCTGTACTGGTGCTAAACTGGTCCATATGTTGGGCCATACCGGGTTGGGGGGGGTCCATAGTGATTTGGGGGGGGATTTTTTGGGGGGGATCCATGGGGATTATGGGGTGCAGATTTGGGGGGGGGCAATGGTTTATTGGGGGGGTCATTATGGGTCATTTTGGGGGGGGGGCATTGAGATTTGGGGGGGGATTTTGGGGGGGGTCCATGGGGATTATGGGGTGCAGATTTTTGGGGGGGGGCAATGGTTTATTGGGGGGGGTCATTATGGGTCATTTTGGGGGGGGCCATTGAGATTTGGGGGGGGTATTTTGGGGGGGGTCCATGGGGATTATGGGGTGCAGATTTTGGGGGGGGGCCCAATGGTTTTTTTTGGGGGGGGTCATTATGGGTCATTTTGGGGGGGGGCATTGAGATTTGGGGGGGGATTTGGGGGGGGGGAACACCATAGGGATTACAGGACACAGGGTTTGGGGGGGGGGGGGCAATGTATTTTTTTGGGGGGGGCCAGGGGTTAATAGGGGTCTGTGGGTATTTATTTGGGGGGGGGTCCATTGGGATGTGAGGTGTTTTTTTTTTTTGGGGGGGGGGGGCCATAGGGATTTGTGTCCTTTTTATATGGGGGGGTCGGGATTAAATTTGGGGGGGGGGTCCATAGGGATTTATGGGTATCTGGAGGGGAGAGAGGGGGGTCTTTTTTTTGGGGGGGGGGGTCACGTTGTTTTCTTAGGGGTTGGTGTGGGGTCGATGTGTCCCCCCCTGCCCCCCCCCCCCCGGTATCGCTCCGGGTGTGGCCGCGGGTGGGGCCCCGTGGGAACGCAGTTCTCCCCCCCCTCCGCCTTTTCCTGTTTGTGCCGCGGGGCCCCCCCGCCCCCCCCCCCCCCCCCCCCCCCGGGGCAGGAAATAAGGGGGGGGGGGGTGGGACGGACCCCCCCCCCCTCGAGGCTTTATAAAGAGGCACTGAGCGCTGAGCGGGGGGGGGGCGACGGAGGGGTAAGAGAAAGGGACCCCCCCACAAAAAATAATAGGAAACCCCCCCACCCACCTCAGGGGGATCAAAGTGGGGGGGGCGGTTTGATTTTTTTTTGGGGGGGGTCCTGGGGGGGTTGGGGGTTTTTTTTGGGGGGGGGTTTGGGGGAGGTCCTGGGGGGGTCTCCTCCGTTTTGGGGGTTGTTGGGGAGGGGGAGTCCTGGGGGGGGGCAGTTTGCGATTTATGGAGGGGGGGGGGGGTCTGGGGGTGTCCTCTATTTGGGGGTTATTGGGGGGGGGGTCCTGGGGGGGGGGGGGGGTCCATTTGGGGTTATTGGAGAGGGGAGTCCTGAGGGGTGGGGGGGGCCTTCATTTGGGGTTATTGGGATGGGGGGGGGGGCTCCATTTGGGATTATTTGTGGGGTGGGGGGAGTTGGAGGGGGGGGGTCCTCCATTTGGGGCTATTGGGGGGGGGGGGGGCTCCATTTGGGGTTATTTGTGGGGGGGGAGTGGGGGGGGTCCTCTATTTGGGGTTATTGGGATGGGGGGGGGGCTCCATTTGGGATTATTTGTGGGGTGGGGGGAGTTGAGGGGGGGGTCCTCTATTTGGGGTTATTGGGATGGGGGGGGGGGGCCTCCATTTGGGGTTATTTATGGGGTGGGGGGGCCCTCCATTTGGGGTTATTGAGGTGGAGGGGGGGGGAGCCTCCATTTGGGGTTTTTTATGGGGTCGTGGGGGGGGGGGGGGTCCCGCCGCCCCCCCCCGCCCTCTCCCAACCCCTGTACCAGTGTGGGGCTGCAGCGCTGGTGCGGGGGGTGGGGGGGGGCGGGAGGTGGGACCACAGGGACCCCCCCCCCCACACTCCATGTCCCCCCCAGTGTCTTCAATGTCCCCCCCCCCCATGTCCCCATTGTCTCCATCCCCCCCCCATTGTCCCCCCCCCCCCGTTGCTCCCAATGTCCCCATTGTCCTCCCAATGTCCCCCCCCCCCATGTGCCCCTATTGTCCTCCCCATGTCCCCAATGCCCCCCCATGTCCCCCCAGCGTCCCCTCGTGCCCCCCCCAATGTCACCCCCGTGTCCCCAATGTCACCCCAACGTCCCCCAATGCCACCTCCCTGTCCCCATGTCCCCTAACGCCACCCCCAATGTCCCCTAACATCACCTCAGTGCCCCCCAATGCCACCCCCGTGTCCCCCATTGTCCCCAATGTCCCCCAATGCCACCCCAATGTCACCCCCATGTCCCCAATGTCCCCCAATGCCACCCCAACGTCACCCCCATGTCCCCAATGTCCCCTCATGTCACTCCTCTGTTCCATTGTTCCCCATGTCCCCAATGTCCCCCAATGCCACCCCAATGTCACCCCTATGTCCCCCCATGTCCCCATTGTCTCCTCATGTGCCCCCCATGTCCCCAGTGTCCCCTAATGCCACCCCCCAATGTCCTCCAACATCACCTCTGTGTCCCCCAATGCCACCCCATGTCACCCCAATGTCACCCCCATGCCCCCAATGTCCCCTCATGCCACCCCCATGCCCCCATTTTCCCTCTAATGCCACCCCCAATGTCCCCATGATGTCCCCTAATCACCTCAGTGCCCCCCAATGCCACCCCCGTGTCCCCCATTGTCCCCAGTGTCCCCTAATGCCACCCCCCATGTCTCCAATGTACCCTCATGTCACCCCAATGTCCCCTAATGCCACCCCAATGCCACCCCCATGTCCCCAGTGTCCCCTCATATCACCCCCATGTCCCATTGTCCCCAGTGTCCCCTAATGCCACCCCCTATGTCCCCCAATGTCCCCCAACATCACCTCAGTGTCCCCCAATGCCACCCCCGTGACCCCCATTGTCCCCAATGTCCCCTCATGTCCCCCTCATGTCCCCAGTGTCCCCTCATGTCCCCATGTCCCCAATGTCCCTGTCCTCAATGTCCCTTAATGCCACCCCAATGTCCCCCATGTCACCCCCACGTCCCCAATATCCCCCCCCACGTCCCCTGTCACCTCAGTGTCCCCCAGTGTCACCCCCATGTCCCCACGTCCCATTGTCCCCATGCCCCAATGTCACCCCCCATGTCCCCAATGTCCCCCAATGCCACCCCAATGTCACCCCCCTGTCCCATTGTCCCCAATATCCCCTAATGTCACCCCCATGTCCCCAATGTCCCCCATTTGCCCCCCAATGTCCCCCTCTGTCACCCCCCTCCCCATTCCCCCCATTATCTCCCCCCATCCCCATTGTCCCCAATGTCCCTGTCCCCATTTTACCCCCCCGTCCCCACTGTCCCCCTCTGCCCCCCCCCACCCCATTACCCCTCATTATCTCCCCCTGTCCCCATTGCCCCCCCAACGTCCCCAATGCCCCCCCTTCCCTCATCCCCCCCATTTCCCCCATTATCTCCCCATGACCCCACTGTCCCCCCCCCGATGTTCCCCCTCTGTCCCCCCCCGCCCCATTACCCCTATTATCCCCCTGTACCCACTGTGCCCCCCCCAAATGTCCCCAATCCCCCCCCCTTCTGCCCCCCCACCCCATTACCCCCATTATCTCCCCCTGTCTCCATTGCCCCCCCATCACCCCAATGTCCCCCCCCGCCCCCCCCATCACCCCCATTATCTCCCCCTGCCCCCAATGTCCCCCCCCCAATGTCCCCTCTCTGTCCCCCCCCCATCCCCACTGCCCCCTCCCACGCCCCCCATTACCCCCATCCCCAATGTCCCCCTGTCACCATTGCCCCCCCAAGGCCCCAATGCCCCCCCTTTGTGCCCCCCCCCATTATCTCCCCCACCCCCCATCCCCAATGTCCCCCCTCATCCCCCCCCCATTACTCCCATTAAGCCCCCCCCCATCCCCACTGCCCCCTCTGTCCCCAATGCCCCCCCTTTGTCCCCCCCCACCCCATTACCCCCATTATCCCCCTGTCCCCACGGCCCCCCCATGGCCCCAATACCCCCCTCTGTCGCCCCCCCCCTTTAGCCCCATTATCTCCCTTGCCCCCCCAATGTCCCCCCCGCCCCCCCCGTTATCTCCCCCTGCCCCCACTGTCCCCCCCCCAATGTCCCCATTAAGTCCCCCCCCATCCCCATTGTCCCCTCTGTCCCCAATGCCCCCCCTTTGTCCCCCCCCCATTCTCCCATTACCTCCCCCTACCCCCACTGTCCCCCCCCCCAATGTCCCCAATGTCCCCACCTCTCCGTGTCCCCCCCCATCCCCGCTGTCCCCATTATGTCCCCCCCCCGCCCCCCCCCATCCCCGCTGTCCCCATTCTCCCATTTCCGGTGCCCCCCCCGCCCCCCCCCCACGTCACTCTCCCCGCCCCGTGGGGGAGGGGCGCTCCTCCATCACCGCCGCCGCCGCGGGGGGAATCCCCGGACCCCCCCCCGGACCCCCCCGGACCCCCCCCGTGCGCCCCCCCCCCCTTAAGGACCCAGCGAGGTGAATGGGGGAGGGGCGCGGCCGCGGGGTATTATGGGATGGGAGGTGGGGGGAGGGGGCGGGGGGGGGGGGGGTGGATGTTGGGTTCTGGGTTTTTTGGGGGGGGGGGGGGCGCTGGAACGACCCTTATGGGGGGGGGGGGGGAGATGTTGGGGGGATCCGAATGGTGGGGGGGGGGGCGAATGGTGGGGGGTCCCGTTGGGGGGCCAGGAGGGGAGGGGGCTCATATTGTGGTGGGGGGTCTCATATGGGAGGGGGGGGGGTAGATTTTGGGGGGGGTCTTATATGGGGAGGGTGCAGATGTTAGCGAGGAGGACCCAGATTTTGGGGGTGGGGGGGGGTCAAGAAGTTGGGAGGGGAGCTCAGACTTTGGGATTTGGGGGGGGGGTCCGAATGGTGGGGGGGGTCCCATATGGGGGGGGGGGGGAATTGGGGGGGGGGGGTTCTCATCTGTGAGAGTTCGGATATTGGGGGGGTGGAGCCAGAATTTGGGGGGGGTCCAGGTGGTGGGGGGGGGTCCATGTGGTGGGAGGGGTCCTACTTTGTGGGGGGGGGGGGGCAAGAGTTTGAGGGGGGGTCTCTTACGGAGGGGGTCCAGATATTGGGGGGGGGGCATTCAGATTTTGGGGGTGGGTCCAAGTGGTGGGAGGGGGCTTATATGGGGGTGGGGGGGGGGGTCCAGGAATTTGGGGGGGGGGGTTGTATGGAGTTCTATGGGGGGAGGGATGGGGGGGGGGGGGGACAGGATGGGGGGGGGCAGATCTATGGGGGGGGGGCAGGAGGTGGGAGGAGGACTCAGCTGTTCCCATGGGGGGGTCGGGGGGGGGGGGGGGGGTGGCACTGAGTTGTCCCCATGTCCCATGAGGTGTCCCCTGGGTGTCCCTGCGATGTCCCTGCGCCCCATAGGGTGTCCCATGGGTGCTATGGGGTGTCCCCACCGTGTCCCCTGGGGTGCCCATGGGTGCCACGAGGTGGCCCCTGGGTGGCCCCATGTCCCATGGGTGCTATGGGGTGGCACCTGGGTGGCCCTATGTCCCATGGGTGCTATGGGGTGGCACCTGGATGTCCCCATGATGTCCCCGTGATGTCCCCAGGTCCTTTGGGTGCTATGGGGTGGCTTCTGAGTGTCCCCCTCATGTCCCCATGTCCCCTGGGTGCTATGGGGTGTCCCTTTGGTGTCCCCATGATGTCCCCACAACCCCCTGGGTACTCTGGGGTGGCCCCTGGGTGTCCCCATGTCCCCTGGGTGCTATGGGGTGGCCTCTGAGTGTCCCCCTCATGTCCCCATGTCCCCTGGGTGCTATGGGGTGTCCCTTTGGTGTCCCCATGATGTCCCTTCACCCCATACGGTGTCCCCTGGGTGCCAGGGGGTGGCACCTGGGTGGTGTCCCCATGATGTCCCCACAACCCCCTGGGTGCTCTGGGGTGGCCCCTGGGTGTCCCCATCATGTCCCCATCATGTCCCCACGTCCTTTGGGTGCTATGGGGTGGCACCTGGGTGCTATGAGATGGCCCCATGATGTCCCCATGTCCCCTGGTTGTCCCCATGTCCCCTGGGTGCTATGGGGTGGCACCTGGGTGTCCCCATCATGTCCCCACGATGTCCCCATGTGCCCTGGATGCTATAGGGGTCCCCTGGGTGTCCCCTTGATGTCCCCATGTCCCATGGGGTGGCACTTCGCTGTCCCCATGATGCCCCCACAATGTCCTTATATCCTCTGAGGTGTCCTCTGGGTGCTATGGGGTGGCACTTGGATGCTATGGGGTGACAGCTGGATGTCCCCACGATGTCCCCATGTCCCCTGGGTGCTATGGGGTGGCACTTGGGTGTCCCTTTGTCCCTTATGTGCCATGGGGTGTCTCCTGGGTGCCATGGGGTGGCACCTAGGTGTCCCCATGATGTCCCCATGTCCCCTGGGTGCTATGGGGTGTTCCCTGGGTGTCCCCACAATGTCCCCATGTCCCCTGGGGTGTCTCCTGGGTGCCATGGGGTGGCACTTGGGTGTCCCCACAATGTCCCCATGTCCCCTGGGTGCCATGGGGTGGCACCTGGGTGTCCCCATGATGTCCCCATGTCCCCTGGGTGCTATGGGGTATCCCCTGGGTGTCCCCACGATGTCCCCATGTCCCCTGGGTGCCATGGGGTGGCACCTCGGTGTCCCCATAATGTCCCCATGTCCCCTAGGTGCTATGGGGTGTCCCCTGGGTGCTATGGGGTGGCACTTGGGTGTCCCCACGATGTCCCTATGTCCCCTGGGGTGTCCCCTGGGTGCCATGGGGTGGCACCTGGGTGTCCCCATGATGTCCCCATGTCCCCTGGGTGCCATGGGGTGGCACCTCGGTGTCCCTATAATGTCCCTATAATGTCCCCATGTCCCCTAGGTGCTATAGGGTGTCCCCTGGGTGCCATGGGGTGGCACTTGGGTGTCCCCACGATGTCCCCACGTCCCCTGGGTGCCATGGGGTGGCACCTGGTGTCCCTGTGTCCCCTGGGTTCTATGGAGGTGCCCCCTGGCTGCGCTATGGGGTGCCACCCCTGTGCCCCCCCCCACCCCCCACCATACCCCCCCTGTCCCCCCCCCAGCATGGAGGCACGTTTGGCTGCAGCTTTGGGGACAGCAGTGGGGGCCGTGGGGGGGCCGGAGAGGAGCCCCCCCCTCCTGCAGTTGGGGCTGACGGCGCTGCGATGTGGGGGGAGACGGCTGAGGCACCTGAGGGTATGGGGGGGGGGAACCCCAAAATATGGGGGTCTTTGGGGGGGGGGGGGTATGAGGTGGGATATAGGGTGGGGACCCCAAATGGTGGGGTCATGGGGGGGGTCCGGGGGGGGGCTGTAGGGTGAGTTATGGGGGCTTGGGGGGGGGGTGACCCCAAATGGTTGGGGTCATGGGGGAGGATTTGGGGGGGTCTGTGGGCTGGGATACGGGGGGGGGGGGTGACCCCAAATGGTTGGGGCCATAGGGGGGGGGTGTGGGATGGGGGGGGGCTCCTCAAAATATTGGGTGATCCCAATTGTGATCCCAAATGATTGATTGGGGTCGTGGGGGGGGGGGGGGGTTACTATGGGATGGGATATGAGAGCTTTGGGGGAGGGGGGGGGGGTGGTTTGACCCCAAATTATAGGGGTCACGGGGGGGCCTATGGGGTGGTGACCCCAAATGATTGGGGAAATTCTGGGGGGGGGGGGGGGGTGGATTTTGAGGGGGGGTGGATTTTGAGGGGGGGGGCAGAGCTATGGGGTAAGAAACCCCAAAGCTTTCAGAGCCAGTGGGGGGGAACTGTGAGAATTTGGGGGGTGGGGGGCACACTGTTGGGGGGGGTCTATAGGGTGGGTTAAGGGGTTTCTATGGGGCCAGACCCCCCCCTGAGGTTGTGCCCCCCCCCCCAGGTTCACCCCGCTGGCCCCCGGACGTGGCTCTTCCTGGGGGGGTCACTGGGGCTGTGTGATGCTGTGGGTCTGGACCCCTCCCTGGGGGTGGTGGGGGCCATCGCTGGGGGGCTGCCCCAAAGGTATGCGGGGGGGTCGCCAGAGATGTGAGGGGGGGTCCTGGGGGCCTGGGGGGGGCGTTAATTGTGGGGGGGGACCTCAATGTTTGGGGATCTGGGGGATCCTGGGGGGGGTCTGGGAGAGGACCCCAATGTTTGTTATTCTGAGGGGGGGGACCCCAATATGTGGGGTTTTGGGGGGGGGAACCCAATGTGGGGGGGTCTGGGAGGGGTTCTTGGGGGTCCTGGGTGGGGGGGGGGTTGAGGGGGCATTATAAAGGGGGGGGGACCCCAATGTATGGGGTTCTGGGGGGGTCATGGGGGGGGATCGTGGGGGTCTGGAGGAGCATTCTAAAGGGAGGGACCCCAGTGTATGGGGTTCTGGGGGGGGGGGGAGTTTGGGGGGGGGGTCTGGAGCTCTATTTTGGGATCTTCAGGATATATGGGTCTGAGGGGGGGGGCATTCTGGGTGTCTGGGGGGGGGGGGGGCACTATTTCTTTCACCCCCCCCAGATAGAGGTCTATTCCATGTCATATTGGGGCCATACACCCAGGGTGGGGGGATCCCTCGATTGGAGAGAGATTTTGGGGGGGGGGGAGTTGTGCCCCCTCTGACTCCCCCCCCCCCGCCCCCCCCCTCCCCAAATACAGCCCCCTGCTGCCGGGGGGGGCGCGGGGGGCCGTGGCTCTGCTGCTCTTTGCCTCAGGGCTGTGGCTGCTGCTGGGGCTGATCCTGCGCCTGGGGCTGAGGCTGCTGCTGGGGGGCACGGCGGGAGTCCTGGGGGGGCCGGGACCCCCCCCCCGCCTCTGGATGGTACTTGGGGTGTTGGGGTTGGGGGGGGGGGGGAATGGGAGGGGTTCTTGGGGGTCCTGATGGGAGTTATGGGGGGCTATGAGGGTCCTGGGTAAGGGGTTCTGGGGGTCTTGAGGGGGTCTTGGGGAGGGGGGGTCTTGAGGGGGTCTGGGGAGGGGGGGGGGGGCATCCTGGGGAGAGCCATGGGGGTTCTGGGGGGGGGTTCTGGGGGTCCTGAAGGGGGTCTGGGGGGGTCCTGAGGGGGGTCCTGGGGGGGGTTCTGGGGGTCCTGGGAGGATTTTGGGGGGCTATGAGGGTCCTGAGTAGGGGGTTCTGAAGGGGTCTGGGGGGGAGGAGGGGGGGCATCCTGGAGAGAGCCATGGGGGTTCTGGGGGGGGTTCTGGGGGTCCTGAAGGGGGTCTGGGGGGGTCATGAAGGGGGTCCTGGGGGGCTATGAGGGTCCTGAGTAGGGGGTTCTGAGGGGGGCTGGGGGGGAGGGGGGTGGCATCCTGGGGAGAGACATGGGGGTTCTGGGGGGGCTTCTGGGGGTGGTTCTGAAGGGGTCTGGGGGGGCATCCTGGGGGGGGGTTCCGAGGGTCCTGAGAGGATTCTGGGGGGCTATGGGGGTCCTGAGTAGGGGGTTATGGGGGTCCTGGGGGGGTTCCTGGGGGGGTCTGGGGGTGGTCCTGAGTGAGTCTGGGGGGCAGTGGGGGACCTGTGGGGGTTCTGGGGGTCCTGAGTGAGTCTGGGGGGGGGGGGTCCTGGGGGAGCCTTGGGGGACTATGGGAGTCTTGGGGGGGGATTGGGGTTC
This sequence comes from Phasianus colchicus, assembly GCF_987193195.1. Lineage (NCBI taxonomy): Eukaryota > Metazoa > Chordata > Aves > Galliformes > Phasianidae > Phasianus > Phasianus colchicus. The sequence goes on from NC_143466.1 coordinate 3,249,929, forward strand.
TTTGGGGGGGGTGCAATGGGGGTCCTGGGGGGGCGGGGGGGGGTTCTGGGGGGCTCTGGGAGGGGTCTGGGGGGGGTCTGAGTGTAGGAATCTGGGAGTCCTGGGGGAGGTTTTGGGGGTCCTGAGTGAGCCTGGGGGGTCCTGGGGAGGACAATGGGGGGGGGGGGTCCTGGGGGGGCTTTGGGGGGGTGTTTGTTTTTTTTTTGTGGGGGGGGGTCCCCAATCGGATTTTGGGGTGCAGGCGTTGGTGCGGATGTTTGCGGGGCGCCGCCCCAGGCTGCACAGCTTCCAGGGGGTGCTGCCCCCCCTCCCCCTGCCCCCCCTCCACGACACCGTGAGCCGGGTGAGATGGGGGGGGGGTCCTTAGGGGGGCTGGGGGGGGTCCTGGGTGGGGTTTGGGGGGGGCTGGGGGGTCTTAGTGGTGTCTTGGGGGGGGGGTTAAAGGGATGCTGGGGGGATTAAGGGGCATCGTTTTGAGGGGGGGTGGGGGGGGAGCATGGCAGGGGGGGGTTCTGGGGGGGGGTCTGGGGGGGTCAATAGGGGTCTCTGGGGGGGTTATGGGGGGTCTTGGGGGGGGTAGTTGGGTTGTCAGTGTGTGGGGGGGGGGTGTTGAGGTGTGGGGGGTCTTGGGGGGTGTCACTGTTGAGGGAGGGTGGTACTGGGGGGGTCCTGGGGGGGTCCCGGAGGGGTTGGGGGTCCCTTGTGGGGGGGTTAAAGGGGTGCTGGGGGGATTCAGGGGTATTGTTTTGAGGGGGGGGTGTCAATGGGGGGGGCCATGGTGGGGAGGGTTCTGGGGGGATTTGTGGGGGGTGGGGGGTCAATAGGGGTCACTGGGGGGGGTATGGGGTCTCTATGGGGTCTTGGGGGGGGTTGGGGGGTGTCAATGGGGGGGTGTTGAGGTGGGGGGGTCTTGGGGGTGTCATTGTTGAGGGAGGGGTTACTGGGAGGGGGGGGTCTTGGGGGTCTCTGTAGGGTCTTGGAGGTGGGGGCATAATGGGGGTGAGGGTTTTGGGGGGGTCCTGGGGGGGGTCTTGGGGGGGGAGGGGGTCCACATGGTGACATTGCGGGGGGGGGCCTTGAGGGTATCTGTGGGTTTTGGGGGAGGGCGGTGTGGGGGGGGGATCCCAATGTTGGGGTGTAAATATGGGGTTCTTTGGGGGGGGGCGCGGGTCCCAAAGTGGGGAGGGGTCTTTTGGGGGCGGGGCTTTGGGGCCTCTATTGATCCCTTCGAGAGGGGGGGGGGGGTCTTCAAATAGGGGCACGGAAATGGGAGTGCTGTGATGAGGGGGTGGGAGGGGGCACAATTTGGGGGTGTTTGGGGGGGGGGTCTCTAATATTACTGTGCCCCCCCCCCCATCAGTACTTGGCTTCGCTGGAGCCCCTGGGGCCGGGGGGGGGCCAGGAGGGGGCGGCTGCTCTCGCCCGTTCCTTTGAGGGGGGGTCCGGCCCCCGCCTGCAGCGATGGCTGCGACTGCGCTCCTGGCTGCTGCCCAGCTATGTGAGGGGGGGTCCTCGGGGGGGGGGTCCTGGGGGGGGGGGGTTAAGTTGGGGAGGGGGGGACATATGGGGTCCTGGGAGGGGTCTGGTGGTGGTGAGGGTCTGTAGGGGGTCCTGATGATTGGGGGGGGGGGGTGGAAACCCGGGGGGGGTCCTGGGGGTGGGGGGGTTCATATGGGGTCCTGGGAGGGGGGTCCTATGGGAAGGGGGGGCAATATGGGGTCCTGGGGGGGGGGGGGACACCTTGGGGGGGGTCCAAGGGGAGGAGGGTCCATATGGGGTCCTGGGAGGGGAGTCCTATGGGAAGGGGGGGCAATATGGGGCCCTGGGGGGGGGGACACACACCTTTTGGGGGGGGGTCCAAGGGGAAGAGGGTCCATATGGGGTCCTGGAGGGGGTCTGGGGGGGGGGTTCATATAGGGTCTTGGGGGGCATCCTGGGGAGAGGGGGTCTATATGGGGTCCTGGGGGGGGGTTCAAATTTGGGGGGTCCATATAGGGTCTTGGGGGGGAGGATGGTGGAGGGGGGGGGGGTTTGTATGGGGTCCTGGGGGGGCATCCTGGTGGTGTTGGGGGGGGGCGCCCATGTAGGGTTTTGGGGAGGGGGGGGGGGTCCAGGTGGTGGGGTCCATATCGGGTCCTGCGGGGGGGGGGGGGGGTCCTTATAGGGGGGTGGGGAGTTCTGGGGGTTTGGGGGGGTTCTGAATGGGGGGGGGTCCATGTGAGGCACTGGGGGGTCTGGAGGGGGGGGTCCGTGAGTGGGGGTCTCTGGGAAGGGGAGGGGACTGTGTTGGGGTCCCCCCAGCCCCCATTTTTTCTCCCCCCCCCCCCATAGCTGAGCGAGCTGTGGGAGGAGCACGTCTACCTGCGGGCACGCAGCCCCCTCCCCATCAATAGCAGCTACTATGTCATGGTGAGGGGGGGGCGCGGGGGGGGGGCAAGGAGGGGGTCCTGGAGGGTCTCTATGGGGTCCTGGGGGGGGGGGAGGCGGGGGGGAGGAATCCTGTGTGGGTTTATATGGGGTCATGAAGGGGGGGGGGGTGATCCTGGGGTCGCAATGGGGTTCTGGGGGGTCTCGGGGGGGGGGGCACTGTGGGGGGGTTCTTGGGGGTCTATGAGGGGGTCCTGGGGGGTGTCTTGGGGGTCTTTGTGGGGTTCTTGAGGGGGGGATCCTTGGGGGTCTCAGTGGGGTCCTAGGGGTCTCTGGGGGGGGGGGACATTGGGGGGGGTCTTGGGAGTCTATGGAGGGGCCCTGGAGGGGGGGGGGGGGTTGGGGGTCTCTGTAGGGTCCTGAGGAAGTGGGGGGGCATCCTGAAGGGACATCTATATGGGGGTTGGGGGGGTTTATGGGGTCCTGAGGGGGTCTTGGGGGGTCCTGGGGGTCTCAATGGGGTGCTGAGGGGGGGGGATCCTGGGGGGGGCTCTGGGGGTCTCTATGGGGTTCTGTAGGGTGGGAATCTGGGGGGGGGGTCTTTATGGGGTCCTGGGGGAGGGGGGATGGACCCTGGGGGGGTCTCTGAGGGGTCCTGGGTGGGGAGGGGGGATCCTGGGGGGTTCTCTGGGGGGGGTCTTGGGGGTCTTTATAGGGACCTGGGGGTGGGGGTTCTGGGGGGGGGGGGTCTTAGTTGTCTCAATGGGGACCTGGAAGGTCTCTGGGGGGGGTCTTTGAGGTCTCTATGGATTTCATTTGGAGGGGCTTTGGGGGGGGGAGGGGGGGGATCCTATGATGGAGGAGGGGGTGGGGGTTCTCAGAACCCACACTGTGTGCCCCCCCCCCCAAAAAAAAGGACCTGCTGGGCCCCCCCCCCACCCGCATCCAGGCCGCCCGCGCCGCCAACATCACCTTCGCCCTGTTGAGCTTCAGAGAGCTGCTGGAGGGGGGGGGACTGCCCCCGGTGAGGGGGGGTCGGGGGGGGGGCAATATTGGGGGTCTTGGTGGGGGGGTTGGGGGGTCCTGGGGGGGGAAATAAGGATTTTGAGGGGGGTTTTGCAGGGAAAAGGGGTCCTGGGGGGAGGGGTTGAGGTGTGGGGGGGGAGTTGGGGTCTTGGGGGGGGGGGCAATGAGGGTCTGGGGGGGGGATGTGGGGGTCTTGGGGGGGGTCTGGGGTGCTGGGGGGGGGCAATGAGGGTCTGGGAGGGGGAGATGTGGGGGTCTTTGGGGGGGATTTGGGGTGCTGGGGGGGGGCAATGAGGGTCTGGGGGGGGGATGTGGGGGTCTTTGGGGGGATTTAGGGTGCTGGGGGGGGCAATGAGGGTCTGGGGGGGGGATGTGGGGGTCTTGGGGGGGATTTGGGGTGCTGGGGGGGGCAATGAGGGTCTAGGGGGGGGATGTGGGGGTCTTGGGGGGGATTTGGGGTGCTGAGGGGATAACTTAGGGTATTTGGGGGGGGGAGTTGTGGAATCTGGGGGGGTCTTGAGGGCGGATTTTGATGGGGGTGGAGAATCTGGGGAAGATAATGGGGTCCTGGATGGGGGGGGAACAGAATTGGGGTTCTGGGATGGCTCGGGGGGGGGGGGGAGGGGGAAGGAGGTGTTTTGAGGGGGATATTGGGGGGGGGGGTTCTGGGGATGTTTTGAGGGTGGAGATTCGGGCGGGTTGGGTTTTTTTTTGGGGGGGGGTCCCGGTGCTGATATCCCCCCCCCCCCAGGTGCTGTTTCGGGGTGCCCTCCCCACCTGCACCGCCCCCTATGAGCGCATCTTTGGCTGCAGCCGCGTCCCCGGGGAGCGCGTGGGTATGGGACCCCCCCCCACCCCAAAATAATCCCCCCCCCCTTCCCATGGGACCACCCACTCCCCACCCCCGTGACCCCATTTCCCCAAAGCCCCCCACCTCCCCATGACCCCAAATGATCTCCCTACTCCCGAGACCCCAAATCCCCCCCCTGGACCCTCATATTCCACCCCCCCAAAGACCCCTGATGTCCCCCCCCCACCCCCACCCCCCCAAGGACCCTCAGAGCCCCCCCCCAAGACCTCCAATCCCCCACCCCAGGATCCCCAAATCCCCCCCACACCCTTATATCCCCCCAGGACCCCCATTGCACCCCCCAAAGAACCCCAATCCCCCCCCCAAGACCCCAAATCCCCTCCCATAACCCCCAGTCCCCCCCCCCATATCCCACCCCAATGAGTCCCCAATGGGGATTTTTTTTTTGGGGGGGGGGGCGCCATTTAGGGGTACCCTAACACATATCCCCTCCCATAACCCCCAGTCCCCATCCCCCAAGACCCCCAAATCCCCCCCAGACCCTCATATCCCCCCCCAATTCCCCCCTCCCCCCAGGACCCCTATAGCCCCCCCCAAAGACCCCCAAATCCCCCCCCATAACCCCCAATCCCCCCCCCATATCCCACCCCAATGAGTCTCCAATGGAGAATTCTTCCCCGGGGGGGGGGTGTAGGGGGCACTATTTGGGGGTACCCTAAACGACCCCCCCCCTAAAGACCCCCAAATCCCCCCCCATAACCCCCAATCCGCCCCCCATATCCCACCCCAATGAGTCTCCAATGGAGAATTCTTCCCCGGGGGGAGGGGGGGGCACTATTTGGGGGTACCCTAACACAGCCCCCCCCCCCCCACGACCCCCCCCCAACAGACCGACTGCGGCGCTTCGGGTCCTCGGCCCACGTGGTGGTGGTGCGGGGGGGGTCCCTCTACAAAGTGACGGTGATGAGGGGGGGGCGACCCCTCCCCCCCCGGGAACTGCAGGAACGGTTCCGAGGGGTCCTGGAAGATGGGGGGGGAGGAGCCCCCCCAAGGAGGAGGCGGTGGGGGTCCTGACGGCTGGGGACAGGTGGGGGGCGTGGGGGGGGGGGGCTATGGGAGGAAATGGGGACATGGGGGGCTATGGGGGACTTTGGAGGCTATAGGGACATGGGGGGTCTATGGGACATGGGGGGCTATGGGGACATGGGGGGCAATGGGGACATGGGGGGCTATGGGGGACATGGGGGGTTGTGGGGGACTTTGGAGGCTATGGGGACATGGGGGGCAATGGGGACATGGGGGGCTATGGGGGGCTATGGGACATGGGGGGCTATGAGGGACATAGGGGGCTGTGGGGGACTTTGGAGGCTATGGGGACATGGGGGGTCTATGGGACATTGGGGGGCAATGGGGACATGGGGGGCAATGGGGATATGTGGGGCTATGGGGACATGGGGGGCAATGGGGACTTTGGGGGTTATGGGGACATGGGGGGGCTGTGGGGGTTATGGGGGATTATGGGGGGGCTATGGGGGATCATGGGGGGAAATGGAGACATGGGGGGCTATGGGGACATGGGGGACAATGGGGACTTTGGGGGCTATGGGGACATGGGAGGCCATGGGGGGTTATGGGGAGCTATGAGGGGCTTTGGGGATTTGGGGGGCTATGGGGACATGGGGGCTATGGGGGGAGATGGGGACGTGGGGGGGGTTGTTTGGGGGGTTTATGGGGCTGACATGGAGGAGGATCTGGGTTTGGGGGGGGGTTATGGGGCTGACATGGGGGTCCCCCCCCCGTGCCCCCCCTGTTTCCCCCCCAGGACCCCATGGGCGCTGGCACGCACTGCCCTCCATTTGGGGGGGGGTCCCAACGTGGCGGCACTGCAGGCGGTGGATTCGGCTGCTTTCGTGGTGGCCCTGGACCCCCCCACGGGGAGGGGGCGCGAGGACCCCCCCCCTGCAGGAGATGGGGGTGGGGACCCCCCCCAGCATTGGGACGCTGAGGCCAAAGCTCTGCTGCATGGGCGGGGATATGACCGGTGAGGACCCCCCCCTCCCCCAAGTCCCCCCAGAGACCCCCACCTTAATAACACCAACCCCCCCCAACTAGAAATCCCCCCCAGGGACCCCCCCCGACGATCGCAGACCCCAAAAATTCCCCCAAGGACCCCACACCTCCTCCAGACCTTAATAACCCTCAGGACCCCCCCCCCCATCCCCTCCCCAAAGACCCCAAGACCCCCCAACAAATCCCTCTCTGACAATCCCCCAAACCCCCCCCCACAAGATCCCATAACCCCCCTAGACCCCAATAACCTCAATACCCTCCCAGTACTCCCAGCCTCCCCGCAAGACCCCATCCATGCCCCCCCCAGACCCCGTAAGCCCCCTCACAGACACCCATGGCCCCCCCCATAGACCCCCAGATCCCAACCCCACCCCCCCCACAGCCCCCCCCCAGACCCCAATAAAGCCCCCAGACCCCAATAACCCCCCCCCAGGACCCCCAGCCTCCCCCAACCTCCCATATGTGCCCCCCCCCATACCCCCATAACTCCCCCCTATGGACCCCCATGTCCCCCCATAGCCCCCCCAGACCCCAATAACCCCCCCACCCCCCCCCTCAGACCCCAATATCCCCCAATACCCCCCTAATCCCCCCCCAGCCCCTCCCAACTCCCCCTTATGCCCCCCCTCAGACCCCATTAACCCCCCCAGACCCCTCAGGACCTCCAGCCCCCCCCTCTATGACCCCCCCATCGATGACCCCCCCCTCCCTGTGCCCCCCCCCAGGTGGTTCGACAAACCCCTCACCCTGGTGGTGTTTGGGGGGGGGCGTGCGGGGCTGAGCGTGGAGCAGGCGGGGGGAGACCCCCATGTTGTGGGGCACCTATGGGAGGTAAGGACCCCCCCCCCACCCCCCCCAAAAAATCCCCCTATCAGGACCCCAAAACTGGGGGTGGGATCTCAAAAAAAAACCCCAAATTTCCTAAATTCTCCCCCCAGAACCCAAAAAGACCCCAAAATTGTTGGCACCCCAAATCTATGGGGGAATTTTGGGACCCCACATCTTTGGGGTGATGTTGGGACCCCACATTTATGGGGCGATGTTGGGACCCCACATCTATGGGGTGATGTTGGGACCCCACATCTATGGGGGAATTTTGGGACCCCGCATCTATGGGGCAATGATGGGACCCCACATCTATGGGGTGATGTTGGGAACCCACATTTATGGGGGAATTTTGGGACCCCATATTTTTGGGGTGATGTTGGGAACCCACATCTATGGGGTGATGATGAGACCCCACATCTTTGGGGTGATGTTGGGACCCCACATCTATGGGGCGATGATGGGATCCCGCATCTATGGGGTGATGTTGGGACCCCACATTTATGGGGGAATTTTGGGACCCCATATTTTTGGGGTGATGTTGGGAACCCACATCTATGGGGTGATGATGAGACCCCACATCTTTGGGGTGATGTTGGGACCCCACATCTATGGGGTGATGATGGGATCCCGCATCTATGGGGTGATGTTGGGACCCCACATTTATGGGGGAATTTTGGGACCCCACATTTTTGGGGCAGTGTTGGGAACCCACATCTATGGGGTGATGTTGGGACCCCACATCTACGAGGGAATTTTGGGATCCCACATCTTTGGGGTGATGTTGGGACCCCACATTTATGGGGCGATGTTGGGACCCCACATCTATGGGGTGATGTTGGGACCTCACATCTTTGGGGTGATGATGAGACCCCACATCTATGGGGGAATTTTGGGACCCCACATCTTTGGGGCAATGTTGGGACCCCACATTTTTGGGGCAGTGTTGGGACCCCACATCTTTGGGGTGATGTTGGGACCCCACATCTATGGGGGAATTTTGGGACCCCACAGTTTTCTCTGGCAATGGACGCTGTGGAGCTGGGCTACGAGGCTGGAGGGGACTGCAGGGGGGGGGTCGTGGGGGATGTGCCCCCCCCCCAGCGCCTGCACTGGGACGTCCCTGAGGAGGTACTGGGGGGGACTGGGGGGGAACTGGGAGGGGACTGGGGTAAATGGGAGGGGGACTGGGGGGGACTGGAGGGGACTGGGGAAACTGGGGGGGAACTGGGACAACTGGGGGGGAACTGGGGTGACTGGGAGGGGGGGGCTGGGGGGGGCCTGGGGTAACTGGGAGGGGGCTGGAGGGGGTCTGAACAACTTGGGGGGGAACTGGGAGGAGACTGGGGAGGGACTGGGGCAACTGGGGGGGAACTGGGGTGGACTGGGACGGGTCTGGTGGGGGACTGGAGGGAACTGGGGCAACGGGGGGGGGGTCTGGGTTAAATGGGAGGGGGCTGGAGGGGGCCTAGAGAAACTGGGGGGGGGGGACTGGGGCAACTGGGGGGGGGTCTATTGGGACACCCCAGGCTCCGTTTTGGGGTCATTTAATCTCATTTTGGGGGCATTTTGTCCCCTTTTGGAGCCCCAATTTTTTTGAAGGGGTGGGGGGGAGGCATCTGCAGCCCTTTATTTTTTTTGGGGGGGGGGGCTGAATCGGCGGGGTTTGGGGTCTGCAGTGCCGGGGGGCGATGGGGGCCGCCCTGGGGGCCCTGCAGGCGCTGGCGCGGGATTTGGAGCTGCACGTCTTCGTCGTCCCCCCCCCGGGACCCCCCCGGCGCCGCCCCCACGACTTCATACAGACGGCGCTGCAGGTGGCGCTGATCCGTGTGAGTGACGGCCCTATGGCCCCCCCGACCCCAAATACACCCCCAGACCCCAAATAAAGCCTCAGATCCCAAATACCCCCCCCAGACCCCAAATACCCCCCCCCAGACCCCAAATGCCCCCCCAGACCCCAAATACCTCCCCCAGACACCAAATAACCCCCTCAGACCCCAAATAAAGCTCCAGACCCCAAATACCCTCCCAGACCCCAAATAACCCCCCCAGACACCAAATAAAGCCTCAGGCCCCAAATGCCCCCCCCAGACCCCAAATAAACCCCAGACCCCAAATGCCCCCCCCAGACCCCAAATAAAGCCCCAGACCCCAAATACCCTCCCAGACCCCAAATAACCCCCCCAAACACCAAATAACCCCCCCAGACCCCAAATAAAGCCTCAGGCTCCAAATGCCCCCCCCAGACCCCAAATAAACCCCAGACCCCAAATGCCCCCCCCAGACCCCAAATACCCCCCCCAGACCCCAAATAAAGCTCCAGACCCCAAATACCCTCCCAGACCCCAAATGCCCCCCCAGACCCCAAATAAACCCCAGACCCCAAATACCCCCCCCCATATCCCAAGTACCCCCCCCCAGGACCCCCAAATCTGCACTGGGACCCCAAAACTCCCCCCATAACCCTTATGACCCCAAATACCCCCCCCCATGGGTGACCTCTGACCCCACAACCTCTGACCCCATGACCTATGACCCTTGACCTCCACCTCCCCTCAGGATTGCAGGCAGTGCGTTGCTGACCCCATGACCTCTGACCCTTGACTTTTGCCCCCCAGGATCAGAACCCCACCCCCCCCGACCCCATAACCCCTCATCCCATGCCACCCCCCCCCCCCCCAAGAAGCCGGGTGCAACTCTGACCCTGTGACCTCTGACCCCGTGACCTCTGACCCCGTGACCTCTGACCATGTGACCTTTGCCCCCCAGGAGCAGAACCCCCCCTGACCCCATAGCCCCTCATTCCATGCCACCCCCTGCCCCCCCCCACAAGGAGCTGGGTGCAACTCTGACCCCGTAACCTCTGACCCCTGATCTTTGACCCCAGGAGCAGGGCATGGCTCTGACCATGGAGGCCGTCCCCACGCGGCTGTTCCTGGAGGGGCGCACGGAGGGGGCGAGGGGCTGCACCCCCCAGGGGGCGGCGCTGGAGGCTGCGATGGGGGACCCCAAAGTGGGGGTCAGTCCTGGGGGGGGGAGGGGGGTCCCAAAGTGGGGGGGGGGTCCCAAAGTTGGGAGTGGGGGGGGGGGATAAAATGGGGGGGGTCCCAAATGAGGAGGGGGAGGGTAAAATGGGGGGAGGGTCCCAAAGTGAGGGGTCACAAAGTGGGGAGCGGGCAAAGTGGGGGTTAAATGGGGGGGTCCCAAAGTGGGGAGGGAGGGGGGGGTAAAATGGGGAGGGTCCCAAAGTGGGGGAGTCCCACAGTGGGGAAGGGGGGTCCCAAAGTAGGGAGGAGGGGGGCTAAAGTGAAGGGGGGGGGTCCCAAACTGGGGGGGTCCCAAACTGGGGGGGTCCCAAAGTGGGGAGGGGGTGCATAAAATGGGGGTTCCAAAGTGGGGGGGGGGTCCAAAGCGAAGGGGGGGGGGGGGTTGGTATCCCATTGGGGGGGGGGGTCCTTCATGGTGGGGGGGGTCCCATATTGGGGGTCTCATTTTGGCCCTCATTTGGTCCCATAGAGGATCCCACTGGGGGGTTGGTTTCCCATAGAAACCATGGCGATCCCTGGGGGGGGGGGGATCCCGCGTTGTGGGCCCCCCCTTTTGGGTTCTGACCTCCCCTTCCTCCCTATTTATCCCCCCCCCCCGACCTCCCCTCCCCCGACAGCGTGCGCGGCGCCGGGCGCTGCTGGAGGAGGCGGTGGGGCGGCAGCGGGCGCTGCGCAGAGCCGCCATGACGGGGGGGGCGCTAGAGAGGCACCTGCAGGCCTTGGGGGCAGCGGCCATAGAGTTGGGGGAGAGCGCCCCCTTCCTGCACCAGGTGGGCGGGGCCTGGAGGAGGGGGCGGGGCCTGGAGGATGGGCGGGGCTTAGGGCAAATGGCTTCGTTTCTTCCGGGTGTGGGCGTGGCCTAAGAGGGGCATGGCCTATGAGATTCATTTATGGGATGTGGGGGGCGGGGCTTCAGAGAGAGGGGCGGGGCCTGTAGAAAACAGATCTGTGTCTGGAAGCTGGCGGGGAAATAAAGGGGCGGGGCTTAGAAGAGGGGGCGGGGCCTGGAAGAACCGGGTTGGTTTCTGGAGGTGGGCGGGGCCTGGAAGGAAGGGGCGGGGCTTGAAAAAGGCGGGGCCTGGGGAAGGGAATCCATTGGTGGAGGAGGTGGGCGGGGCCTGGAGGGAGGAGTTCTAGAAGGGGCGTGGCTTAAAATGGAGGGGGTGGAGCCAGAACGGGGCGTAGGGGGCGGGGCAACGATAGGTGGGCGTGGTCTCATTTGCATCTCATTTGCAGGCACTGACGCAGCCCTGGGCCATGGCCTCCAGCAGCGCCCCACGGCCGCAGCCCCCCCTGCTGCCCCCCGAGCTGCAGCCCATGGGGGGGGGCTTCGGGCCGGTGCGTGCTGTGTGGCAATGGGGGGCAGTGGGGGGAGGGGGGGGGGCAGGGGGCGTCCCGTGGGGGGGGTCTGAGGGTCCCAGGGTGGGTTATGGGGCATTTGGGGGGTATTACGGTGGATCTGGGGGGAGCTTCCTATGGTTGGTTATTGGGGGTGGGGGTCCGGGGGGGTCTGGGGGTCCCGTGGTTATGGGCTGGGGTTTCAAAGCCCCGCGGGGGGGCTTTGAGGAGTATTATGGGGAATTTGGGGGTGTCTGTGGGGGTCCCTGCCTGGTTATGGGGTCTCCTGTCTGTTTAGGGGATATTCTGACGTGGTCATGGGGCATTTTGGGGTATTTTGGGGGCATTTTGGGGGTTGGTTGTGAGGGATGCGAGGGTCTCAGTCTGTTTATGGAGCATTTAGGGGGATTTTGGGGTCCCCAGTCTGGTTATGGGACATTTTGGAGCTGTTCATCAGTTATCTAGGGCTGTTGATGGGGTATTTTGAGACCCCCCCCCCCCATCCATTTATGGGGCATATGCGGAGGGGGTCGAGGATTTAGGGGGTATTTATGGGGTCTTTTTGGGATGCCCCCAGCCCCACGATGACGGCTATGGGGTCTCCTTCACGGTGATGGCCGACGCTGCCGTTGTGTTCCACATCTCCTGCAAAGCCTCCAGCCCCAAAACGGTGAGCAGATGGGGGGGTTCAGCCCACTCCCCCCCCCCCCCCCGAGACCCCCACCCCCTCCCCTGACACCCCGTCCCCACACTGCAGGACGCCCACCGCTTCGCTGGGCTGATCCGCACCGCACTGCTGGAACTGGAGGAACTGGGAGAACTGGGGGGAGAGCTGGAGTGAGGGGGGGCATGGGGACCCCTCCTCCCCCCCCCACAAAAAAAATATAAATAAAGAGCTGGGTCTCAGTCGGGGGTGTGTGTGTGCTGGGGGGTAATGGGGAGCTGTGGGGGGTTACTGGGAGAAACTGGGAGGCACTGGGAGGGCTAATTGGGGGCAATTAGGGGGCACTGGGAGGGTATGTGGGACATTACTGAGGAGCAATGGGACAGCCCCCCCCCCACACCCCCCCGAAGAAACCACCTTTAAACACATTTATCCCTTTTTTGGTCATTTTATTGTTTTGCATCTCATTAAAGTCATTCATTAAAGACCCGCATGAAAAAATAGCTCTAAGCCCCCCCCCGCCTCCCCCCACCCCCCCAAACATGGGACCCCCCCACAACATCCCCCTCCCCCCGGGGGGGTCCCCCCCATTTGGCACTGCCCTGCCCCCCCCCTTCCTGAGTCAGAGACCCCCCCCAAAATGGGGGGCACAGCCCTCCCCCCCCAACAAAAACAACCCCAAAGATAAAGATGGGAGGGGGGGAAGAGGGAGTTGGAGGGGAAGGATCATTAATGAGGCATCAGTAATTAGTAATTGGGGGGGGGAGTTAATTAAAGGGGAGCTTACAGCGCAGCCCAGGGGGGAAAAGGGGAGGGGGCTTTGAGACACCCCAACCCCAAAGCACGAGGCAAAGGGCCCCCCCAAACATGCAGCCACTTGAGGGGGGGGAATGGGGGAAGCGGCCAGGGAGCAATTAGTCCTCATTTGCATCTCATTTGCATAGGAGTGTTTGCATAAAGCTCCCGACGCGCTGGGGTCTGAGGGGAGGGGGACACATTGAGGGACCCCCAGCCCGCTTTGCATAGAGCCAAATGCTTGGGGGGGGGTCCCTGAAGGGGGGGGAAGGAAGGATTATGTTAATTGGTTAAATGGGTTAATTGGGGGGGGGGGGGAGGGGGGGAAAGGGCTCAGGGTTTAGTCAGGTTTTTTTTTTTGCATATAACAATAAATACTGGCGGTACAGACATGCAGACATGCTGGCATGGGAACAGGGGGGCCGCAGCCCCCCCCAGCCCCAAATTGCTCCCCCCCAGTGCTCCCCCGAGGGGTGGCAGCAGTGGGGGGGTCCTGCCCCCCCCGGGGGGGGGAGGCTAAGGGCAGGTTTGGGGGTTTGGGCCTGGTGCTGTTGCCCCAGAAACGCAGCCTGACCTCGCAGTAGGGCTCGGGCCTGGTCCTATTGCCATGGAAACAAAGCCTGACCTAGCAGTGAGGCTGCGGCCTGGTCCCGTCGCCATGGAAACGCAACCTGGCCTAGCAGCACAGAGCACAGGCCCAGGCCTGCTGCAGTTGCCATGGAAAGAAAGCCTCCAGCCCAGCCATGATGCCACAGAAAGGTGGCTGTTGCCTGGTCCTGTTTCCATGGAAATCCCCCCAAAAATCTAGGGCCAGTCGCCATAGAAACACAGCCTGGCTTCTTCGTAGTGCTGCGGCCTGGTCTGGTTGCCATGGAAACGCAGCCTGGTCTAACAGTAGCGCTGAGGCCTGGTCTGGTCACCATGGAAACGCAGCCTGGCCTCGCAGTGGAGCCAAGCTCCCCCTGCCCCACCCCCACGGGGTGACAGTGCCACCATGGCAGGGTGACAGAGGGGACACCCCAGCGGCAGCCATACCTTCAGGGTTGTCCTCCGCCATCAGGGTGCCCGGCGGCTCCGGTTATTGCTTGTAGGGGGGAGCCCAGGGGGAACAACAGAATGACACAGAAGATGGGGGGCTTGGGGCAAAGAAATGGGGAGGGGGAACATGGAAATGACAATTTATGGGGAGAGGGGGAGGATGGAAATAGGAAAACATGGAGGTCTACATATGGGGCTGAGAGACATGGGGAAACAACAGGAGGACAACAAAATGGGGCTGGGGGACAACAAGAGGGTGGAAGGGGTGACATCACACATCCAATATGTGGGGCTGGAGGAGGGGGGGGCTCCCCGAGTCCTGAGAGACAGCAGCAGGGGATGGGGACCCCCCCCCTCCATTGCCCCCCCCCACCCCGAATGCTGCAGGAAGGGGGGGGGGGGGGGCACGCTCCAGAAAAGTGCGGTGCAGCTGAGTCCGGGTGACAGCGCCGGGGGTCCCCGACCCCCCCGGGTCACAATCAGTGGGGACATCCCCCCCATACACCCCTATTTGGGGGGAGGGTCCTCACCGCAGTCATTTTAGGGGGGGGGGGTGATCCATAGTGCCACTTTGGGGTGAACCCCCCCCCCTTTTTGCCACTGATTTGTTGATATATTTTTTTTTCTTCTTCTTCACTTTTTTTATGCATTTTCTGCCCCAAATCCCCATCGCTGAATGGGGAGGGGGAGGGAGGGGAAGGGCAGGAAAAAAATGGGGGTTCAGGTGACCCCCACCTGCCCCACTCCCCATTTATAGAATGGAGGGGATGGGGGAGCGGGGTCGCCGGGGGGGGCCGGGGGAGCCGAAGGGGGGGGCAGCTGGCGCCACGCGGACCCCTGTGATGCTGTTGAGGCTCCGGGACTTCTCATAACCTTTGTGTGGGGGGAGACAGAAACAAAGACAGGGAGGGTCAGACCCCCCTCCTCAAAATCCCCTTCTTTAGCCCCCCAAAGCCCCCCCCTCTCCAACTCCCACCTTTGAAGCCCCATCCCCACCCCCCAAAATCCAATCCAGTCATCGCCTGCCCCCCCCCCCCCCAAACGCCCCCCTCTCGGGAGTGGGGGGGCTCTCAAGGGGTAATGGGGGGCGGGGGGGGGAATTCAGAGTTGGGAGGGTGGGGGGGGGGATGCAGGAAGCGCTGGGATTTGGGTGGGGGGAGGGGACGCGCATGCGCAGTGCGAAGCAGGAGGCGTGGCCAATACGAAAAAGGGGGCGGGGCCAGGGATGGAAGGCGCCGGGGTTGGAGCTGCGAGGGGGCGTGGCCTGGGGGCGTGGCTTAGAATGGGGCGTGGCCTGGTGCGAGTAGGGCGTGGTTTAAAAGTGAAAGGGGGCGTGGCCTGTTACAGAAGGTGTGTGGCTTAAGGACGAAAGGGGCGTGGCCTGGCGCGGGGGGGGCGTGGTCAGGGCCCCGCGCTGACCTGCGGCGCCGGAAGCAGCCGTGACCTCAGGCGGTGACGAGCGCTGGGGACAGAAGGGGACAATGTCACCCCTGGGGGGTTGGGAGGGGGGGGGAGGGGGGGAGTCAGACTCCTGTGGGGACCGGGACCCACTGATGGGGTACTTGGATAGGGGCTGAGAGCCCCTGGTGGGGAGGTGATCCTCAGATACGGGCACCGATGGGTGTGGGACCCCCATATGGGGACCCCCATATGAGGAGCCCCATGGGGGTACGCAGCCCTCTGTGTGGGAATGGAGACCCCCATATGAGCACGCTCCTGGGGACCCCAACCTGGGGACAAAGACCCCCGCATGGATGCTCATGGAGACCCCTGCATGGGGCCAGGGACCCCCAGATGGGGACGCTGTTGGGCTTTGGGACCCCCGTATAAGAGAGACCCCCATATGGGGATTCTGATGGGGACACGGACCCCACGTGGGGACACCCACACAGGGAAGTGTCCCTATATGGGTACAGGGACACAGACCCCCAATATCAGGCCTGCGGATCCCATACAGGGACAGCCCTGGGTTCTGGGATCCCCCCACCCAGTATCAAAGACCCCCATTATGGGAACCCCTATATGGGAATGGGGACCCCTATTACAGGAACAGGGACCCAGGCAGCCCCGCTGCTTGCACGCGCGTGTGCAAGGAGCACCCAGAACCCCCCGCGCCAGGGGGTCTGTGAAAGCTGTGCCCCTCCCTCACCCCCAAAAAGGAAAAGGTTTCCCAGTTCTCCCAGTTTGGGGGACAAGGCCCAGGCATTGGGTGGGGGGGGATGAGCATGCAGGTGGGAAAACTGGGGAGGGGTCATGGGTGGGCTGGGGGGGGGGGCCTTAGGAGAATGTACATGTTGGGGAGGGGGGGAACAGGGGTGTACCTTGGGGAAATGGGGGAGAGGGGGGTGGGGGTTTGTGGGTGCCCCCAAGGTGTGTTAAGAGGAACCCTGTGGATGATATGGTGGTCTGGGGGTGTCCTGGGGGGGAGGGGGGGTTACGGGTGCCCCCAGAGGGTCATGGGGAGCCCTGGGTGGGGAAGGGGGGGGGCGAATTGGGTGCCCCCATGCGATGCTGTGGGGGCCCTGGGCAGGGGAGAAAGAAAGAAATGCATCAGTGGCTGTCCTGGGGGAGGGGGGGGGTTGTGTGCCCCAACTGGGCACCAGGGTGACCATGGGGGGGGTCAGGGGGGGGTACATGGGGTATGTGCATCACCCACCTTTACGGAGTGGTCCCTCGGGGGGGGGCGCGTAGTCAGGGCCCAGCAGGAAGCAGGCACGATCCCGGCCGCAGCGCTCACGGCCCCCCGGGGGGGGTCCCCCCCTCTGTTCTTCTGGGGAGGGGGGCTGCTCGATGGGGGGGCAATCCTCCTGCGCCAGCGCCGCCCGGCCCGCCTCCCCATTGGGGCGAGATTCTGGGGTGGGGGGGAAATATTATATAGAAGAAATTGAAGGCCCCTAATATATAAAAACTGCCCCCCATATATGGCTAGAACCCCCCCAGTATGGGATTATTGCCCCCCAGTACGAGGCTGGATTCCCCCCCCCCCCCCATTAGGTATAATCATAACCACCCCCAAATTTCAGGGTCCTCTCTCTCCTCCCTCCATTTCCAACCCCCCACCCCCTTCAATTCCTTGGACCCCCCCCACTCTCCCCCAGCACTACTCCCCTTCCCCATCCACTCTATGGGACCGCCCCCCAGATAACAAGGTCCCCCCCCCAACACCCCCCCACCAACCCTTGACCCCCTAACACCCCCCCACCTCTCCATCCCCCCAAATCCAGTCTCCTCCAATCCCCCACACCTCTCCATCTCCCCCAGCCCTCCCCATTATCCCCAGCCTCCCCCCATTACCCCCAGCCCCCCCAAACCCCATCCCACTCCAAATCCAGTCTCCCCCAACCCCCCCCATTATCCCTAACCCCCCCATTACCCTCAACCCCCCCACCTTTTCAC
Source organism: Phasianus colchicus (assembly GCF_987193195.1). Taxonomy (NCBI): domain Eukaryota; kingdom Metazoa; phylum Chordata; class Aves; order Galliformes; family Phasianidae; genus Phasianus; species Phasianus colchicus. Next base: position 3,267,306 of record NC_143466.1, read on the forward strand.
CCCCCCAAACCCAGTCTCCCCAACCCCCCCACTTCTCCATCCTCCCCCGATAATCTCCCCCAATCCCCCTCTTATCCCTAACCCCCCATTACTGCAACCCCCACCTCCCCCATTATCCCTAACCCATCCCCCCCTAAATCGTCTCCCCCAACCCCCCATCACCCCTACCTGTCCACCCCCCCCATTTCCCCCCCACTTACTTCTCCACCCCCCCAATTCCAGCCCCCCCATTTCCCCCCCCTACTTACTTCTCCACCCCCCTTAATTCCAGCCCCCCCATTTTCCCCCCCTAATTCCAGGCCCCCCCGTTTCCCCCCCACCTCCCCACCCCCCCAAATTCCAGCCCCCCGTTTCCCCCCCTCCATCCCCCCCAATTCCATCCCCCCCAAATTCCCCCCTCTCTACCCCTCCTAATTCCAGCCCCCCCCATTTTGCCCCCTACTTACTTCTCCACCCCCCCTAATTCTAGCCCCCCCATTTCCCCCCCACCTCTCCAGCCCCCCCTCCCCATTTTCCACCCCCTACTTCTCTACCCCCCCCAATTCCAGCCCCCCCCCCCCCCCAACTCACCCGCCCTATTGATCTCCACCACCTCCTCCTGTGCCAGCGGACACGCGTCCCGTCCCGGGGGTCTTCGTGGAGCCCTGGGGCTGCCAGCCGCCGGGTTGGGGGCTGCGGGCGACGCCGTGGGGGGGCCGTAACCGGGCGAACCGGGCTGGGGGGGCCGCGGGATGTGTTTGTTCTTCTTCTTGGGCAGCTTCTGCTTGGCCATGGCTAACGAGTAATACATACCGAAGTTGTTGACGATGACGGGGACGGGCATGGCGATGGTGAGGACCCCCGCCAGGGCGCACAGAGCCCCCACCAGCATCCCCGACCAGGTCATGGGGTACATGTCCCCGTAACCCAGCGTGGTCATGGTGACCACGGCCCACCAGAACCCGATGGGGATGTTTTTGAAATAGGTGTGACGGCTCCCGGTGACGTCGTCCGGGTCGGCGCCGATGCGTTCGGCGTAATAAATCATGGTGGCAAAAATGAGGACGCCCAGCGCCAGGAAAATGACCAGCAGCAGGAACTCGTTGGTGGACGCCCGCAAAGTGTGACCCAGAACCCGCAGCCCCACGAAGTGCCTGGTCAGCTTGAAGATACGAAGGATGCGAACGAAGCGGACGACGCGGAGGAAACCCAAAACGTCCTTGGCTGCTTTGGAGGACAAACCGCGCAGCCCCACCTCCAGGTAGAAGGGCAGGATGGCCACGAAGTCGATGATGTTCAGGCTGCTCTTGACAAAATCCCGTTTATCCGGGCAGAAGCTGACCCTCATCAGGAACTCGAAGGTGAACCACACCACGCACGTGCCTTCCACGTAGGTCAGGAACGGCTCCGTCTCCACCTCCACCACGGCCACGGGGGCGGCCGTCCCGTTTCCCGCGGCCACCGTCTCCGTTTTGTTGATGACCCGGTTGAAGGCTTCGTGGGTCTCCAGGCAGAAGGTGGTGATGGAGATGAGGATGAAGAAGAGGGAGGCGAAGGCCACGTACTGCGGGGAGAGAGTTGGGTGTCGGGGGGTCAGGGTAGGGGGCCAAAAACCCTCCCGCCCTTGGTTGGATCCCACTGGTTGGGTTGGATCCCACTGGTTGGGTTGGATCCCACTGGTTGGGTTGGATCCCACTGGTTGGGTTGGATCCCACTGGTTGGGTTGGAGAACATAGAAAGGGATAAAAGACTACAGAAATAGGAGAGAAATGGGGAGAAGGAAGAGGGAGATGAAGGCCACGTACTGTAGGGAGAGAATTTGGGGTCAGGGTAGGGGGGCCACAAGACGCTCCTACCCTTGGGTTGGATCCCAATGGTTGGGTTGGATCCCAACAGCTGGGTTGGAGAACATGGAAAGGGATAGAAGACTATAGAAATAGGAGAGAAATGGGGAGGAGGAACAGGAAGGTGAAGGCCACATAGTGCGAGGAAAGAGTTGGGGGTCAGGGGTCAGGGTAGGGGGGCCACAAGACCCTCCCACCCTTGGTTGGATCCCAACAGTTGGGTTGGATCCCAATGGTTGGGAAACATGGAAGGGGGTTGGGGAGTGTGGAGGAAGATGATGGAGATGAGGATGAAGAAGAGGGAGGCGAAGGCCACGTACTGCAGGGAGAGAGTTGGGTGTTGGGGGGTCAGGGTAGGGGGCCAAAAACCCTCCCACCCTTGGTTGGATCCCAACGCTTGGGTTGGAGACCATCGAAAGGGATAAAAGACTACAGAAATAGGAGAGAAATGGGGAGGAGGAAGAGGGAGGCGAAGGCCACGTACTGTGGGGAGAGAGTTTGGGGTCAGGGTAGGGGGCCACAAGACCCTCCCACCCTTGGTTGGATCCCAATGGTTGGGTTGGGAACACGGAAGGGGATTGGGGAGCATAAAGATAGGACAGAAATGGAGAGGAAGAAGAGGTAGGTGAAGGCCATGTATTGTGGGGAGAGAGTTTGGGGTCAGGGGGCCACAAGACCCATCCACCCTTCATTGGACATCAACAGTTGGGTTGGATCCCAACGGTTGAGTTGGGAACATGGAAGAAGATTAGGGAGCACAGAGATGGAACACAAATGGGGAAGAAGAAAAGGGAGGAGAAGGCCATGTACTGCGGGGAGAGAGTTTGGGGTCACAGGGGTCAGGGTAGGGGGGCCACAAGACCCTCCCACCCTTGGTTGGATCCCAAACGTTGGGTTGGGAACACGGAAGAGAATTGGGGAGCATAGAAATGGGGATAGAAATGAGGAGGAAGAAGAGGGAGGACAAAACCATGCATTGTGGGGAGAGTTTGGGGTCACAGGGGTCAGGGTAGGGGGGCTACAAGACCCTCCCACCCTTGGTTGGATCCCAATAATTGGGTTGGATCCCAGTGGTTGGGTTGGGGAACACAGAAGGAGGACCACAAACACAGAGAATAGAGATGGGGAGGAAGAGGAGGGAGATGAAGGCCACATACTGCAGGGAGAGAGTTTAGGGAGGAGGAGGTATGGTGTCCAAAAGCCCCCCCCCATGGATGGACCCCAATAATTTAATTGGGACCCCAATAATTAGATTGCGGATCACAGACAAAAGCAATGGAAATAGAGGTAGGGATCACGGGGAGGAAGAGGAGGATGAAGGCTGCAGAGCTCATAGGGACCCCAACGAATGAAGATGAGGGACCCCCCCCCACCCCCCCCCAGGTCCAAAATTCTGACACCTTCCCCCCCCACCCCCCCATAGGTTGGGGGGCACAGAGAAGCAGAGCAGCGATGGGGACCGCAGGGAGGAAGAGGAGGATGAAGAGCACAGACCTCAATGGGCCGGGACCATGGCAAAGCTGGGGGGGGGGGGTCCCAATGGGGTGGGGGGGGGGCTGTAAGCCCTATTTGTGGCCCCCCCTCCCCCCCCCGTTGCTCTGAGCCCCGAGAAATGGATGGAGGAGCGCGGTGGATGGCGGTGGTGAGGATGAGGAGGGAGGTGATGAAGGCCACGTGCTGCAGGGAGAGGAAAATGGGGGGGTTAATTGGGGGGGGGAATTCCCAAAGAGCCCCACATCCCACCCCAAGCCCCCCCTCCCCCCCCCAAATGTGCTGGACCACATGAAATGAGGAGGGGGAGCACAGAGAAGAGATGGAAATGGGAGGGGATGAAAGCAGGGGTTATGGGGGGGGGGGGGGGGGGCACAGCAAAATAATGGAGACCCCAGTTTAGTGATGGGGGGGGGGGGATACCCCTTCAGTGCACTGAGCCCCCATTAGATGGGCTTGGGACCCCCATAATCCGATGGGGGGGGGGCACAGGAGGTGATGGAGACGGGGGGTGCACAAAGAATGGGGGAGGAAGGGGGGGCAGGGAACAGATTTTTTTTTTTTGGGGGGGGGGCGGCACAGAGTGTAGGGGGTTTGGGGGGCAAGAGGAGGGATGGGGGGCAGTTGTAGGATGGAGGGGGGGGCACGAAGAGAACATAAAATTGGTGGGGGGGAGACAGGGAACATAGATCAGATGGGAGGGGGAACACGTGACATGGGGGGGGGCACACAGGGGATATGGGGGGGGGGTCATAAGGGACATAAGGAGATGTAGGACGGGGAGGGGGGGGCGCACAGGAAATACGGTATTTAGAACACATGGGGAGATGGGGGGGGGGAAGGAACACGGGAAGATTTGGGACAGGTTGTGGGGGGGGGGGGGCACACAGGGGAGACTGGGGGGAGGGGGGGGAAATAGGCCAGGTTTGGGGGGCGGGGGGGGGTACAGACATAGAATAAGGATGGGGGTATTTGGGACATGGGGGGGGAGGATGTAGGACAGGGGGGGTGGCAGCAGCTGCGGGCCAGGCAGGGGGAGGGGGGGGCACTGCAGTGCAGTCCTGGTTCTCCCCCCCCCCCCCCCCTTTTCCTTTTCCTCTCTGCCAATCCCCCCCCCTCGCCCCCCCCGGCCCCGCTGCGGCAGGATCAGGGCCAGCTCTGCATCTGCCAGCACCGGGGGGAGGAACCAATCTCCCCCCCCACTTTATTGCACTGTGGTGTCCCCTGGTCACCCCCCCCCCCCCCATCCTCTCCTGCCCCCCCCCCCCTACCCCCCCCCAACCAAACCGCATCCCGCAGTGTCCTCATTGCCCCCCCCCACCCCCGCAGCGCCGCAGTGTCCCCGCTCGCCTCAGTGCCCCCCCCCCCCCCCCCAATCCCTTCAAATCCCTCAGCTCCCCCCCCCCCCCAAGGTCTCCTTGGTTTCCTTACAGCCCCCCCACCCCCCAACTGCCCCCCCCCCCCCCCCCGTATTTCCAATCTCGTGCTCAAGGCACCCCCAGAACCCATTCAACCCCCCCCCCCCCAAATCCCCTAAACGCCTCCCCCCAACCTGACCCACACCCCCAATCTTCTCAGAGCCCCTCCCCCCATCCCAAAACCCCTTAGAACCCCCCCCAGCCCCCCCCCAAAACCCCATAAACCCCCCCTGTCCCCTCACCCCCCCCCCCCATACAACTTAAAGCCCCCCCAATCCCCCCTCAGATCCCCACATCCTCTCAGAAGCCCCCCCAGCATCACCTAAAATGCTCTCAGAGACCCCATGGATCCCCCAACCCCCCCCCAGTGCCCCCTAAAGACCCCTCAGAGACCCCCAGAGATACCCCAAATCTCCCCCCCACCCTCTAAAAACCCCCAGAGACTCCAAAGACCCTCAGAACCCCCCCCAAATCCCCCCCCCCCCCCCCGATGTCCCCTAAAGACCCCCATGGACACCCCAAACTCCTGCCGACCACCCCCAGACCCCTCCTCTACTCCCCTCTGCTCCCTAAAAACCTCTCAGAAATGCCTACGGATCCCGAAACTCCATCAGGCCCCCCCCCAAATTCCCCCAGTGCCCCTGAAGACCCCCCCCAGACTCCAAACCCACCCCCCCAACACTCCCTAAAGACCCCTCATCGATCCCCCAAATCCCATCTAGACCCCTTTAACCCCCCCCCAAATGCCCCAGTGCCCCCTAAAGACCTCTCAACCCCCCCCCAAATCTTCTCCAAACCCCTTAAACTCCCCCAACACCCCCCCTGAAGACCCCCTGGAGACCCCCATTTCCCTTCCTACACCCCCTAAAAACCCCTCAGAGACCCCTATGGATTCTCAACTTCCCCCCAACACCCCTCAAACCCCCTCCAGACCCCAGACCCCTTTGACAACCCCTGAAGACCCCTCAGAGCCCCCCCATCCCCCCCAAAGGCCCCTCAGAGCCCCCCAGACCCCTTCAACTCCCTCCCCCCCAAGCACACCCTCAGAATCCCCCATGGCCCACCAAACTTCCCCCCAAAACCCCTCAGAGTCTCCTAAACCCCCATCAGAACCCCCCATACCCCCCACGGCTCCCCAACACCCCCTGAAGACCCCTCAGAGCTCCCCAAACCCTCCTCCAGACCCTTTCAACCCCCCCAAAGACCCCTCACAGCCCCCCAACGACCCCTCACAGACTCCCAAACCCCCTCCAGACCCCTTCAACCCCCACCGACAGCCCTAAAGAACCCTCAGAGCAACCCTACCAAAAGCCCCCCCAACCCCCTCTAAAGACCCCCCCGGGGACCCTCAGGGCCCCCAAACCCCTCTCCAGACCCTTTCAACCCCCCGAAGACCCCTCACAGACCCCCCCAAACCATCTCCAACTCCCCCAACTCCCCTGAAGGCCAAGAGCCCCCCCCAAACCCCCCTCAGAATCCCTCAGCCCCCACCAATCCCCCCCAAAGACCCCTCACAGACCCCCAAACGCCCTCACAGCCCCCCAGCCCCCATTAACCCCTGCCAAGGACTCTCAGAACCCCCAAAACCCCCTCAGAGCCCCCCCAAGACCCCCCTCAAGACCCCTCACAGACCCCAAACCCCCCGTAATACTCCTTCAACCCCTCCCACGGACCCCTTACAGAACCCCAAACCCCCACAGAGCCCCCCAACCCCCCCATAACCCCTGCAAAAGACCCCTCAGAGCCCCCGAAACCTTCTCAGAAACCCCCGAGCCCCCCCAACCCCTAAAAACCCCTCACAGATCCCCAACCCCCCCCAGGGACCCCCTCAGAGCCCCACTAAAGACCCCCAAGCACCCCCCACTCCCCCCTATAAACCCCTAATCCCCCCTAAAGACCCCTCAGAAACCCCCAAGCCCCCCCCAACCTTCCCCCAAAGACCCCCAACCCCCCCAAAAAGACCCCTCAGAGCCTCACTAAAGACCCCTCAGAGCTCCCCAAACCCCCCCAACCCCCCCTAAAGACTCCCCCCAACCCCCAAACCCCCCCCGGAGACCTCCAACTCCCCCCAAAGACCCCCACAGAGACCCCCAAAGACCCCTCAGAGCCCCTCTAAAGACCCCTCCAAGCTCTCCCAACCCCCCCCCCACCGACCCCCCCTCCAAAGATCCCCCATCCAAAGACCCCCCACCGACCCCCCCTCTCCAAAAGAGCCCCCCCACCGACCTCCCCCCCCTCCAAAGACCCCCACCGACCTCCCCCCCTCCGACTCCCCCCCCCACGACCCCCCCCCTCCAAACCTCCCCCCACCGACCCCCCCCCCCCCAATTCCTTACCCTCGCCATCCGTGACGAATACGGATCCTCGAACAGCGCCCACACCCGCGGCCTCCACCTCCTCCACCACCCCCCGGGCCGCCCCTCCTCCAGGCACAGCCGCTTCAGCTCCGCTCCGTTCCCATCCCCGTTCCCTCCGTCCCCTCCTCCTCCGCCGGGCTCGGGGCTCTCGAAGCTGTCCAGGGCCTCCTCGGCGTCGCGGTGCTGCCGGTAGTTCATCCAGCAGCACGCCTCCACGTCGGTCTCGTCGATGCCCCAGAAGGCGAGCTCCTCCTCGAACAGCGGCCCGCACACGTCGGCGGGGCAGTGCAGCTTCCCGGTGCGGTAATAATTCAACACGTAAGCGAACACCGCCGGGTGACGGTCGAAAAAAAACTCCCCGGCCGCCGAATCGTAATCGAACCGGGCGGCGGCACCGGGTTCGGCCAAACCGGCCAGGCGCGTCCCGGGCAGCGTCTGCAGCGTGCTGCGGTACGTCTCGTGCCGCACGCCGCCCACGTTGATCACCACCTTATCGCGCTCCGCCTGCCACCCCATGGCCGCGGCGGGACCCGACCCGGCCGGGCCTCCGCCGCCTGCCTCCGCCACCGCCGCCCCCTCCTCCTTTTAGGCCCACGGAGGCAGCGGAGCGGCGGCTGCCGCATGCCGCGGCCCCGCCGCTCCCCTGCGCGCTCAGCGCCGCTTCTGCGCCTGCGCGCCGCGGGCTCCGCCTCTTCCTGCGAGAAGACGCGCCTCTTCCGGTTCGAAGCTCCGCCTCTTCCGCTCCGCCCGACTCGACGCCTACGCGGGTGAGGAAGCCCCGCCCACGGCCCGGGAATCGCGCCCCGCCCACACGCTCCGCGAGGCCCCGCCCCTTCTCTGAGACCACGCCCACACTCGTAGGCCACGCCCCGAAACAAAGCCCCACCCCTCTCCGAGCCCCGACGCACACGCGCTCCGCCCACCCCTCGTAGGCCACGCCCATTGAGGTACAGAGGCCACGCCCCCAACGAGCTCCCACTCCTCACTGAAGGCCCATTCAACACGTGCTTCCGAGGCCCCGCCCCCTCTCTGAAACCACGCCCACTCGCTCAGAGGCCACGCCCCCAAAACGAAGTCCCACCCCTCTCCGAGCCCCGACGCACACGCGCTCCGCCCACTCCCTCATAGGCCACGCCCACTGAGGTACGGAGGCCACGCCCCCAACCAGCCCCACACTTTCCTGAAGGCCTGCTCAGACACGTGCTTGCGAGGCCCCGCCCCCTCACTGAGACCACGCCCACTCGCTCAGAGGCCTCGCCCACAACTAAGCCCCACCCTCTGCGAGGCTCCACTCGGACACGCCCCTATGATGCCCCGCCCACACTCGAAGGCCACACCCCCTAAAAGGCCACGCCCCCTTCCCATGAGGCTCCGCCTACCCATGTGCAGAGGAAATGCCCCCAACCAGGCCCCACCCCCTCCCTGAGGCTCCACCCACGCTCCGAGGACACACCCCATAGGAAGCTCCGCCCCCCTCTCGAAGCCCCGCCTACACCCCCGAAGCCCCTCGCACATCGATGCAGACTTCATACTATGAGGCCCCGCCCCCAAATGGAGGCCCCACCCCTTCTCAGTGTGGCCCCACCCACAGAGATGCAGATTTCACACCAGGAGGCTCCGCCCCCACGCGGAAGCTCCACCCACGTGTCGCCAAGCCCCGCCCACTCTGAGGCTTCACCCACATACGTGCAGAAGCCCCGCCCACATTTACTCCAGGCCCCGCCCACCCGCGTGCCGAGGCCACGCCCACTGAGAGGGGAGGAGCGGCGGGGGGTGAGGAGGAATGGAGGCACTGGGAGCACTGGGAGCACTGGGAGCCACGCAGCCTTTATTGGTGACCCCAGGTGACACGAGGTAACACATGGTGACACGTCCCTGAGTTGACCCTGGGTGACCCCGGGTGACCTCCGATGACCCCAGGTGTCATGAGGTGACACGCGGTGACACTGTGACTCTGTCCCTGAGTTGACCCTGGGTGACCCCGGTGACCCAAGGTGACCTCCGATGACCTCGGGTGACCCCAGGTGACATGAGGTTACCTCAGGTGACACGAAAGGGCATGAGGTGACATAAAGTGACACTGTGACTCTGCCCCTGAGTTGACCCTGGGTGACCCAAGGTGACATCAGATGACCCCAAGTGACCCCAGGTGCCCCCAGGTGCCCCCGGGTGACCCCAGGTGACCTCTAATGACCCCGGGTGACCCCGGGTGACAGCAGTGTCACTTGCTGACCGCCAGCCCGACGCGGTCGTGGTCGCGGTCGAAGACGACGTAGTGACGAGCCAGGAAAACGTCCCCAAGGATCCAGAGGGGTCCCCCGGGGGGGGGCACATCCAGCTCCATGAACCCACTGACACACGTTGGGGCGCCCCACTGTGACACCTGGGGGGGGGAGGGGGGGTGTGTGGGGACAGCAGTGGGGACAATGGGGGGGGGGGCATCTGGGGGTATGGGGGGCATAGAAGGGATGTGGGATGGGGTGGGGACGTGATGGGGATGTGATGGGGACGTGATGGGGGCAGTGGGGGGGGGACATCTGGGGGTGTGGGGGGCACAGAAGGGATGTGGGATGGGGACATGGGGACATGATGGGGACGTGATGGGGACAGTGTGGGGGGGGACGTCTGGGGGTGTGGGGGGCACAGAAGGGACGTGGGGTGGGGTGGGGACATGGGGACATGATGGGGACGTGATGGGGACAGTGTGGGGGGGGACGTCTGGGGGTGTGGGGGGCACAGAAGGGACATGGGGTGGGGTGGGGACATGGGGACATGATGGGGACGTGATGGGGACAGTGGGGGGGGATCTGGGGGCGTGGGGGGCACAGAAGGGACACAGGATGGGATGGGGATGCGATGGGGACAGTGGGGGGGACATCTGGGGGTGTGGGGGGCACAGAAGGGAAGTGGGATCGGGGGGGGACATGGGGACATGATGGGGACATGATGGGGGCAGTGGGGAGGGGACATCTGGGGGTGTGGGGGGCACAGAAGGGATGTGGGATGGGGGGGACATGGGGACATGATGGGGACTGTGGGGGGGACATCTGGGGGTGTGGGGGGTACAGAAGGGACGTGGGATGGGGGGAACATGGGGATGTGACGGGGACTGTGTGGGGGGGACATCTGGGTGGGGGGGGGGCACAGAAGGGATGTGGGATGGGATGGGGACATGGGGACATGATGGGGACAGTGGGGGGGACATCTGGGGATATGGGGGGCACAGACGGGACACAGGTCGTGATGGGGATGCGATGGGGACAGTGGGGGGGACATCTGGGGGTGTGGGGGGCACAGAAGGGACATGGGGACATCACTGGGGACACAAGAAAGGACGTGGAATGGGATGGGGACATGGGGACAGTGGGGGGGGACAGTGAGGGGGGGGCATCTGGTGTCATGGGGACATCGATGGGATGGGGACATGGGGACACTGAGGGGACGCAGGAGAGCAATGGGGACATGGGGTGGGAGGGGGACGTGTAGGGGTGGGGGCACCGGGGGGCACCCACCTGCAGCACGTAATGCTGGGGGCCCAGGGTGAATTCTTGCCCCCCCAGCATGAAGGTGACGTTGGGCAGGGAGGGGACGCGGTCACAGTCCAACAGGTACTGAATGGGGGGGGGAGGAGAATATGGGGGGGTCAGCACCCCAGGGACCCCCAAATCCCCCCCCGAAGGATCCCCAAATCCCCCCCCCAAGATCCTTCAGTCTCTCCGCACCAAGGGATCCCCAAATTCCCCCCCAGAACCCCTTTCCAGACCCCTTAGGACCCCCCTAATCCCCCCAGTGCCACCCAGCCTCCCCCCAGGACCCCCTTCTCCCCCCCAGACCCCTTAGAATCCCATTCTGGCCCCTTAGGACCTCTCCCAACTCCCCTCCCCCCCAAAAAAAGCCCTGTTAGACCCCTAAAGCCTCCCCCAGGACCCCTTTAGAACCCCACAATCCCCATCCAGACCCCCCCAGACCCCTTAGAACCCCCCAGGACCCTTTTTGAACCCCACAATCCCCATCCAGACCTCCCCAGACCTCTTAGAACCCCCCAGACCCCTTCAGAACCCCACAGTCCCTCTCCAGACCCTCCAGACTCCTTAGGCCCCCCCAGGACCCCTTTAGAACCCCACAGTCCCCCTCCAGACACCCCCAGACCCCTTAGGCCCCCCAGGACCCCTTCAGAACCCCACAGTCCCCATCCAGACCCCCCCCAGACCCCTTAGAACCCCCCAGGACCCCTTCAGAACCCCACAGTCCCCATCTAGACTCCCCCCAGACCCCTTAGGACCCCCCCAGGACCCCTTCAGAACCCCACAATCCCCATCCAGACCCCCCCCAGACCCCTTAGAACCCCCCAGGACCCCTTCAGAACCCCACAGTCCCCATCCAGACCCCCCCCAGACCCCTTAGAACCCCCCAGGACCCCTTCAGAACCCCACAGTCCCCATCTAGACTCCCCCCAGACCCCTTAGGACCCCCCCAGGACCCCTTCAGAACCCCACAATCCCCATCCAGACCCCCCCCCCAGACCCCTTAGGACCCCCCAACCCCATACCTGCCCCCCCAGGGCACGGGTGCCCCCCAGGGCTCGGTGCAGCGCTGCCACCTCCTTGCTGGGGCCGGTGACCAGGGATGTCCCCGTGTCCACGATGACCTCACAGCCCCCCTTACACAGGGGGGGGTCCCGGCACCCCAGAGCCCTCGCAGAGCCCACTGATACCCTATGGGTGGGGGGGGGGGGTGATAATGGGGGGCTGAGGAGGCTGTTAGGGGTCTTTGGAAGGGCTTTAAGGGGTCCTGGGGGGGGTCATAGGGGGTCTTGGAGGTATTGAGGGGGTCTGGGGGGGCTGTTAGTGGTATTTGGGGGGACAGTTATGGGTCTTGGGGGGCAGTTTAGGAGTCCTGAGGGGATCTCTGTGGATCTGGGGGGGCAGCGATGGGATGTAAGGGGGCTGGGGGAGTCAGTGAGGGGTCTGGGGGGGCTCCTTGGGGGTCTTGAGGGGGTAGTTTGGGGTTGGGGGGGGGATTAGGGGCTAAGGGGGTCAGTGAGGGGTCCAGGGGCTCCTCGGGGGGTAATTTGGGGTCTGGGGGGGCAGCTGGAAGTCTTTGGAGGGGGTATAAAGCGTACTGGGGGTATTGGGGGGAGGGTCTGGGGGGAGTGTTAAGGTCTTGGGGGGGTCTCTGGGGGTCCTAAGGGACAGTCAGAGGTGTAAGGGTATTTGGGGGGGGTAGTTTTTGGGGGGGGGGGGTAGTTAGGGGTCTTCATAGGGGTTGTCAGAGATCCTGGGGGGTTCTAAGGAGTCCTGGAAGTGTTAGGAGGGTGGGGGAGGGAGGGGGGGGGCATTTGGGATTTTGGGGTTGGGGTCTCTGGGGGTCTTAGGGAACTGAGAAGGGGGGGGGGGGGTGGGAATTTGGGGGAGGTCTTGAGAAGAGTTTCCAGGGTTCCTAAAGGGTATCTGGGGAGGTCTGGGGGGGTCCTGAAGGGCACATGGGGGTCCTGGGGGAGAGGGGGGGGGGGTACATTGTTGGGGTGATTTGGGGGTGGTTTTGGGGGTCCTGGGGATCATGGGGGGGGTCCTGGGGGGGTGGAGGTGTTTTTGGGGAGTGATTTGGGGGTGTTTAGGGGGTCCTGGGGGTCACAGGAGGGTCCTGAGGGGGGGGGGGGAGGTGCATTTTGGGGGTGATTTGGGGGATCCTGGGGGGGGTCCTGGGGGGCAGGTGTTTTTTGGGGTGATTTGGGGGGGTTTTGGGGGGTCTCACCGGTCCATGTGCAGCTGCCAATATGCACGACGTGTGACGGGGACGTAATGGAGGGGACCCTCAAAATGCTCCTCATCGAAGCCCCCCAGCAGCAGCTCCCCCCCATCGCCCCCCGACGTCCCGCTGTGGGGGGGGGGAGGGACAACAGTGGGGTCAGGGGGGATTTGGGGGGGGATTTGGAGGGTTTTTATGGGGTTTGGGGGGGCATTTGGGGGGATTCTGAGGGCATCTGAAGGGGCATTTGGGGATGGAATGGGGGGTTGGGGGGGTGGGGGAAATTGGAGAAAATGGGGGCATTTGGGGGGATTTTGGAGGCATCTGAGGGTATTTGGGGGCATTTGGGGATGGAATGGGGGTATTTGAAGGGGTTTGGGGGGATTTAGGGGGGAAATGGGGGCATTTGGGGGGCTTGGGGGGAATGGGGGGAAATTGTGGGAGTATTTGAGGTATTTGGGGGCACATCTGGGGCCAGATTGGGTTCCATTTGGTCCCATATTGGGGCATATTTGGGGCTACATTGGGTCCCACTTGGGGTCATATTGGGTCCCATTTTGTCCCATATCAGGGCAAATTTGGGGCCATACTGGGCCTCATTTGGTCCCATATTGGGTCCCATTTGAGGCCGTATTGGGTCCCATATTGGGTCCCATTTGAGGCCGTATTGGGTCCCATTTGGGGCCATATCAGGTCCCATTTGCTCCCATATCGGGGCCCATTTGGGGTCATATCAGGTCCCATTTGCTCCCATATTGGGGCCCATTTGGGGCCATATTGGATCCCATTTTCTCCCATATCGGGTCCCATTTGGGGCCGTATTGGGTCCCATTTGCTCCCATATTGGGTCCCATTTGCTCCCCCACCGGGTCCCATTTGGGGCCGTATTGGGTCCCATTTGCTCCCATATTGGGTCCCATTTGCTCCCCCACCGGGTCCCATTTGGGGCCGTATTGGGTCCCATTTGCTCCCATATCAGGACCCATTTGGGGCCGTATTGGGTCCCATTTGCTCCCATATCGGGGCCCATTTGGGGCCATATTGGGTCCCATTTTCTCCCATATCGGGGCCCATTTGGGGCCATATTGGGTCCCATTTGCTCCCATATAGGGTCCCACTTGGGGTCATATCAGGTCCCATTTGCTCCCATATCGGGTCCCATTTGCTCCCATATCGGGGCCCATTTGGGGTCATATCAGGTCCCATTTGCTCCCATATTGGGGCCCATTTGGGGCCATATTGGATCCCATTTTCTCCCATATCGGGTCCCATTTGGGGCCGTATTGGGTCCCATTTGCTCCCATATTGGGTCCCATTTGCTCCCCCACCGGGTCCCATTTGGGGCCGTATTGGGTCCCATTTGCTCCCATATCAGGACCCATTTGGGGCCGTATTGGGTCCCATTTGCTCCCATATCGGGGCCCATTTGGGGCCATATTGGGTCCCATTTTCTCCCATATCGGGGCCCATTTGGGGCCATATTGGGTCCCATTTGCTCCCATATAGGGTCCCACTTGGGGTCATATCAGGTCCCATTTGCTCCCATATCGGGTCCCATTTGCTCCCATATCGGGGCCCATTTGGGGTCATATCAGGTCCCATTTGCTCCCATATTGGGGCCCATTTGGGGCCATATTGGATCCCATTTTCTCCCATATCGGGTCCCATTTGGGGCCGTATTGGGTCCCATTTGCTCCCATATTGGGTCCCATTTGCTCCCATAGTGGGTCCCATTTGGGGCCGTATTGGGTCCCATTTGCTCCCATATTGGGTCCCATTTGCTCCCATATCTGGACCCATTTGGGGCCGTATTGGGTCCCATTTGCTCCCATATTGGGTCCCATTTGCTCCCCCACCGGGTCCCATTTGGGGCCGTATTGGGTCCCATTTGCTCCCATATCAGGACCCATTTGGGGCCGTATTGGGTCCCATTTGCTCCCATATTGGGTCCCACTTGGGGTCATATTGGGTCCCATTTTCTCCCATATTGGGGCCCATTTGGGGTCATATTGGGTCCCATTTGCTCCCCCCCTGGGTCCCATTTGCCCCCACTGGGGCAGGGCCGCGTTCCCACCTGCGCAGGCGGAAGGCGAAGACGTTGTTCCTGAAGATGCCCCGCTGCATCATGTTGTCGAACACCGGCACCGCCGGCCCCGCCGCCGCCGCGGGGTACGCCAGCCCCAGCACCCCGTCGAAGCGCGCGGTCGCGAACGTCAGGCCGGGCAGAGCCACCGCCTCCGCAAACGTCTGGGCCTCCAGGGACACGTTGGAGATCTGCGGGGGTGGGGGGTCAGGGACCACCGGGGGACCTCATAGGGAACGGCAGGGGGACCCCTGGAGGGACCCCCGGAGGGAAACCCATAGAGACCCCCAGAGGGACCCTATAGGGACCCCCATAGAGAAACCCAGACAGACCCCCAGAGAGACCCCCATAGGGACCCCCATAGAGAAATCCATAGGGACCCCCAGAGAGACCCCCATAGGGACCCCCATAGAGAAATCCATAGGGACCCCCAGAGAGACCCCCATAGGGACCCCCATAGAGAAATCCATAGGGACCCCCAGAGAGACCCCCATAGGGACCCCCAGAGGGAAACCCAGAGGGAAACCCAGAGGGAAACCCAGAGGGACCCCCGTAGGGACCCCCATAGAGAAATCCATAGGGACCCCCAGAGGGACCCCCAGAGAGACCCCCATAGGGACCCCCATAGAGAAATCCATAGGGACCCCCAGAGAGACCCCCATAGGGAAACCCAGAGGGAAACCCAGAGAGACCCCCATAGGGACCCCCATAGGGAAACCCAGAGGGAAACCCAGAGGGACCCTCAGAGAGAAACCCATAGGGACCCCCAGAGGGACCCTATAGGGACCCCCAGAGGGATCCACAGAGAGACCCAAAATCAATAAGAACCCTCAGGAACACCACAGGGACCCCAAGACCCCATAGGACCCCCATGGAGGCCCCCAGGACCCCCTAGAATCCTCAGGACTCCCATAGGGCCTCCCATAAGGACCCTCAGGAATACCACAGGGACCCCGAGACCCCATAGGACCCCCATAGAGGCCCTCAGGACCCCATAGGACCCCCAGGGCTCCCAGGACCCCCATACAGCCCCCTGTAAGAACCCTCAGGAACACCACAGGGACCCCGAGGCCCCACAGGACCCCCATAGAGGCTCCCAGAACCCCATAGAATCCCCTGTAAGGACCCTCAGGAACACCACAGGGACTCCAAGACCCCTTTGGCCCCCCCATAGGACCCCCATAGGGCCCCCAGGACCCCCCCAGCCCCCCCCCCAGCCCCCCACCTGCAGCGTGTCCTGGCTGAGGAAGCCCCGCAGGCTGCCACTGCCGTAATGGATGGAGAACGAGGTGCCGTTGGGGCGGTGAGTGCAGGACAGCGCCGAGTAGTAGTGGGGGTGCAGCCCTGGGGGGTCATGGGGACATTATTGGGGTGGGGGGGGGTGGTATTTGGGGAGGGGGGGGTTGTGGGGACATTGTGAGGATGTGGAGGGGGGGCATGGGGACACGAGGGCACAAGGAGGTGATACAGGGAAGGGGGGACAGAGGGGGGCATTGAAGAATGTGGGGAGGGGGGCGGGGGGGGGCCCTAGCTCAAGTCCTGCCCCTTTAAGAGACGCCCCTCCCTTTTAGAAGCCCCACCCCTCTATAAACACGCCCCCCTTTAGGCCCCGCCCCCCTTTCTAAGCCCCGCCCCTACAGCCAGCCAACTGCAGGCAGCAGCAGCTCACAGACCCCGCCCCGCTTCAGGCCCCGCCCCCTTTCTAAGCCCCGCCCTTCCAGCCGCTCAGAGTCACACAGCAGCTCACTGACCCCGCCCCCTTTATAAGCCCCGCCCCCTTTAGGACCCGCCCCCACAGCACGCCAACTGCAAGGCAGCAGCAGCTCACTGACCCCGCCCCCCTTTAGGCCCCGCCCCTTTCCTAAGCCTCGCCTCATACAGCGGGCCAACTGCAGGCGGCAGCAGCTCACTGACCACACCCCCTTTTTAAGCCCCGCCCCCCTCTAGGCCCCGCCCCAATAGCAGCCCAGAGGCACACAGCAGCTCACTGACCCCGCCCCCTTTCTAATCCCCGCCCACTTCCTAAGCCCCGCCCCCTACAGCAGACCAGGTGCACGCAGGAGCTCACTGACCCCGCCCCCTCTATAAGCCCCGCCCCCTCCGGCAGTCCAGGCCCACGCAGCAGCTCAACTGACCCCGCCCCCTCTATAAGCCCCGCCCCTTCGTAAGCCCCGCCCCTTACAGCAGGCCAGGTGCAGCCGGCAGCACCGCGCCGAGGGCACCCAGAGGTCGGCGCTGCCGGTGTCGAAGATGACGCGGAAGGTCTGCGGGGGGGTCCCGAGGGACACGGTGCCGTAGTACTGCGCCTGCAGGCCGAGACCCCCGAGCGTCACCCCGTATATCCCCTGCGCCCCCCGAGGGTCACCCCCATATGGCCCCGGTGCCCCCCTGAGTGTCACCCCCATACGGCCCTGGTGTCCCCCCACTGCCCCACTGTGTCCCTGTGCCCCCCATCCCCCCCCCCCCGACCCCATACGTCCCCATTACCCAATGTCCCCACTCGTGTCCCCTCTGCGTCCCCCCATTGTCCCCATATGTCCCCTCCATAGGTCCCCATATCCCCACTCTGTCCCCTCTGTGCCCCCCCATGGGTCCCTGTGCCCCCCCTCTCATTGCCCCCATACATCTCCGTTACTCCATATGTCCCCACTCGTGTCCCCTCTGTGTCCCCCCCCCACATGACCCCCCTGTGTCCCCACACGGCCCCCACACTTCCCCATTACCCCAAGTCCCCATCTCCACTGTGTGCCCTTTGTGCCCCCCCATGGCCCCCACGGGTCCCTGTGCCCCCCCCCCTCCCATTGCCCCCATACATCTCCATTACTCTATAAGTCCCTACCGTGTCCCTCCTGTGTCCCCCCATTGTCCCCATGTGTCCTTCCCATAGGTCCCCATGTCCCCACTGTGTCCCCTCTGTGCCCCCCCATGGCCCCCATGTGTCCCTGTGCCCCCCCATTGCCCCACGTCCCTGTCCCCATTGTGTCCCCCCATGGCCGCCATAAGTCCCCATGTCCCCATGACCCCACTGTCACACTCGTGTCCCCCCATGGCCCCCATATGTCCCCCCCATAGGTCCCCATGTCCCCAATGCCCCCCCCACGTCCCCCCCACTCACATCCATGTAGTTGTGCAGACTCTGGGGGGCTGCAGGGGGTCCCCCCCCACTCCGGGCTTTGGGACCCCCCTGTCCCCCCCACACCTCTGGGGGGAGCCGGGGGCGCACCCAGGGGCCCCGCTGCAGGGGGATGCTGGGGGGTAATGAGAGGATTAATTAGAGCAAGGTTAATTAGGGTTAATGAGGGTTTGAGGTTTAGCAGCGTTTGGAGTCCAGGGGGAGCAGGACCCCTCCCCAGACCCCCCAGTGTGGTACCCATGGGCCGAGCCCCAATGGGATCACCTGTCCTTAATGAGCTTAATGAGGATAACGAGTTTAATGAGGGTGTGCTGGGGGACACCCGGGTGTGCTGGGCTAACGAGGTTAACGAGCTCCTCCAGGCTAACGAGGTGCAGCGGGTTGAAGGGGGTGTCTGGGTGGAACCTCGGGGCCTGGGCTTAATGAGCTTAATGAGCTTAATGAGGGTGAGGGAAGGATGGGGATAACGAGGCGGAAAATGGATGAGGTTAAAGGGGACGTGAGGGGTTAATGGGGTTATTGGGGTCAATGGGGTTAACGAGGGGTTGGGGGGGGTCATGAGGTCACGAGTGGGCTCCTGCCTGGGGGGGTCAGAGGTCAGAGGTCACGGTCCGGGGTCACACCCTCGGGTGGGGACAGCGCTGGGAGGGGTGGGGTCTGCCACCCCCGCAGTGTCACACCCGGGATGGGGACAGTGCCACCCCATGGGGACACCGCCGCCCCACCCCACAGCAGTGGGGTCACCCCACGGCCCCCAGACAGCCAGGCGCCCCATGGGGACCCCAATGGCCCCCAGCCCCCCCCAGACCTCCCCATGTCCCTTCATCCCATGGGGACCCCAATGACCCCCAGCCCCCCCCCCCATGTCCCTTCATCCCATAGGGACCCCAATGGTCCCTGACCCCCCAAAATCACCCCACAGCCCCCCCCCCCCAAGTACCCTTATCCCATAGGGACCCCGTTAGCCCCTGTCTCCTCTATCACCCCACAGTCCCTTCCCATGTCCCTTCATCCCCTGGGGACCCCAATGGCCCCCCAGTGGCCCCAGCCCCCCCCATGTCCCTTCATCCCATGGGGACCCCAATGGCCCTCCAATAGCCCCCAGCCTCCCCCAATCCCCCCCATGTCCCTTCACTCCATGGGGACCCCAATGGCCCCTGTCCCCTTACGGTCACCCCACAGCCCTCCCCCCCATGTCCCCTCATTCCATGGGGACCCCCGCAACCCCCTCCATGTCCCTTCATCCTATGGGAACCCCAATGGCCCCTGACCCTACATCACCCCACAGCCCCCCCCCCTCATTCCATGAGGACCCCAATGGCCCCCCACATCCTTTAGGGATCCAGGTGTCCCCTGGGGACCCCAACAACCCCTGTCCTCCTCCATCACCCCACACATCCCCTTATCCCCCCCCCAAAATCCCCTTGTCCCCCCTGACCCCCCAATATCCCTTTGTCCCCTGCACCCCCCACTCCCCCACGACCCCCCCACTCACCGCAGCACAGCTCCCACCCCGACGGCCAGCAGCAGGAGGTGCCCAAACACGGGACCCCCCATGGCCGCTCTGTGCCCCCCACCCCCCCGCGCAGGGGATCCCCATTTCCCTCGGACACGCCCCCTCCCCTAAAACCACGCCCCCTTCCCTAAGCCACGCCCCCACCCGTTGACCCACGCTGCCCAAACCACGCCCCCAGTGCAGGGCCACGCCCCCTAACCACGCCCCTTCCGCCTAGACCACGCCCCCCACTATTAACACACGCTGTCTAAAACCACGCCCCTCACCCAGGCCACGCCCACAAACACGCCCCCTTCCCTAAAGCCACGCCCCCTCTGCGCTCTCATTGGTCCGTTGGTGGCGGGCAGTGCCCCGAAACTGACCCTGATGGGGGGGGAGGGGGGGCCGAAACCGCCTCATTATGGAGGAACCCATTAATTGGGGGGCAGGGAGCGAACCGCCCCACATCCGGGGAGGGGCCCCAGAATGGAACACGGTGGGGGAAATCTCAAAGCCAAACGTGAGGGGCCCCAAAACCACTCCATTATGGGGGGCCGGGCTCAAATTCCCCCCATCATTGAGGGACCCCAAAACTGATCCAATAGGAGGAGACCCCCAAAAGCACCCCATTATTGAGAGGGTCTGAAATTAATGGGGGACCCCAAAACCACCCCATTATTGAGGACCCCAAAAATGACCCAATGAAGAGCGACCCTGAAGCTGCTCCAATGGATGGAGGGGGGGCTAAACTGCCCCAATTAAGGGGGGGGACCATAAAAGTGCCCCTTTGTAGGAAGACCCCCAAACCGCCCCGTTATCAAGTGAGCCCCAAAACCGCCCCACAGATGTGGGCACCCCAAAGACCCCCCCCAATATGGGGGCACCCCAAAGCCCCCCCTTCCCCACAGGCCCAGGCAGTGGCGGTGAAGCACCTTTATTCTCCCCATGGCCGAAGGCTGGGGGGGGGGACGGAGTAATGCGGGACCCCCCCCAGACCCCATAACCACAACGAGGGGTCGGCGTGTGGGGGGACGGAGTGCTGAGGGTGCCCCCCCCCCCCCCAAAAAAAAAAAGTGCTGTTGGAGGGGGGGGGGAAGAGGGGGGGGTCGCGGGGCTGCCCCACAGCCCCTCACTATGGGGCTGAGCCCAGGCACTGCGCAGTGAATTGAGGGGGGGGGGCCCAAATCCTCTCTGCGTGGGGCTGACCCACACTTGCCCCCCCCACCCCCCCAATATGGAGTTTTGTGGGAGGGGGATGGAGTGGGGGGGGGGGGGGGGGCACAAGGAGGGGTCTGAACGACATCCTTCACCCCCCCCCCCCCAAAAAAAAAAGCCCTTTCCGTACCGTTTGGGGGTGGGGGGGGGGGGTTGGGGGTCGAGGTTGGGGGTGGAGGGGAGGAGAAGGGGGGGAAGGGGGAGGGGGGTGGTGGTCTCAGTTCCTGGTGAGGGGGGTCCCGATGGGGCTGGGGGGGCGGCGGATGTTGGCGCGGTCTTTGGCTGCTTCTTCTTCCTCGTCGTAGCGCTCGTCCTCCTCGTCGTCGCTGTGACGGGGGCTGGAGATGCGCGACAGAGCCGGGGAGGGGGGGACGGAGGCGGGGCGGGGGTAACGGAAACCCTGCGGGGGGGGAGGGGGGGTTAAATGAGGGGTAATGGGGGAGGGGGGGGGTTAAATGAGGGGTAATGTGTGGGGGGGGGAGGACACAGGGGGAGGTGATAGGGAGGGGAGGTGGGGATAAAGTAGAGGGGATGGGGGCACATGGGGGGGGGGGGCACCAAAGGGGTGCATAAAGGATATGGGGACACACAGGGGGACACGAAAGGGACACTTAAGGGGACACCCAGAGGACATGGGGACACCTAAGAGACACCTAAGGGATGCCCAGGGGACATGGGGACATCCAGGGACACTAAAGGAACACCTAAGGGACACCCAGGGGACATGGGGACACCCAGGGGACACCCAGGGGACATCCAGGGGACATGGGGATACTCAGGGGTCAACTAGGGGACACCCAGGGGACACCAAAGGGACACCTAAGGGACACCCAAGGGACATGGGGACATCCAGGGACCCTGAAGGAACACCTAAGGGACACCCAGGGGACACCTAAGGGATACCCAGGGGACACCCAGAGGACAACTAAGGGACACCCAGGGGACACCAAAGGGATACCAAAGAGACACCAAAGGGACATCCAGGGGACATGGGGACACCCAGGGGACATTCCAGAGGATATAGGAACACCCCAGGGACACCAAGGGGACACCCAGGGGATATGGGGGCACCCAAGGGACATTGGGACACACCAGTGACACCCAAGGGGAGACCAAAGGGACACTTAAGGAACACCCAAAGGATGTGGGGACACCCAAGGGGACACCAAAGTGAAGTGGGGACACCCCAGGGACATTCCAAAGGATATGGGGACACCCAGGGGACACCCAAAGGATATAGGGACACCCAGGGACACCAAAGGGATACTTAAGGGACATCCAAAGGATATGGGGACACCCAAAGGGACAGCAAAGGGACACTGAAGGGACACCCCAGGGACATCCCAAAGGATATGGGGACACACAGGGACACCAAAGGGACACTTAAGGGACACCCAAAGGACATGGGGGCACCAAAGGGACACCCAAGGAATACCCAAAGGATATGGGGACATACAGGGGGCACCAAAGGGACACCTAAAGGACATGGGGACACCCAGGGGACATCCCAGAGGATATAGGGACACCGAAGGGACACCCAGGGGACACCCAAGGGACACCCAAAGGATATGGGACACACAGGGGACACCAAAGGGATGCTTAAGGGGCACCCAAAGGACATGGGGACGCACAGGGAGCACCAAAGGGACACCTAAAGGACATGGGGACACCCAGGGGACACTCAGGGGACAACCCAGAGGATATAGGAGCACCTAGGGGACATCCAAGGGACACCTAAAGGACGTGGGGACACCCAAAGGGTATGGGGACACCAAAGGGACACCAAGGGGACACCAAGGGGACATGGGGACACCCAAAGGATATTGGGACACCCAAGGGACACCCAGGGGAAGCCTAAGGGACCTCCAAGGGACATGGGCACATTTAGGGGACATCCTAGAGGACACCCGGGGGACACCCAAGGGACACCCAGGGGACACCCAAAGGACACCCAGGGGACACCCAGGTGACCCCAGACCCCCCAAAATCCAACCCCCCCCCCCCCACTCACCGCCGCTGCCGCCTCGGGGGGCTCGTAGGTGAAATGCTCGGGGAAAGCCTTGGCCAGAGCCATGCGGCGTGCAAATGTGTAGTACTGGGGGGGGGGGGGGGGTCAAAGGTCACCCCAAAACCCCCTCGGGGGGTCTGAGGGCACTACGATCTCCCCCCAGCCCCCCTCCCCCTTCCCTCCCCCCTCCTCCTCTCTCTGCTTTTTCCCCTTCGGGAACCCAATCCTGAGACCCCACCCCCCAAAAAAAATGTCCCCAAGACCCCCCAGAGATCCTCAACAACCTCTTCCAGCCCCCCCCAGCCCCCACCCTTCCCAAGACCCCCACGGACCCCAGGCTCCTTCCCAAAGCCCCCCCATACTCCTTCCCAGGCCACCCAAAATCCTACCCAGGACCCCCGACACCCTCCCACCCCCCCCCCCCCCAGGGACCACTTGGACCCTTCCCAGTCCCTCCAAGCCCCTTCCCATGTCACCTAGAGACCCCCAGGACCCTTGCCAGACCTCCCCCAGAGACCCCAGAACTCCTCCTAACCCCTCCAAGCCCCTTCCCAAGCCCCTCAGACCCCTAAGATCCCTCCCAATCTCTCCATACCCTTCTCAGGTCCCCTAGAGACCCCCAGCCCCCTTCTCACCCCTCCTAGAAACCTCAGAACCGCTCCCACCCCCCCAAGCTCCTTCCCAATCCCCCCAGAGACCCCCAAGATCCTTTCCAGTCCCTCCAGCCCTCTTCTCACTCCCCCCTAGAGACTTCAGGACCCCTCCCAACCTCCCAAGCCCCTTCCCAATCCCCCCGAAGACCCCTAAGATCCTCCCCAATCCCTCCAGCCCCCTTCTCATCCCCCCTAGAGACCTCAGGACCCCTCCCAACCCCCCCCAAACCCCTTCCCAATCCCCCCAGGAACCCCCAAGATCCTTTCCAGTCCCTCCAGCCCCCTTCTCTCCCCCCCTAGAGGCCTCAGGACCCCTCCCAACTCCCCCAAGCCCCTTCCCAATCCCCCCAGGAACCCCCAAGATCCTTCCCAGTCCCTCCAGAACTGTTCTCACCCCCCTAGAGACCTCAGGACCCCTCCCAACCCCCCCAAACCCCTTCCCAATCCCCCCGAAGACCCCTAAGATCCTCCCCAATCCCTCCAGCCCCCTTCTCACCCCCCCTAGAGACCCCAGGACCCCTCCCAACCCCCCCCAAACCCCTTCCCAAGCACCCCAGCCCCCTCCCCACTCCCCCCTGCCCCCCCCCGGCCCCCTCCCCACCCCGCTCACCCTCCCCAGGTACTTCCAGTCCAGCAGGTCGGACAGCCGCTCGGTGCGGTTGCGCTGCACGATGCGCTGCCGCCGGCTCTGCTGGCAGAAGCCGTAGAGGAAAGCTGTGAGCTGAGCACACGATTCCTCAGGAGCCCGGAACCTTCGGTCCACGATGTAAATCCCTGAGTGGCACCACGTCAGGAGGAGGGGAGGGGGACATGGGGACACCCCCACAAATACGGGGAGTCACCCCGTCCTGCTGCCAGGGAGCAGCGGGGGTCTGCGTGCAGGGGGATGTCAGCGCTGGGGGGTCAGGGGTTTGGGGGTCTGGGGGATGTGGGGGGTGAGGGAGAGGAGATAGGGGGACAAGGGGGGAAAGGGGGACAGGAGGACAGAGGGACAGAAAGACACAGGGAGAGGAGACAGGGGGACAAGGGGTGGAAAGGGGGACAGGAGGACAGAGGGACAGAAAGACACAGGGAGAGGAGGACAGAGTGACAGGAGGACAGAGGAACAGAACACAGGGAGAGGAGGACAGAGCAACAGGAGGAGTGAGGGACAGAGAGACAAAGGGACAGGAGGACAGAGGGACAGAAAGACACAGGGAGAGGAGGATTGAGGGACAGGAGGACTGAGGGACAGAGAGACAAAGGGACAGGAGGACAGAGCGACAGGAGGACAGAGGAACAGGACAACGGGACAGGAGGACAGAGGGACAAGAGGATGGAGAGACAAGAGGACAAAGGGGCAGGAGAACAAAGGGATAGAAAGACAGAGAGATAGAAGGACTGAGGGACAGAAGGACTGAGGGACAGGACGGAGGAACAGCAGGACAAAGGGACAGGAGTACAGAGGGACAGGATGACAGACGGAACTATGGATTGAAGATGAAAATAAGGGACAGGAGAACAAGGGACAGAAGATGACGGATCGGAGAACCAGGGGACGAAGGGACAGAAGAACAAAGGGACAAACGGACAGAAGGACAAAAGAAGGAACGGACGAAGACAAAGATGTGGGACAAGAGGACGAGTGACACAAAGGATAAAGGACAAGGGGACAGGAGGAGACGAGAGGCAGGAGGACAAGGAACAGGGTGACAGAAGATGAGGGGGAACAGGAGGGGGACAGAAGGATGAGAAGGGACAGATGGACATGGGGGGACAGAGGGACATGGAACAGGAGAGGAACAAAAAGGACATGGGGAGACAGGATGGGGACAGAGGAACATAAGAGAACAGGAGGAGCACAGCAGGATGAGAGGGGACAGGAGGGGGACAGAGGGACGAGGGGAGAGAGGAGGCGGATGGAAGGATGAGGGGGGATGGGAGGGGGACAGAGGGACATGGAGGGACAGGAGAGGGACGGAGGGACGAGGGAGGACAGAGGGACGAGGGGGGACAGCTGTGCACCCCCACTCACCATAGGCAGAGGGGTCGGCGATGTGCTCCTCCATGAAGCAGCCGAAACCAGACAGGTTGGTGGAGACGCTGGGGATGCCCATAACGGTGCACTCAGCTGTGGGCACAGAGGGGTCAGGAGGGGGGGTCCGAGGAAATGGGGGGGGGGGGAATCCCAGGAGAATGGGGGGAGGGGTCTCGGGGGTGTCAGCCATACCGGGGGTGTAACCCCAGGGCTCGTAGTAGGAGGGGAAGACCCCGAGGTGGCAGCCGCGCACGAACTCCTCGTAGTCGACGGGCAGCAGGGGGCTGGTGGAGGACAGGAACTCGGGGTGGAAGATAATCTGGGGGGGAGTTTGGGGGGGCACAGTCAGAAACTGTCCTTGCAGCCCCCCCCCGCGTCCCCCAAACCCCCCTGAGCCCCCCAAACCCACCTTGATCCATTCTGAACCCTCCCAACCCCTTCTGGATACCCCCATCCCACCCCAAACCCCACTGAACACCCCAAGACTTCCTGAAGCCCCCCAAATCCCCCTGAACCCCACTGAGCCCACCCCAAAATCCCCATCACCCCTCCACCCCCCCCTCCTGCTCCCCCAAATCCTCCCAGACACCCCTGGACCCCTCCTCCATCCCAATCTCCCCACAGAGACCCCCTCTCCCCCCCGCATCTCCCCTGGCTCAGGCCCTTTGTCCCCTGGGGTCCTGGGGTCCCCCATCCCCAATATCCCCCAGGGTCCTCCCCCAGCCCTGATGACCCCCGAGGCCCCGATGTCCCCCATCCCCAATGTCCCCCAGAGTCCTGGTGTCCCCCTCCCCCAGCCCCAATGTCCCCCATCCCCAGGGTCCTGGTGTGACCTCCATCCCCAAAGCTCCCTGGGGTCCCAATGTCCCCCATCCCCAAAGACCCTTGGGGTCCTGCTGTCTCCCATCCCCAATGTCCCCCAGCCCTGATGCCCCCCGGGGTCCCACTGTCCCCCATCCCAAAGCCCTCTGAAGTCCTGCTGTCCCCCATCCCCAATGTCCCCCAGCCCTGATGTTCCTCAGGGTCCCAATGTCCCCCACCCCAAAGCCCCCTGGGGTCCTGCTGTCCCCCATCCCCAATGCCCCCCAGGGTCCTGCTGTCCCTCATCCCCAATGTCCCCCAGCCCTGATGCCCACCAGGGTCCCGCTGTCCCCCATTCCAAAGCCCCCTGGGGTCCCAGTGTCTCCCATCCCCAATGTCCCCCATCCCCGATCCCCCCCGGGGTCCCGCTGTCCCCCATCCCAAAGCCCCCCCAAGGTCCCACTGTCCCCCATCCCCAACATCCCCCATCCCCAATGTCCCCCATCCCAAAGCCTCCCAAGGTCCCGCTGTCCCCCATCCCCAATGTCCCCCATCCCCAATGTCCCCCAGCCCTGATGCCCCCCAGGGTCCCGCTGTCCCCCATCCCAAAGCCCCCCAAGGTCTCAATGTTCCCCATCCCCAATGTCCCCCAGCCCTGATGTTCCCCAGGGTCCTGCTGTCTCCCATCCCCAATGTCCCCCATCCCCAATGTCCCCTGGGGTCCCGCTGTCCCCCATCCCAAAGCCCCCCAAGGTCTCAATGTCCCCCACCCCCAATGTCCCCCATCCCCAATGTCCCCCCACCTTCACGCGGTCGTTGCCGCTGTTGAAGAGCCCGATGCGGCGGATGGTGGTGAGGATGGGGTCGGTGGCATCGTCCAACATGTTGTGGGTGCAGACGGGGGGGAAGGATTGGCGCTGGGGGGGAGGGAGGGGGTGGGGAGGGGTGGAATATTGGTGAATGGAGCACTGAGGACGTGGAAGATCCTGGCTTTGGGGATGTGAGGGAGATGGGGAACCCAAACCAGTGGGGATGTGGGGTCCCAGGCATTGGGGACATGGGGATGTTGGTCAGTAGGACATTGGGGACATGATGGAGCCAGGATTTGGGGACATGAGGGACCCAGGATTTGGGGACACGGGGACCTGAGTGCTGGGGATGTTGGGGACCAATGGAACCTGGCACTGGAGACATGGGAACCCAAACATTGGGGATATGGGAGCATTGGGGACATGGGGACCCACACACTGGGGACATGGGAGCATTGGGGACATGGGGACCCATACACTGGGGACATGGGGGTTTGGGAACACAAGGACCTGTGGGACTCAGGCACTGGGGCCATGGGGACCTGGGGGCTCCAGGCATTGGGGACACGGGCATCTAAGGGCCCCAGGCATCAGGGTCATGGGGGACCTGAGAATTGGGGACATGAGGGACCTGGGGGACACAGACATTGGGAACATGGGGGTTTGGACACAGGGGACATGAGGCACATAAGAACTGGGGACATGAAGGACCTGGGGACCCCAGGCATTGGGGACATGGGGACTCGGACATTGCAGATGTGGGGACTTGGACACAGGGGACACGGGGGTCCTGAGAACTGGGGACAAAGGGAACCCCAGGCAATGGGGAAATGGGGACCTGGGGGCTCCAGGCACTGGGGACATGGGGACCTGGACATAGGGGACATGGAGAACTTGAGAATTGGGGACACGAGAGACCTGGACATAGGGGACATGGAAATTCAGGTATTGGGAATGTGGGGAACTGGGCTCTGGGGGATATGGGGACCCAAACATGGGGGACATGGGGACCTGGGGGGCTTGCTGTGAACTGGGGGACATGGGGACATGGGAAGCCATGCAATGGGGACACGAGGACCCAGGAACTGGGGACAGGGGGACCCCAACGTTGGGAACACGGGGACCCCAGCATTGGGGACACCCCAAGAGTGGGGATGTGGGGACCCCGACGTTGGGGACCCCAATAATGGGGACGTGGGGACCCACCTGCGTGGCGAAGATGGCGCGTTTCATCATGGTGAAATCCTCCCGGTCCAACATCTTGTTCATGTCAGGGAGGTTCCCCCTGCAGCCGGGGGGTCCCGTTAGGGCCACCCCCCAGCAGGTGACCCCCACGTCCCCCCCGCTGCCCCCCTCCCACCCCCCAATGCCACCCCACTTACACCAGCAGCGACTCATAGAGCTTCTTCCCAAACTTCTCCTTCACCGCGTTGGCTGTGTCCCTGTTGGGGGAGGTTTGGGGGGGGGGGTCAGCACTGGGGGTCCCCAGATGTCCCCGAGGGTCCCCATCCCCATGGGGGGGGGGGTCCCACCAGAGCTGTTTTCGCACGGCCTGCCCCTTCAGGGACTCCACGTTGAAGTTGTTGGTGCGTGCTGGCATGATGAAGAAGGCCACCACCGTCGTCTCGCTGCCGTTCACCTGCAAGGACCCCCACGTCACCCCACGTGTCCCCAAATGTCCCAACCCCCCTCCTCGGCCCCACACGACAGCCTGGGTCTGAGCATCCCTCTGCCCCCGTGCGTCGCCCCCAGCCCCAAATGGGCCTTTGTCCCCAAAGGGCTGCAGTAACCACAAATGTTCCGCTGACCCCCAAATGTTCCCATACCCCCAAATCTTCTCTCTGCCCCCAAAAACCTCCCATGTCCCCAAATGCTCCCTCTGTCCCCAAATGTTCAGTCTGTCCCCTAAAATCTCTCACATCCCCAAATGTTTGCTCTGTCCCAAAAACCTCCCATGTCCCCAAATGCTCCCTCTGTCCCCAAATGTTCCCTCTGTCCCCAAAAACCTCCCACATCCCCAAATGTTCGTTCTGTCCCCAAAAACCTCCCATGTCCCCAACTGTTCCCTCTCTCCCCCCAAGTCTCCCATGTCCCCAAATGTTCCATCTGTTCTCCAAAACCTTCCATGTCCCTAAATGTTCCCTCTGCCCCAAAAACCTCCCACGTCCCCAAATTTTCTCTCTGTCCCCAGAAACCTCCCACGTCCCCAAATGCTCCCTCTGTCCCCAAATGTTCCATCTGTGCCCCAAAACCTCCCACGCCCCTAAATGTTCCCCCTGCCCCAAAAACCTCCCATGTCCCCAACTGTTCCCTCTCTCCCCCCAAATCTCCCATGTCCCCAAATGTTCCATCTGTTCTCCAAAACCTCCCACGCCCCTAAATGTTCCCCCTGCCCCAAAAACCTCCCATGTCCCCAAATGTTCCCTCTGTCCCCAAAAACCTCCCACGTCCCCAAATGTTCCCCCTGCCCCAAAAACCTCCCATGTCCCCAAATGTTCCCTCTGTCCCAAAAACCTCCCACGTCCCCAAACATTTCCCTGCCCCCCAAACACCCCACAATCCCCCAAAGATCTGTGACCCCAACCCCCCCCCACGTGTCCCTGCCCCCAGACATCCCAGTGCCCCCAAATACCCCCAATCCCAGTTCCTGCGCCCCCAATCACCCCAAATATCCCCATCCCCCCACAACACCCCCATCCCCAAAAGCCCCCCTGGGTGTCCCCAGCCCCCCCAGCCCCCCCCCCAGCCCCCCGATCCCCCCCCATCCCCACCCTCAGCAGGTAGTTGAGCCGTGCCAGCGCCTCCAGGAAGATGTCGGCGCCTTTGTTGGAGAACTCGTAGCGCCCCGCGATGAAGAAGAAGAGCGTCTTGTCCAGGTCAAAGTCCAGGTGCCTGCGGGGACATCATCACCACAGACCCCAAAAGACCCCCAGTCACCCCCAGGATGCACCAAAAACTCCCTGAGAAACCTCAGGACCCCACAACGAGACCCCAAAACCGCCCTCAGAGATCCCCAAACCCCACTGAAACTCCAACCCTGCACCAGGAGGCACCAAAATGCCTCTGAGAGACCCCAAAACCTCTCTGAATGCCCCCCAAATCCCTGAGACCCCAAAACCCCACCAGAGCCCCAACCCCACAGCAGGAGGCACCAAAACCCCTTTGAGAGACCCCAAAACCTCTCTGAATGCCCCCCAAATCCCTCAGAGACCCCAAAACCCCACTGGAGCCTCAACCCCACACATGGAGGCACCAAAATCCCTCTGAGAGACCCCAAAACGTCTCTGAATGCCCCCAAAAGACCCCAAAACCACCCTATGAAATGACAAAATGCCCCCAAAAACCTAAAAAATGCCCTGAGAAAACCAAATCCTCCCCCCCCAAGAGACCCCGAAATCCCTTTGGACCCCAAGACCCCATTGAGAGACTCCAAAACCCCTCCTAGACCCCAAAACCCTCCTGAGAGACCCCAAAATCCTGCTGAGACCCCAATACTCCACTGAGAAACCTCAAATCTCCTCTGAGAGAACTTGGACCCCCCTCAAGAGCCCCCCCAGATCATCTGACAGCTCCCAAAACTCCCCCTGAGGACCTCAAAATCCTCCTGAGAAAATCCCAAACCCCACAGGACGACCCCAGAAACTCCCTGGGAAACCTCAAAACCCTTTGAGACACAAAAACCTCCCTGAGAGACCCCCCAAATCCTCCTGAGAGCCCCCCCAAAACCACCCCAATGCCTTCTGAGAGCCCTTGGACCCTCTCAAAATCCCCAAGGGACCCCAAATCCTCACTGAGAGACCCCAAAATGCCCAACAGACCCCATAACTCCTCTGAGCAACCCCAAAACCCCAACCAAGAGATCCCCAAATCTTTGAGAGACCCCAGACTCCCCCTGAAGCTCCCCCCAAAATCCTCCTCAGAGCACCTGAATCCTCCAAGCCCCCCTAAAACCCCCAAGACCCCCCCCAAAATCCTCCTGAGATCCCTCAAAACCCTTCTGAGGGCCCCCCAGGACCCCCGAGAGCCGTCAAAATCCACCTGAAAGCCCTCAAAGCCCTCCTGAGGACACCTAAACCCCCTGAGATCCCCCTCAAATTCCCCTTAGATCCCCCCAAGTCCTTCTGAGCCCCCCCAAGAACCCCCCAAATCCTTCCAAGAGCCTCCCAAAGCTGCCCTGAGGGCGGAGACCCTCCCAAAATCCCCCCTCGAGACCTCTCAAAAATCTTCCCGAAGGCCCCCAGTTGTCCAAGAGCCCCCCCCAAAGTCCCCCTAGACCTTCCCCTATTCCTGTGCCCCCCCCCTAAAATCTCACCCATAGAAGTGCCCCCTCACAAACTCCTGCACCCGCGCCTTGCTCTGGGCGTGCAGGTTCTGGAACTCGTGCATGGCTGAGAACTTGCGGACGTTGAGGCCGTTGGGGGTCACCAGATCTGTGGGGAGGGGGAGATGGGGGTGTCAGGATCCCCATGGGGGGGTCAGGGGCCCCATGGGGGGGGTCTTAGGGCCTCTATGGGGGTTTGGGGGTTCCTGTGGTATTGAGGTCTCTGTGAGGATTCCAGGATCACCCATGGGAGGATCAAGAATCCCCTCGGGGGTCTTTGGGTCCCCTTCGGGGGTCTCAGGATCCCCACAGTATTGGGGCCTCCTTGGGATCCGTCAGGATCTCCACGTGGGTCTGGGGTCCGTGTGGGTTTAGTGGTCCCCACATGGGTCTGAGGTCCTCATAGGATCTCCATGTGGGTCTGGGGTCCCTGTGGGGATCTCAGGATGCCTGTGTGGGTCTGGAGTCCCCATAGGGTCTCAGGATCCCCGTGTAGGTCTGGGGTCTCTGTGTGGGTTTAGGGGTCCTCACGTGGGTCTGGGGTCCCTGCGGGGGTCTCAGGATCTCACGTGGGTCTGGGGCCCCTGTGTGGGTTTAGTGGTCCCCATGTGGGTCTGGGGTCCCCATAGGGTCTCAGGATCTCCATGTGGGTCTGGGGTCCCTGTGTGGCTGGCTTTAGGAGTCCCTACGTGGGTCTGGGGTCCCCGCGGGGGTCTCAGGATCTCCACATGGTTCTGGGGTCCCCGTGGGGGTTTAGTGATCCCCACATGGGTCTGGGGTCCCCGCGGGGGTCTCAGCATCTCCACGTGGGTCTGGGGTCCCTGTGTGGGTTTAGGGGTCCCCATGTGGGTCTGGGGTCCCCATAGGGTCTCAGGATCTCCATGCGGAACTGGGGTCCCCACGTGGGTCTGGGGTCCCTCCTGGCCACACACCAGGCTTCCTTTTGAGGAGGTGCTCAGCCTCCCCGGCGGTGACGTGCGACACGGTGGTGAGGACGTGTGCGCAGTGCGCGGCCGCGCGCTCCAGGCAGTAGCGGTGGTAGATCTGCCGCTCGCCCGCCTCCTTGTCCACGTCGAACTGCAAAACGGAGCCACAGGGCCTCGACCTCCTGGCCCAGCCCTCCCAGCATGCCCTGTGACTCACCAGGCCCAGCCCTCCCAGCATGCCCTGCGGCTCACCAGGCCCCAGCCTTCCCAGCATGCCCTGCGGCTCACCAGGCCCAGCCTTCCCAGCATGCCCTGCGGCTCACCAGGCCCCAGCCTTCCCAGCATGCCCTGCGGCTCACCAGGCCCCAGCCTTCCCAGCATGCCCTGCGGCTCACCAGGCCCAGCCTTCCCAGCATGCCTTGCGACTCACCAGGTGTCCCATCACGCTTTACTCCTCACCAGACCCCAGCCCTCCCAGCATGCCCTACGGTTCACCAGACCCCAACTTTCCCAGCATGCCATGCGGCTGACAGAACTCCAGCCCTCCCAGCATGCCATGCAGCTCACCAGGTGTCCCATCATGCTTTACTACTCACCAGGCCCCAGCCCTCCCAGCATGCCCTGCGGTTCACCAGACTCCAGCCCTCCCAGCATGCCATGCAGCTCACCAGGTGTCCCATCATGCTTCACTCCTCACCAGACCCCAGCCCTCCCAGCATGCCCTGCGGCATCCCCTCCCCAATACTCCCATCCCAATTTCCCCCCCCATTTCCCCCCTCCCCAGCGCCCCCAACCCAATTCCCCCCCGTCCTCCCTCTTCTCCCCCCAGTGCCCCCTCCCCAACACTCCCATCCCATCCCAACCCCCCCCCCATTCCCCTCCCCCCAGTCCTCCCTCAACCTCCCTCTCCAATCCCCCCCCAGCTCCCCTCTCTCCAATCCCCGGACCCACCTCTCTCCCCCCTTATTTCCCCCCCCCCACGCCCCCTCCCGCCCCCCACTCACATTCTGCAGGTTGTTGTAGAAATCCACGCTGCCGGCGCAGAGGTAGCGGCCCAGCAACGTGGCGTGGGTGGTGAAGATGGTGGCCACGGGCAAGCGGCGCGCGCGGCACAGCACCAACCCCAGCCCTGCCAGCCACTCGTGGAAGTGCCCCACGATGAAGGGACGGTCCTCGCTCTGAGCTGCAAACTGACCCGGATCCCCCATCCCCAAAACGGCACTGTTATCAAGGGGGGGGGAGGGACACACAAGGGGCTGTGTCCCCTCCCTCATTGGGGTCATTCCAAGGGAACCCCGAAGCCTCCAAAACTTTCAATGACTGCCAGGACCCCCCAAAGACCCTCAGGACCGTGTCCTCTTCCTCACCGTGGTCGTTCTAGGGGACCCCAAATCTCCTAGGACCCATAAAGCCCCCCCCAGAATTGTATCCTTGGCTTCAGCAGGGTCATTCGCCGCTGAATGTGGGGCCTCCCCCCCAGGACCGTATCCTCTCCGTCACTGCAGTCACTCCAGAGGACCCCAAAGCCCCTAGGACCCCCAAAGCCCCCAGGGCTGCGTCCTCCCTTTCACCACAGTCATTTCATGGGAAACCCAAAGTGCCCCAGAATCCTAAAAGCCTTCCAGAAACCTCCAAAACTTCTCCCAAATCCCTCTGGGGACCCCAAAACCCAGCTCTCCTATAAACCAGCTGACAACAAAACCAAACAGCACACCATGAGAACCCAATCCCCATTTGACATCCCCCAGAATTCTCCCAGATATCCCCCAAATTTCTTCAGACATTTCCAAAACCACTCTGGAGACTCCAGAACCTTCTTGGGGACCCCCCAAGCCCACCTCTCCCAGCAAGCAGATGACGAGGAAACCAAAGAGCACGATGTCATTGGTCTCTGACTCACACCAGCACACCCCGATCCTTTTTGAGATCCGCAAAGATCCTCCAAAACTCCCTTAACACCCATCTGGGATCCCCAGAACCGCTTTAGGACCCCCTGCTCCAAAACCCACCTCTCCAAGGAACCAGGCGTTGAGCAAGCTGAAGAGCACAGCGTGACAACCCAATCTGCCCTTGGCATCCCCATAACTCCCCCAGAATTCCCCCAGGCGTCCCCCAAACTTCTTTGGGGATCCAAAACCACTCTGGGGACCCCAGAACCTCCCTTGGGAACCCCAAACTATTTCTTCCAGCAAGCAGATGATGAAGAAACCAAAGAGGACGATGTCACTGCTCTCTGACTCGCACCAGGACACCCCGATCTGTCTTGAGACCCCCAGAGATCTTCCAAAGCTCCCTCAACACCCACCTAGGGGGGACCCCAGAACCAACTTTGGGAAACCCCCTCCCCAAAACCCACCTCTCCCAGGAACCATGCGACGAGGAAGCCGAAGAGCACAGCGTCGTTGGCCTCGCGGTCGTACCAGGGCACGCCGATGGCACAGCTCTCCCACAGCTCACTCTTCCAGCGGTCCAGGCTCCAGGCGGTCGCTCCCACGTCCAGCAGCACCACGGCTGGGCTGCCCTCGATCAGCCAGCGCCCAAAATGCACCTGCACCCCAAAACGGGTTAAGGGAGCCCCCAAAAATGGGGCGGAGGAGACCTAGAGTGGGCTAACGGCGCCCAGGATGGGTTAAAGGAGACCACAAGTGGCAAAAGGGAGAGCTGAAATGGGATGAGAGAGCCTGAGAGTGTGTTTGAGTCCAAAAATGGGTTAAGGGAGCCTAAAAGTGGCTTAATGGAGCCCTAAGAAATGTCAAAAGGAACTTGAAATAGGTTGAGAGTGCCTAAAGTTGGGTGAACGATGCCCAAAATGGGTTAAAAGAGCCTTAAAGTGAGCTAAAAGAATCTTAAAATGGGTTAAAAGAATCCTAAAATGGGTGAATGGTCCCCAGACCACGTTAAAGGAGCCTGAAAATACGGTAAGAGAGATCTCAAATGGGCCAAAAGAACATGAAGATGGGTTGACAGCACTCAAAATGGGTTAAACAAGATCTGAAAAGGTTATAAGAACCTTAAAACGGGTGAAAAAAGTCTCAAAACAGGTTAAGGTAGCCTAAATAGGGGTCAGAGAAATCCTGAAACGGGTTACTGGTCCTCCAGAATTAATTAACATGCTCTTAATTGGGTGAACGTTGCCCCAAAATGTGATGTTTGCTCTGCAAATGGATTATCTGATGGCTATCCTCCGATGGGACTAAAATCCCCCAAAATGGGTTCATATCCCCCAAAATGGGTTCATATCCCCCAAAATGGGTGAACGTCCCCACAAAAACACAACAGTGCCCCCCCCCAGCGTGGGGGTGGGGCTGTGACCTTTTCTGCCCTTTCCTACGCAGGGACAGGGAAAAGGGGGAACTTGAGCTGGGGGCTAAAAATAGCCCCCACGTGGGGGGGGGAAGGGCAGGGCCACCCCCCCCACACACCCCCCATGGGTGCCACAAGGCCCCACCCCTCACCCTGGTGTCCCACTGGGGTCGTTGGGTGCCTTCATCCCAAGCGCCCTACATCCCACATCCCCCCACCACGTTGGTCGGTGCCCCCACCCCATGCTCCCCCCCACCCCCCATTTTCCAATGTCTCTTCCATCCCGAGTCCCAGCCCTATACCTACATCCCCCCTACCCCCAAGTCCCCTCCGTCCCACCTCCCCTCCATCCCCTGCCCACCTCCTCAGGTCCCCTCTGCCACCCCCCCTCCCCAAATCCCCATGCCCCTCTCACATAGGGGTGTCCCCCCATCCCCAAGCTCCCCCTCATCCCATAGCCCTCTCCATCCCATGTCCTCCTGCCCTACAATCCCCTCTATCCCGTCCTCTCACCCCGTGTACCCACCTCTACGCCCCCCATACCCCAGTGTTGGTGGGTGCCCCCTCCCCGTGCCCCCTCCCCATCCAGTGCTCCCCCATCCCACGCGTATCCTCCCTGTCTGTGCCCCCCACAATCTCATGTTTCTTCTGCCCCCCATTCCAAGTCCCCCATCCCCGCTCTCCCTCTGTCCCCCCATCTCATATCCCCCCCATTCCACATCCCTGTCCCCCCCAGCCCTCTATGCTCCTCCATCCCCACATCCACCCAATTTCACACCATCCTTGGCCCCACGTCCCCTCTGCCCCCTTTATTCTTTCTCTCCCCATCTTGTCTCTCCCATCCCATGTCACCCCATCCACTCAGACCCAATGACACCTCTGTCCCCATGTTCCCCATCACCCCGTGTCCCCCATGCCAACAGATCCCCCCACACTATTCTTTCATACCACTTTCTCCCCATCTTCTGCTCCCCTACATCCCATAACATTTTTTACCCCACGTCCCCACATCTTCTCCAACCCACACACTCCTACAACCCAAGTCCCCCATGTCTCCTCCCTCCCACATCCTTCCACATCCCATACCTTCACCTCCCCTCAAATCCCACATCCTCTTCTCTGCCCCCATGTTCCCATCTTCTCCATCCCACGTTCCTCTCCATCCCATGTCCCCTTCGTACCACACTCCCCCCATCCTGCATCCCTTTACATCCCACACCCCCTCTAACCCACATCTCCATCACGTCTCACCCCATATTCTCTCCATTCCACATCTCCTCCCTCCCATGTCCCCCCACCCCATCTCCCCTCGTCCTCCCCCCCCCATTGCGTTCAACCCTCCCCTACTCCCCCACCCCTCTCCGTTCCATCTCCCCCTGTCCCCATATCTCCCTCCACATCGCTCTCCATCACCATCTCCCCCTTCTCCTTATCCTCCTCCACCCAATCCCCATTCATCCCCACATCCCCCTCCATCTCATTCTCCCCCCATCCTCCTCCATCCCACCCCCCACATCCCCTCAGCCTGTACCCCCCCCGTGCCCCCTCCACCCCCTCCCAACTCAACCCCCCCATCCCCCTCATCCCTTCAGCCCCTACCCCCCCACCCCCCGTCCGCCCCCTTCCCCCCAACCCCCCATCCCCCCATCCCCACATCCCCTCAGCCCCCCCTGTCTCCTCCACCCCCTCCCCCCCAAACCCAACCCCCCCATCCCCACATCCCCTCAGCCCCTACCCCCCCGTGCCCCCTCCACCCCCTCCCCCCCAAACCAACCCCCCACCTCCCACATCCCCTCAGCCCATACCCCTCTGTGCCCCCTCCCCTGCCTCCCCCCCAACCCCAGCCCCCCATCCCCACATCCCCTACCCCCCCTCCACCCCCTCCCCCCCAACTCCACTCCCCCCCCCACGCCCCCACCTTGCATCCCTTGGAGTTCATGGCCTGCAGCGTGCGCCGCAGGGCGGGCTGGGGGGGCTCCAGCAGCTCCACCTGCGTCCTGACGCTGCTCTCCACGTAGGGTCCCACCAGCACGTACCCCTCGCCCCACTCGTCCGCCGTCACCCGCGCCTTCGTCTGCAGCACCGTGTAGATGCCGCCCACTGCGGGGCCGCCATGTCAGCGCCCACCGTGCACCGGGGTGGGGGGGGAGCACCCATTGTAGGGCCTACAGCATGCCAGGCCCTATGGATTTCCCCCCTCCCAAGACCCAAAATTGGGCCTTGAGACTCACAGGGCACTGGGGCACGGCATACAGTGGGGGCTAAGGACCCCCCCAGGGCCCAAAATGGGGCCTTGAGACCCACAGGGCTCTGGGTCATGGCGTACAATGGGGTGTAAGGACACCCCAAGACCCTCAGTTGGGCCTTAAGACCCACAGAGCACCACGCCATGGCATGCAGTGGGGACTAAGGACCCCCCCAAGGCCCAAAATGGGGCCTCGAGACCCACAGGGCTCTGGGTCATGGTGTACAATGGGGTGTAAGGACCCCCCAGAACCCACAGTTGGGTCTCAAGACTCACAGAACACCGTGGCATGGCATACAGTGGGGACTAAGGACCCCCCCATGAGCCAAAATGGGGCCTTAAGACCCACAGCAACTGGGGCACAGCATTCACTGGGGACTAAAGACCCCCCCTGTGACACACAGTGGGGTCTCAAGACCCATAAGGACCCCCCCATGACCCAAAATGGGACCTCAAGACCCACAAGGCACTGGGGCACGGCATATATTGGGGCCTAAGGACCCCCCCCCAAGACCCAAAATGGGGCCTCGAGACCCACAGGGCACTGGAGCTTGGCATACATTGGGGCCTATGGATCCCCCATCACCCACAATGCACTGGGGCAGGCCCACAGTGCAGTGGGGTGAGTACCCATGATGCTCTGGGGGCAGGAGCCAAGGCCCACAATGCACTGCGCCACGGCACACACTGAGGCCTAAAGACCCCCCCCCTATGACCCACAGTGGGGCCCCCATGACCCACAATGCATTGGGGCAGGCGCTAAATCCCACAATGCATTGCGCCACAGCACACACCGAGGCCTATGGATCCCCTTATCACCCACAATGCACTGAGGCAGGCCCACAGCGCGGTGGGGTGAGTACCCATGATGCCCTGGGGCAGGCGCCAAGGCCCACAATGCACTTGCGCGATGGCACACATTGAGGCCCATGGATCCCCCATGACCCACAATGCACTGGGGGGTGAGTACCCACAATGCACTGGGGCAGCCACCAAGACCCACAATGCACCGGGGATCCCACCGAGCCCTGTGAGACCTTCCCATGATGCACTGGGGTGGGGTGGGGGGGTGGAAATTCAGTCCTCCAACATCCCATCAATCCCTGGAGCTGCTCCCAGTGCATTGTGGGATGCTGGGGGTGTCCTGTGGGAGGACTGAGGGAGGGGGGAGAGGGAGGGGATTGAAGGGGTGCTGTGGGGCCATGGGGTCACGGGGGGGTCATGGGGTCACGATGGGGTCACGGGTGGGGGGGTCGTGATGGGGTGACAGCAGGGTCAGGGGTCACGGGGGGGTTTTGGGGGTCGCTCACCTTTGTTGGCTACTTCCCAGGCCACCTCGAAGAGGACGGCGTTTTCGGGGGGCCCCTCCCAATCCTCCAGGCTTGGCAAGGAGCTGATCGACATGCTGCGGGCCAGCGGCATGGCGCCTGGGGGGGGGGGGGGTGAGAGGGGGGAGAAGGAGGACAAAGTGGAGGGGAGGTCACACATTGAGGAGGGGGCTCCAAAGTACACAACCCCCCCGTCCCCCCACCAGAGTCCTTCAGGTGCATCCCCATGGGAGAACCCCCTCCCCCCAACCTTCAAGGTCATCCCCCAGGAGACCTGCGCAGCCCCCCCCCCATCCCCAGACAGTGGGACTCCCTCAAAGTGAACCCCCCCCCCCCCAAGGTATCAGTGACCCACTTCCCCCGTGAAGCCCCTCAGATCTTCAGACCCCCTCCCCATAGCAGACCCCTCCATGCCCACAAGACCCCCTGAGAAACACCCCCAGGAGCCCCCTCCCCTCTCTACCATCCCCCCAGCCCCTATCTCCAAAGCCTTCCTATTGGATCTCCCAATAACACTGAACACCCCCCCCCAATTCCTGTTTCCTCCCCCCAAAGCCCCCCAGTGGGATTCTCCTGTGACACTTCCGGCCACCCCAAGACCTTGAAACCCCCCCCCCCCCACTTCCAGGACCCCCCCATGTGTATCTCTCTCCCAAAGCCATCTATGGGACCCCTCCCAGGACTCTTCCAGATTACTTTTCCCCCTAGAATCCCCATATGGGACCCCCCCCTATTTTATTCCCCCCTAACCCTCCAATAAACATCCCTGTCACATTGCCCCCCCCCCTCAGGATTTTTAACCCTCACCTAGGACCGCCCCCCCCCCCCCCAAAGTCCCTCTATGGGACCCCCCCAAGACATTGGAGGACTCCCACAGGACCTTGACACCACTTACACCCACTCCCAAACTAGTTACCCCCCCCCCCCCATTTCCTCTATGAGAAACACCTGCACCCCCCCCCCCCCCCCAAAGCCTCCTTATGAGGACCCATCCAGGACCCCCCAACTTTTTCCCCCCCACAAAAGTCCCCCTATGGAACCCCTCAATGACACTGGGGACCCTCCCCAGGACCCCTCCCCCCGGCCTCCATTCCCAGAGGGGTGTCCCTGGGGGGGTCCCAGGGCCGTCGTCCCCCCCCCCCCCCCCCCACCTTCCTTCGCTCTCACAGCTGAGCACGATCTGACCCCTCCTGCCCCCCGTCCCCGGGAGGCCACGCCCCCTTCCCCCCTCCCTGCCGCTATAGCCACGCCCCCTCGGCCCTGATTGGCCGAAACGGAGGAGCCAATGACCACGTGGAGGCGGGCGCCGCGCCTTAAAGGGGCAATCGGTGGTGAAGAGCGATGGGTGGGGCCCACCGGAGGAAGCGAGGGGGGGGGGGGGGGGGGGATTGGAAATGGTTCCGCCCCTTCCCAGAAAGGGAACCGGGGGGGTGGAGGTGGCGGTGTTGATGGGGACGGTTATGGGGCTGGCTGTGGGGCGTGCGTGGGCTGAGGGTGGGATGCGTTGTGGCTATGGGGCAGGTTATGGGGCGGGCTGGGGCTGTAGGACAGGCTCTGGGGCGGTAGACTAAGCCCTGAGGCATCTATAGGGCACCCATGCGGCAGCTATGGGGCAGTTATGGGGCACAGCCGTGCTCTGAGACCGCCCCTTCCACTCCCAATACGCAGCGGACGTGCTGGAGGACTGCGCGACCATCGAGTGGTGCCGCCGGAACGTCCGCCGCCGGAAGCGGAACTGACCGTGCGTCACTTCCGCCTCGCTCAGAGAGCGCGAAGAGGCAGCGGCGGTGCGGACGGCGCCATGGCAACGGCGGTGCGGGAATGGGGGGGGGCCGGAGGGGGTCTGGGGGGGATTGGGGGTCCTGGGGGGAAAAGTGGGGGGACTCTGAAGAGATTGGGGGGAAACTGGGGGGTTTCCGTGGGGGAAATGGGGGGGGGGGGCCGTAATTGAGGGTAATGGGGGGTGAGGAGGTGTGGGGGTAATTGGGGGGGGTCGCGTGAAGATAACGAGGGGGCGATTGGGGGGAGAAAGTGTAATTAGGGGTGAGTGGGAGGGTCCTGTGGGGATAACGGGACTGGGGGGGGGCGGTGCTGGGGGGACGGGGGTAATTAGGAGTGACTGGGGGGGGGTTGAATATAGGGGGGGAATTGGGGGTCATCCAAAGGGGAGAAGAGAAACTGGGAGTAATTGGGAGGGGGGTTGGGTGGTAACTGGGGGGGAGGAGGGGGGTCCTGAGGGCTTTGGGTGGTGATTTGGGGTCGTTTGGGGTGGGGGAGGCTGAGGGAATGGGGTGTCTGGAGAGTAATTTGGGGGGGGGGTCCTGAGGGGGTGAGGGAAGGAAAGCTGGGGGGTAATTGGGGTTAGCTGGGGGGGGGGGGGTTAATTGGGGTGGGTTATCAAGGTAATAAGCGGGGGGGGGAGGATCCTGGGGGCACAGAGTGGCTGGGGGTGGTGGGTAGGCACAGAGGGGGGGGTTCTGACTTTCTTTAACCCTGCTGACCCCCCCTTCCCCCCCCCAGACCACAAAGGTGCCGGAGGTGCGGGATGTGACCCGGATTGAGCGCATCGGTGAGAGCCAACAGCACAACTTGGGGGGGGGGGGCTCACTTAATGCTCCCCCTGGAATACCCTGATCCTCCTAAATATCTGTGACACCCCCCCAAAAACCACCTGACCCCCCCCTCACCCCCCCAACCCCATTTTCCCCCACAGGTGCCCACTCCCACATCCGCGGGTTGGGTTTGGACGACGCCTTGGAACCGCGACAGGTCCGGAATTGAGGGAAGGGGGGGGGGGGGTTTCTAAAGGGGTTTGAATGGGGGGAGAAGGGATTTTTGTGACCCACCACCACCTTTTCCAGGTGTCTCAGGGCATGGTGGGCCAGCTGGCAGCTCGTCGGGCTGCTGGAGTCATCCTGGAGATGATCAAGGAAGGGAAAATCGCCGGGCGCGCCGTGCTGATCGCCGGGCAGCCGGGCACCGGCAAGACCGCCATCGCCATGGGTACAGCACCCCCCTTTGCTTTCGTAGGATAAAGGAAAAGAGTGAAAATCACTGAAAAACGGGGTGAAAATCACCTGTGAGGTTATTTGTTCCTTTTTCCTGTGGAAGTGTCAGCGTTGCTTCCAATTCGCTTCAGCGCGTTTTTTCAAGTCTCGTTTAAAAACATAAAATTTGTTCCATCAGTTCTTCTAAAAAAGAATTTCTCTGCAGTAATATTTATCAGAAGAGCTTTATCTCTTTATATACCATTTTATCTACCTTGATTTTATTCTAGTGCTTTTAAAGTCCCTTAAAATTACATTGTGCTGAGGCTTTCCCTATTATTGGCGTTTGTGCTCTCCGACTAATTACGAAATATTATAGTACTTCTATATTTTTCAGTTACATCCTCAGATAAACCAATAATGTGCCCATAACACAAACTTTTTAGAGAGAAAATAGCAGAGCAAAGTTCAATCCCAGAGGAATTATTCAGGCTGCTTGCACTCCACTGAGATACTAAAGAATCCGGTTGTATAAATTGGAGAGCAATTCCACACCGTCGTGGCTGAGAGCATAATATTGTTTTTGTTTATAAATCAGGTAAATTGAGCGGGTCTGATAGAACAGGAAATGTTGTAACACTCATCTAATGATGAAGGGTTAATTTAGTAGCTAATTGCTCACTTGAAATGAGGCAGCACAACGCTTTCCTTCATTCCCAACCCGCGTTAGGCAGCTTACCTCCTTCGCTTAAAAACTCCCCCCCCGACCCCCCTTCTGTCACTTTGCTGTCACTTTTGTCACCGT
This sequence comes from Phasianus colchicus, assembly GCF_987193195.1. NCBI lineage: Eukaryota > Metazoa > Chordata > Aves > Galliformes > Phasianidae > Phasianus > Phasianus colchicus. The sequence continues at coordinate 3,310,272 of NC_143466.1, forward strand.
CTGGGTGCCCCCCCCTTTGTCCCCAGGCATGGCGCAGGCGTTGGGCCCCGACACCCCGTTCACAGCCATTGCTGGCAGTGAGATCTTCTCGCTGGAGATGAGCCGCACCGAGGCGCTCACTCAGGCCTTCCGCCGCTCCATCGGCGTCCGCATCAAGTCAGGGCACAGCTGGGGGCTTTGGGGGGCGGTTTGGGGGCATTGGGGGATTTTTAGGGCAGCTCGGAGGTGTTTGGGGGCGTTGGAGGACATCTCAGGGCATTTGGGGGCGGTTTGGGGACTTCTAGGGGCAGCTTGGGGGTGTTTGGGGGGGGTTGGAGGACATCTGGGGGCAGTTTGGGGGCATTGGGGGATTTTTAGGGCAGCTCGGGGGTGTTTGGGGGGGGTTGGAGGACACCTGGCGGCAGTTTGGGGCCATATGGGGGCAGTTTGGGGGCATTGGGGGACTTTTAGGGGTGGCATGGGGGTGTTTGGGGATAGTTTGGAGGCTTTGGGTGACAGTTTGGGGGCATTGGAGGGCATCTAGGGGTGACCCAGGGGCATTTGGGGGCATTGGGAGACTACCTGGGGACGTTGGAGGACATCTGGGAGTGGCTTGGGGGCAGTTTGGGGGCATTGGAGGACTTTTAGAGGCAGCTCAGGGGTTTTTGGGGGGGTTGGGGGGAATTTGGGGGCATTGGGGGACTTCTAGGGGCAGCTTGGGGGTGTTTAGGGGGGCTGGAGGAGGACATTTGGGGGCAGTTTGGGGGCATTTGGGTATTTAGGGCAGCTCGGGGGTGTTTGGGGGGGTTGGAGGCCATTTGGGGGCAGTTTGGGGGCATTTGGGGACTTCTAGGGGCAGTTCAGGGTTGTTTGGGGGGGCTGGAGGACATTTGGGGGCAGTTTTGGGGCCATTTGGGGGCATTTGGGGACTTCTAGGGGCAATTTGGGGGTGTTTGGGGAGGTTGGAGGGCATTTGGGGGCAATTTGGGGGCAGTGGAGGAACTTTAGGGGTGGCATGGGGATATTTGGGGGCATTGGAGGACAATTTGGGGGTGTTTGGGGTAATTTGGGGGTATTGGAGGATATTCAGGTAATTAGAGAATGCTGGAGTGCGATTTGGGGACAATGTTGGGATTTGGGGGCAGATTTGGGGCCAATTTGGGGACAATGTTGGGATCTGGGGGCGGATTTGGGGCCTTTGGGGCCGATTTGGGGACAATGTTGGGATTTGGGGGCAGATTTGGGGACAATCTGGGTAGATTTGGGGACAATGTTGGGATCTGGGGGCAGATTTGGGGCCTTTGGGGTCGATTTGGGGACAATGTTGGGATTTGGGGGTAGATTTGGGGACAATCTGGGTAGATTTGGGGACGATGTTGGGATCTGGGGGCGGATTTGGGGCCTTTGGGGCCGATTTGGGGACAACGTTGGGATTTGGGGGTAGATTTGGGGACAATCTGGGTAGATTTGGGGACAATGTTAGGATCTGGGGGCAGATTTGGGGCCTTTGGGGTCGATTTGGGGACAATGTTGGGATTTGGGGTCGATTTGGGGACAATGTTGGGATTTGGGGGTGCAGATTTGGGGTGTTTAGGGGCAGTTTTGGGATCATTCCATCCTGGCAGGGAGGAGACAGAGATCATTGAGGGCGAAGTGGTGGAGATCCAGATTGACCGCCCGGCCACTGGCACGGTGAGACTGATGGGGGGGTGACAAAATGAGGGAGGGGGGTGACAACAACAGAGGGGGGGCCTGAGCCTGTCCCCCCCCCCCCAAACCCTACAGGGTGCCAAAGTGGGGAAACTGACGCTGAAGACCACAGAGATGGAAACCATTTACGATCTGGGCACCAAAATGATCGAATCTCTCACCAAAGAGAAGGTCCAGGCTGGGTGAGTGGGGGTTGGGGGGGGGGCATTTTGGGGTAGAATGAGGGGAATTTGGGTAAAAAGCACCGGGTGGGGTGGGGAAATGGGGAGGGAGAAACCTGAGTGGGGTGGGGAGGGGGGGGAGATAGAAGGGAGGGGAAAAATGGGGTGAAAATGGAAAAGGGGGGGTTGGGGGAACGGGTCAAAAAAAAGCAGAAGATGGGTGAAAGTGGTGAATTTTGGGAGAGTTGAGGGGGAAAGAGGGGGGGAGTGGAAGGAAATGGGGTGGAAGGGACCCAAAATGGGGCAAAATAACCCCAGAAATGGGTTGAAATAATCCCAAAATGGGGTGGAATCGTTTGAAAATGGGGAAAAGTCGTCTCAAAATGGGGGGAAATGGCCCCAGAAATGGGTTGAAGTAGTTCAAAATGGAACCAAATAGTCACAAAAATGGGGTGAACTAAAGCCAAAGTGGGGCAGAACAGGTCAAAAACGGGTTGGAATGGTCTCAAAATGGGTTGAATTGGTTAAAAAATGGGGCAGATTAGTTCAAAAATGGGGCAAAATAGTCCTAAAGTGGGGCAAAATAGTTGCAGAAATGGGGTTGAGTTGGTCCCAAAGTGGGGTTGAATTGGTGCCAAATTGGGGGGAAACAGTCAAAAATGGGGGGGAAACAGTCAAAAATGGGGGGAAACAGTCAAAAATGGGGGGAAACAGTCAAAAATGGGGCAGAGCAGCTCCTGAAAACGGATTGAATCAGTTCTAAAGTGGAGCCAAAGAAAACCCGAATGGGACCCTTATTTAATCCCTAAAAAGGGGGGGGGGGGGGGATAGGAGACCCTATGTGTGACGGGGACCCCAAATTTGGGGTGAAATCACCCCAAAACGGGTCTGCCCCCCCCATAGGGATGTGATCACCATCGACAAAGCCACGGGGAAGATCTCCAAGCTCGGCCGCTCCTTCACCAGAGCGCGGGATTACGACGCCATGGGCTCACAGGTGGGCTTTGGGGGGGGGTCCTGGGGGTCCCAAAGGGTGTCTGTGTGGGGGGGGGTGACCCCACGGCTGACCCCTCCCCAGACCAAGTTCGTGCAGTGCCCCGACGGGGAGCTGCAGAAGCGGAAGGAGGTGGTGCACACCGTGTCCCTGCACGAGATCGACGTCATCAACAGCCGCACGCAGGGCTTCCTCGCCCTCTTCTCGGGTATAAAGACCCCCCCCCCAAAAAAAAAATTACCCCCCCCACACACCCTCCAAATTACCCCCAAAACCCCCAGCCCGCCCCTCTCCAATGGGGCTCCCCAAACCTCCCCCCACCGCCCTCCCCTTCTGCCCTTCTGATCCCCTCACAGGGATCTCCACCAATCTCAGACCCCTCCTCCCAATTTGGGGTCACCTCCCCCCCCCCCAAGTCCCCCCAGTAAGGTTCCCCAGACCCCCCCCCCACTTCCATCTCAGATCCCCTCACAGGGGTCTCCAGAACGTCTCTACCAATCCCAGACCCTCCCCCCATTTAGTGTCTCCCTCCATAACCCCCCGCTACCCCCGCTATGGGTTCCCCAGACCCCCCCCTTCCACCCCAAGTCCCCTCACAGGGGTCTCCAGAACATCTCTACCAATCCCAGACCCCCCCCATTTGGTGTCCCCCCCCCCAAAACCCCCTGCTATGGGGTTCCCCAGACCCCCCCCTTCCACCCCAGCTCCCCTCACAGGGGTCTCCAGAACACCTCTACCAATCCCAGCCCCCCTCCCCCCCAATTTGGGGTCCCCCCTCCCAAAGCACCCTCCCCCATGGGGTTCCTCAGACCCCCCCCCCCCCTTTCTGCCCCTCATCCCCTTACAGGGGTCTCTACTGATCTCCTCCCCCCCCCCAGTGAGGTTCCCCAGACCCCCCCTTTCCACCCCAGATCCCCTCACAGGGGTCTCTACCGATCCCAGACCCCCTCTTAGCCCCCCAGTTTGGGATCATCCCCTACCAAACCCCCCCAGTAGGGCCCCTCAGACCCCCTCTCCCCCCATAACCCCTTTATACCCCCCACCCCCCCCATGGGGCTGCCCCCACCCCAAAATCCGCCCCCACACCCCCCCCATGGGGCTGCCCCTACCCCACAACCCCCCAATGGGGTTGCCCCCACCCCAAAATCCCTCCAACACGGCCCCCCCCATGGGACTGCCCCTACCCCAAAACCCCCCCCACCCCCCCCATGGGGTTACCCCCACCCCAAAATCCCACCCCCACACCCCCTCATGGGGCTGCCCCTACCCCACAGCCCCCAATGGGGTTGCCCCCACCCCAAAATCCCCCCCCACATCTCCTCCATGTGGCTGCCCCTACCCAAAATCCCCCCCATACTCCCCCATGGGGCTGCCCCCACCCCAAAATCCCCCCCCACCCCCCATGGGGCTGCCCCCACCCCAAAATCCCCCCCACCCCCTATGGGGCTGCCCCCTCCCCCCACAAGGCTCTCCAGATCTCCCCCCCAACCCCAGACCCCCTCATACCCTCCTTAGCACCTCCCCCCACCCCAAACCGCTCCCCAAATCCCCTCCAGGTTCCCCCCCCAAGATCCCTTTCCCCCATAGCCCCCCTCCACGACCCCCCCCGACATTTTTCCCCCCCCCCCCTTATAGGTGACACAGGGGAAATCAAGACAGAGGTGCGGGAGCAAATCAACGCCAAAGTGGCCGAGTGGCGCGAGGAGGGCAAAGCCGAAGTCATCCCTGGGGTGAGCACTGACAATAAAGTGGGGGGGAGGTTAAAATGGGGGGGGACACACACACATACACCCCTCCTGACCCCCCCGGACCCCCCCCTCAAGGTGCTGTTCATCGATGAAGTGCACATGTTGGACATCGAGTGCTTCTCCTTCCTCAACCGCGCGCTGGAGAGCGACATGGCGCCCGTCCTCATCATGGCCACCAACCGTGGCATCACCAGGTTGAAGGGGGGGTAAAAACGGTCTGGGGGGGGGGGGCAGAGGGTGCTGAGACCCCCCCCCCGAGCTCTAAGTGTGCCCCCCACCCCCCCGTAGGATCCGTGGCACCAACTATCAGAGCCCACACGGGCTGCCCATCGACCTGCTGGACCGCCTGCTCATCATCTCCACCGCGCCCTACAGCGACAAGGAGACCAAGCAGATCCTCAAGATCCGGTCAGGACCCCCCCTCGAGACCCCCCCCCCAACTTTAAAGCTCCCCTCCCCTTCCTTTTAGACCCCCCACCCCCCCCCAAGGTTCCCCCTCCCAGCATTATTTTGTGGTTCTCCCCTTTTCCCCCCTTATCTCCCCCCCCCCCCAGTTCTTACCCAACACAAGACGCTGCCCACCCAATGGTTTTTGGTGCCCCCCCCTCCCCCCCAAAACCCTTTTGATGCTTTTTCACCCCCCCACACAGGTGCCCCCCCCCCCACACACAGGTGTCCCCTATCCCTTCTTTATCTTTTCCAATCCATTTTCATATTCCTAACCCCATTCTTGATGCTTTTTGACCCCCCCCCCCCCCAGCGCCATACAGTTCCCCCCAGATGCACCTCAGCCCCCCCAGTGCCATACAGTGCCCCCCCCCAGCCCCCCCAGTGCCATATATTGCCTTCTCAGTTGCTCTCCAGAGCCCCCAGTTGCCTCCCAGTCCCATATAGTGCCCCCTGGTTGCCCCCTATCCCCCCCCCAGTGCCATATAATGCCCCCCAGGTGCCCCCCAGCCACCCTAGTGCCATACCGTGCCCCCCCAGTTAGCCCTGAATGCCATTTAGTGCCCCCCCAGTGTCATAAATTGCCTGCTCAGATGCCCCCCAGCCCCCCCAGTTGCCCCCCAGTGCTATATAATGCCCCCCCCTAATGCCACTCTGTGCCCCCAAAGCTCCCCCAGCACCTCCTGTAATCCCCTCCCTCTGCCTTTTGGTGCCTCTGGATGCCTCCCAGTTGCCCCCTACCCCCCCAGGACCCCCCCAGTGCCACAAATGCCCCCCAAGTTGCACCTCAACCCCCCCAGCTGCCCCCCCAGTGCCACTCAGTGCCCCCCCAATGCCACTCAGTGTCCCTCAAGCTCCCCCAGCACCTCCTGTAATCCCCTCCCTCTGCCCTTTGTTGCCTCTGGATGCCTCCCAGTTGCCCCCCACCCCCCCAGAACCCCCCCCAAGTTGCACCTCAACCCCCCCAGCTGCCCCCCAGTGCCATTCAGTGCCCCCCCAGTGCCACTCAGTGCCCCTCAAGCTCCCCCAGCACCTCCTGTAATCCCCTCTCTCTGCCTTTTGGTGCCTCTGGACACCCCCCAGTTGCCCCCCACCCCCCCAGGAAGCCCCCCAGTGCCCCCCCAAGTTGCACCTCAACCCCCCCAGGTGCCCCCTAGTGCCACTCAGTGCTACAAATGCCCCCCAAGTTGCACTTCAGCCCCCCCAGCTGCCCCCCAGTGCCATTCAGTGCCCCCCAAGCTCCACCAGCACCTCCTGTAATCCCCTCTCTCTGCCTTTTGGTGCCTCTGGACGCCCCCCCATCCCCCCCCCCAAGCCCCCCAGTGCCACAAATGCCCCCCAATTGCACCTCAACCCCCCCAGCTGCCCCCCCAGTGCCACTCAGTGCCCCCCCAATGCCACTCAGTGTCCCTCAAGCTCCCCCAGCACCTCCTGTAATCCCCTCCCTCTGCCTTTTGGTGCCTCCAGACGCCTCCCAGTTGCCCCCCGCCCCCTCCAGTTGCCCCCCGGTCCCCCCAGTTGCCCCCCCAGCCCCCCCACCGAGGCCGTGCCCCCCCCCAGGTGTGAGGAGGAGGACGTGGAGATGACGGAGGACGCGTACTCAGTGCTGACACGCATCGGCCTGGAGACGTCGCTGCGTTACGCCATCCAGCTCATCACTGCTGCCAGCCTGGTGGCACGCAAGCGCAAGGTGGGGGGGGGACACAGAGCCCCCCCCCCGGTGAGGGGGGGGGACAGGGGGTCTGCGTGTCCCCTGTGTGAATGGGGAGGGGGTTTGAACTCTAGGGAGTGGGGTGGGGTTTGGTTGGGGGGCGGTGGGAGGGGGGTGGAGGCTGGAAGGGGGAGGTTTGGGGTCGCTGGGTGGGGGGGGGACTGGGGGTGGGGGGGGATTTGGGGTCACTGATGGGTTTTGGGGGGGTCTTGGGGGGATTTGGGGTCACTGGGTTTTGGGGGGGTCTTGAGGGGGATTTGTGGTCACTGATAGGTTTTGGGGGGTCTTGGGGGGATTTGGGGTCACTGGGTTTTGGGGGGGTTAGGGGGGATTTTGGGGTCACTGTTGGGTTTTGGGGGGGACTTGAGGTTACTGATGAGTTTTGGGGGGATTTGGGGTCACTTATGGATTTTAGGAGGGATTTTGGGGTCACTGATGGGTTTTGAGGGGAAGGGATTGGTCTCAGGATCTAAAGAGAGGTTTTGGGGTCCTGGAGTGTTTTGGGGTCACTGGGATTGATTTGAGGGGGGGGGTTGGGGTCCCTGGAAGGGGTTTTAGGGGCTGGGGGGGGGGATTGGGTGATTACTGAGGGGGATCTTGGTGTATGGAGAGGGATTTTGGGGTCACTGGGGGGGCATTGGGGTCAGTGGGAAAAGTTTGGGGCCTTGGGAGTGTTTGAGGGTCACTTGGGGGGGAATTGGGGTTTCAAATTAGATATTTAAACTGGGGGAGTGGGGGAACCTTGTGGGATTTGGGTTCTTTTGGGGGTTGGGGTGTTTTTGTGGGGAGTCTTGGGAGGGGGGGGGGGGAGATTTTTGGGGGTACCGGAAGGGATTTGGAGGATTTCAAGGGAGGGAGGTTGGAATATTGGGGGCGGGGGGTTCAGAGGGGGAGGGGATTATTGGGGCCCGGAGGGGGGGGGCATGAAATCCTTAGGAGGGATCAAAAAGGGGGGGGGGGTTTCAGTGGAAGGGGTCTCAGAGTGGAGAGGAGGAGCTCAGCGGAGAGCTTTGGGGGTCTGAGGGAGGGGGGGGGGGTGAGGGGTCCCTGTGGGGGGGGGTTTTGGGGGTGGGGGGGGTCCTGACGGGGGTCTCGGGGCCCCCCCAGGGGGTGGAGGTGCAGGTGGAGGACATCAAACGGGTCTATTCGCTGTTCCTGGACGAGTCGCGCTCCACGCAGTACATGAGGGAGTACCAGGAGGCCTTCCTGTTCAACGAGCTCAGTGAGGGGGGGGGCGCGGGGGGGGGGGGCGCAGGGGGCTGGGGGGGGGGGCTATGGGGTGGTTGGGTGGGGGGGGGTACCTGGAGGGGGGAAGGTAGGGGGAGGGGAGAGGGGGGGTGTGAGGGATGTGGGGTAACTGGAGGCTTTCCTGTTCAATGAGTCAGTGGGGGGGGGGGGGGGGGGTTGGGGGGGGCTATGGGGGGGCTGGGGTGGGCTATGGCAAGGGTTATGGGGGGGCTGGGGGGCTGGCTATGGGGGTGGGCTATGGTGAGGGTTATGGGGGGTGTGGGGGGGCTATGGTGGGGGTTATGGGGGGGCTGGGGTGGTGGCTATGGGGGGGCTATGGTGAGGGTTATGGGGGGGTGGGGGGTGGCTATGGGGGGGTTTATGGCGAGGGTTATGGGGGGGCTATGGTGAGGGTTATGGGGGGGCTAAGGGGAGGGCAAGGGCTACACGGGGGCCATGAGGGGTGGGGGGGGGGGCTATGGGGGGGCGCCATGGGGGGAGTTCTGGGGGTTGGGGGCATGGGGAGTACCTGGAGGAGGGATTATAGGGGGTGTGTGGGGGGGGAGATATGAGGGGATGTGGGGTAATAAGAGGTGGTCCTCTTCAATGAGAGCAGTGGGGGGGGGGGCGGGGGGGTCTTTGGGGGGGGGCTATGGGGGGGCATAAGGGGTCTATGGGCTGGGACAGATGGGTGACAGGGATGGAAATGGAGGGGGGGGGGCATAAAGGATGGGGGGGGGAGTGAGGACATGGAGGGGGGGACAGAGGGATGGAGGACGTCGGGGGGGGGGGGGGGGGGGAGGTCCTCAGGGTGAGGAGATGGGAGGGGGGGGTGACATGAGGGTCCCTAATCGCCCCCCCCCCAATTTTCTGCAGAAGGCGAAAGCATGGAGACACCGTGACCCCCCCTCCCCCCCTAGAGCCCATTTTTGCAATAAAACCCTCGATTTTGGAGCAGCTGCGTTTTTATTGGGGTTTGGGGGGGGGCACAGAGGACCGAAGGTTTATTTGAGGGGGGGTCCGGGGGGGGGGGGGGGGTCTCAGCCGTCGTTGAACTGCAGGAAGAGGCGGCGCCGCTTCGGGTCCCGGAACTGAGGCACAAATGGGACGTGGAGGATCTGAGAGAAACCCTCCGAGGGGGAGGGGGCCACAAAACGGTTCCTGGGGGGGGGAAATAAGGGGTGGGGGGTGAGAATGGGGTGGGGGGACTCATAGGAGTTGGGGGGGTGAGAATCCGGGCGGGGGCTGAGAATGTTGGGGGAATGGGGAGGGGAGAAACCCATAGGAATGAGAAGGGAATGGGGGGATAAAATGGGAAAAGAGGGGAATTGGGGGGGGGGGGGGGGGGGTTTAGAATGGGGAGGGGAACACACAGAAATTGGTGGGGGGGGGGAGGTGAGAAGGGAGAAAAACCCATAGGAATGGGGGGGGGATTGGGGAGTAAGAAGGGTTGGGGAACCCATAGGAATCAGGGGGGAAATGGGGTGGAATTGGGGGGGGGGGGGGGGGAGAAAGGGAGAGAAACCTGTAAGAATGGGGGGGGAAATGGGGGAAAATTGGGTAAAACTGGTAAGAATAGGGAAAATATGGGGAAGTGGGGTGAATGTCATAGAAATGAGGGAGAAAATGGGAAAAATTGGGTAAAAACCCAAAAAAATGGGGGAAAGTGATCAGAATAGGGAAAACAGGGCGTGGGAATGGGGGAAATGGGGTCAAATCCATAGGAATGGGGGAGGGAATGGGGGGAAATGAGGTAAATCCCATAGGAATGCAAAAAAAGAATGAGGGAAATGGGGTAAAAGTGATAAAAATTGGGAAATATAGGAATATGAGGGAAAATGGAGGAAAATGGGGTAAAAATTCCATAGGAATGGGGGGGGGGGGAATGGGGGAGAAATAGGGCAAAGTCCATCAAAATAGGAAATAATGATGGGGAGAGATGGTAAAAAACTGGAAAACTGGGGAGAAATGGGGCAAAATGGTGCAGGAAAAGGGAAAATAGTGCAGAAATGGGGCAGAAATGGGGCAGGAAAAGGGGAAATGGGGCAGAAATGGGGCAGAAATGGGGCAAAATGGTGCAGGAAAAGGAGAAATAGTGCAGAAATGGTGCAGGAAAAGGGGAAATAGTGCAGAAATGGGGCAGGAAAAGGGAAATAGTGCAGAAATGGGGCAGAAATGGGTCCAAATATCGTTATTTTTAGGGGGGGGTCAGGAAAATGGGGGGCATTGGGGCGAGAGGGAAGGAATGGGGCGATGCCCAATGGAAGAGGGGGGGAAATGGGGTGAAAAGAGAAGGGATGGGGGAAAAGCTGAGGGGTGGAGGGGGTCTTGAGGGCCCCCCCAGACCCTAAGGGACCCCTCAGACCCCAAGAGACCCCCGGCTCCCCCTCGCCCCCCCCCCAGACCCACTTGTAGCTGTGCAGGACGGCGTCGGTGACGGGGACGTGGCCGCTCTCCGTCATATCCCTGAACTGTGGGAGCAACGAGGAGGGGGGGGGACGCTTTATGGATGAGTAACGGGGGGGTCCTACCTACCTTCATATAGGGGGGGGGTCCCAGCCCCTCCGAGCCCCCCCTGCCCCCCCTAAAAGGCTGCTCACCCGACTGTTGTGCTTCGCCTGCTCCAGGGATGCGGTGAACAGCAGGCAGCGGCACGGCACGGCGGCCGCCTGCGCGCACGCGATGTACCTGGAAAAGGGGGGCATAAAATTAAGGGGGGGGGGAGGTCAGAACTTTTTGGGGACCCCCCCTCACCTTCTCCCCCCCCCTCCCCCCTCCTCACATCGACTCACCTCTGCCTGGACTCGGGGTCGGGGTTGGTGTTGTCCACGGCGACGCTGCGGCCGCGGCTCAGGGCGCTTTCAGTGGCGGCCACGCAGCGCTGCCACGAGCCCAGCGTGTCCTGATGGGGGGAGGGGGGGGTCGTGTGACGTCACACGGGGGTCGTATGACGTCATACGGGGGTCACGTGACGTCATGTTTTATCACGGGACCCCCCCCCCCCTCCTCCCCCCTGCAGCCCCCCCTACCCGGTTGACGTAGGCGTAACCCGCGGGGATGATGTGAGTCTTCAGGAAGGTGGATTTGCCAGCTGGGGGGGGGAAAAGAGGGGTCAGAGGTCAAGCTTGGGGTCAGAGGTCAAAGGTGAGGGACAGAGGTCATTGCTATGAGTCAGTATTGGGGGTCAGAGATGATGGTTAGGGAGCAGGGGTCGTGGCTGGGGGTCAGGGGTCGCTGTTGAGGAGGGTTGAGGTCAGCACTAGGAGTCAGGGGTCGTGGTTAGGGGTCAAAGGTCACGGCTGGGGGCAGGGGTCAAAGTTGAGGGTCAGCATTGGAGGTTAGGGGTCCGCATTGGAGGTCAGAATTATACGGAGGGATTGAGGATCACGGTTGGGGGTCAGCGGTCATGGTTAGGGGTCAAAGGTCATGGTTAGGGGTCAAAGGTCATGGTTTGGGGTAGGGGTCAAGGCTGGGGGTCAGGGGTCACTGTTAGGGGGTCACAGGGTCATTCTAAGGGGTCAGAGATCACAGAATTCAACATGTGGGGCCAAGGGTCACAGCCAGGGGTCAGAGGTCATTGCTGGGGGCATCATGAAGGGTCAGGGGTCAGCAGCAGGAATCAAGGGGTCAGAGGTCAAGGGTGGGAGTCAGTGAAGGGGTCAGGGGTCACAGGTGGGGTCAGCAGTAGGGGTCAGGGGTCGCAGCTGGGGGTCAGGGGTCACAGCTGGGAGTGAGGCATCGTGGGGGCAGTGTTTGGGGTCAGGGGTCAGAGGAACAGAGTTGAGGGTCACAGGGAGGGGTCAGAGGTCACAGGGAGGGAGTCAGAGGTCAGGGAGGGGTCAGAGGTCACAGGGAGGGGTCAGAGGTCACCCACCTGCCGGGAAGCCAACGGCCACCAGCACTTCGGGGCTGGGGGAGGTGAGGGAGGCCTCGGGGGGCTCATAGAGCGGAGCGTTGGGGTCCAACTGGCGCTGGGGGGGCAAAGGTCAGGGGTCAATGTTTTTTGGGGGAGAGGGGGGTCATAAAGATTTAAGTGCATCAAAGGGGTGGGGGGGGATGGGGTTACTTACGGGGTCAAAGGTCGGAAGGTCAAAGGGCGCCGGCGCCCAGCCCAAAAAGAATTCCTCAGGGGTGTGGAAGGGCAGCGCTGCATTGAGGGCGAACTGGGGGAGGGGGCACAGGTTGGGAGGCATTGGGACCCCCCCCCAGAGGGGAATGGGGGCAGATGGGGGGGTGGGAGGTTCTGGGACCCCCCCTGTAGGGGAATGGGGGCACTTTGGGGGGGGGGGGGGGGGTGCTGGGACCCCCCTGGAGGAGAATGAGGAAACTGGGGGGATCTGGGACCCCCCCCCTGGAGGAGAATGGGAGCACTGGGGGGGTCTGGGGGACGATGGGACCCCTCCTGGAGGGGAATGGGGGCAGTGAGGGGGTCTGGGGGGTGCTGGGACCCCCCCCATGTAGCGGAATGGGGGCAGATGGGGGGATGGGAGGTGCTGGGACCCCTCCCCCCCGCGGAGGAGAATAGAGGAATTGGGGAGGAGCTGGAGGTGCTGGAACCTCCCTTGTAGAGGAATGGGGGTGGGGGGGGGGGGTGCTGGGACCTCCCCTGGAGGAAAATGGGGACACTGGTGGGATCTGGGGGGTGTTGGAACCCCCCCCCTGTAGGGGAACGTGGGCAGTGGGGGGGTCTGGGGGGGGGCTGCCCACCAGGCGGTCGCTGCAGGAGAAATCCTTCTTCTTGCGGCCCGGGGCCCAGTTTGGGGGGCGGCCAGCAGCATCTTAGGGGGAAGGGGGGGGGACAATGAGTGAGGGGGGGTGGAGACGTGCCCCCCTCCCATCTATAGGACCCCAAAACGCCCCCCAACCTCCTCCCCCCCCCCCACAGCTCCCTGCTCACCCCCCACGTAGATGCTGTTCTGCACTGACACCGTCACGGCCCCGTTTGCCTATGGAGGAATTGTGGCTGCTCAGCCCCCCTCCCTCACCTCCCAGTGCCTCCCAGTTCTTCCCAGTAGCCCCCAGATCCCCCTCAGTTGTCCCCAATCCCCCCCCAGTCCCTCCCAGTGCCCCCCCCCCCCAAGTCACCATCCAGTCCCTTCCAGTGCCTTCCAATACCCCCAGTCTCTCATTCCCTCCCAGTTTCTACCAGTCCACCCCATATCCCCTCCCAGTGCTCCCCAGTCCCTTCCTGGTCTCTCCCAGTGCCCCCCCAATCCCCTCCCAGTTCCCCCCCATCTCTCCCAGTGCCTCCCAGTCCCTTTCATTACCTCCCAGTGCCCCCCAGTCTCTTCCAGTGCCCCCCAGTTCCTCTCCAGCCCCTCCCCATTCCCCCCATATCCCCTCCCAGTGCCCCCCAGTCCCTTCCTGGTCTCTCCCAGTCCACCCCAATTCCCTCCCAGTGCCCCCCAGTCACCCTCCTGTCCCTCCCAGTGCCCCCCCCAGTCCCTTTCATTCCCTCCCAGTGCCCTCCAGTCCGTTCCCATTGCCCCCCAGTCGCCCTCCATCCCCTCCCAATTCCCCTCATATCCCCTCCCAGTTCCTCCCAGTCTCATTCATTCCCTCCCAGTTCCCCCCACTCCCCTCCCAGTTCCTCCCAGTCCCATTCATTCCCTCCCAGTGCCCCCCATTCACCCTCCAGCCCGTCCCAGTGCCCCCCAGTGCCCCCCCACCTTCTCACACAGATGATCCCACATTCCCAACACAGGTTTCCTATAGATCCCCGGTCCCGTCGCTACCAGCACCTGTCAACAGATATTGGGAAGGGGGGGGGGAGACACAAATCAGGGAGTCTCCATAAATCTGGGGGGGGTCCCAGAGCCCCCCTAAAGGCTGGGGGGGGGTCGGGGGGGGGGGAATTCCACTTCCACCCACCTGCAAAGGGACTCCAAGGCGCCGCATCACCGCCTCCACTTTGGCTTTGAAGTCGTCGGCGCGGAGGCGCCCACGGGAAATCCCCATTTGATTGGTGAAAACAACCAGCTGGGGGGGGCAGGGGGGGGTCAGAGGGGCTGGGGGGGCAGAGGGTGTGTGGGGGGGGTAATGGGGTTCTGGGGGGGGGGAGCAGAGGGGTTTTGGGGGGGTTGAGGGGTACCTTATAGCCGTCGTTCTGGAGTTGCTTCAGTTTTTTGGGGATTTCAGGGTATAGAATTCTGGAGGGGGGGGCAGAAATATGGGGGGGGGGGTCAATGCAAACTGCCCCCCCCACACCCCCCGGCCCTATAGGATCTCCTCACTTTCTCCCCAACCCCATAAAATACCTCCAGTCATCGATGCCTGTGGGAAACACCCGCCCTGATTTGGTGGTGATGAGAGTCCCGTCCAGATCAAAGGCAGCAATCTGGGGGAGGGGGGAGAATTAATTGGGGGGGGGGGCACAAAAAGGGACCTTCCCAGGAAAAAGAGAAGTTCCCCAAATTAGAGGACCCCCCCACACACAAAATAAATGGGAGAACAGCCCCCAAAACGTACCTGGGAGCTGGGCTGGACGCCTGGGGGGGTGAAGACGAGGAGGGGGCCGTGCTGATGCCAGGGGTCCCCGGGGGGGCTCTCTGATGTGGGGGGGTCCTCTAATTTGGGGGGACGTTGTGATGTGGGGGGGTCTTCTGATGTGGGGGGGTCTTCTTCTGACGTGGGGGAGGGGCTGCGGGGTCTTTTGGGGGTCCGGGGGCTCTTGGGGGGGTCAGCAAAGCGCAGCTCCAGGGGGTAGCGGCCGTTCACCAGGCAGAGGCTCTGCCCCCCCCTCAGCGTTGCTCGACCCCCCCGGCCCAGCGGGACCCCCCCCACGCACGTGGGGTTCACTCCATGCTGTTGGATGTGAAGGGGGAGAGGGGGGGGTGGAACCCAAGGTCAGAACCCCCCCTCAAAATCCTCTCAGCCTTCACCTCCCACTCCCCAAAACCTCCCAAGTGCCCCCAAATGCTCCCAATCCCCCCCCCTCAGGACGGACCCCCATGAATCTCCTCCCCCCATGCCCCCCCCCCAAAGCCCCAGACACCCCCTGAGCCCCCCAGAACCCCTTCCCCATCCCCCCAAAATAATGCCCAGCACCAATCAGCTCCTCCCTCTCTCTCAGGACCCCAAAATATCCCCCAGGACACCCCCACAAATGCACTCAAACACCCCCAAAACTCCCCCAGGAGCCCCACTGCCCCCCCCCAAATTCCCCCAGAACCCCCCCCCCCAAAGAAAACCTAAGACTCCCTAAACACCCCTTGAATACTCCCAGAAACCCCCCCCCTCCCCCAAACCTCCCCAGAGCCCCCCAGCCCCCCCCCCAGTACCTCCCAAGGATCACCTAAACCTCCCAGAACCCCCCTAAATACCCCCAGGACACCCCCTAAATACCCCCCCCCCAAAAAAAAAACCCCAAGATCGCCTAAATACCCCTCTAATACCCCCAAGACCCCTCCAGACCTCCCCAGGGCCCCCAATTCCCCCCTGAAACCCCCTCAGTACCCCCAGGACCCCATAAAATACCCCAGGACACCCCCCTAAAGACCCTCCCCCCCCCCCAACACCAACATACCCCCAAGACCCCCCCCCAGACATGCCTCAAAGACCCCCAAGACCCCCCCTCGAGCTCCCCCAAGGGCTCCCAACCCCCCCCAGAACCTCCCTCCGTACCCCCAAGATCCCATGAAACACCCCCAGGACACCCCTCTAAGACTCCCCCCCCCCCCACATAAACAACCCAAAGACCCCCTCAAACACCCCTCAAATACCCCCAGGACCCCCCCAGATTTTCCAAGGACCCCCTGAAACCCCCTCAATATCCCCAGAACCCCACGAGAAACCCCCCCTAAGGGCCCCCCCACCCCAAAAGCCCACAAGACCCCCCTAAACATCCCCTAATACGCCCCCCCCCCCAATATGAGGGATATGGTTTAATGAGAACCATTGGTGACAGGTGGATGGTTGGACTGGATGATCTTATAGGTCTTTTCCAACTTTAGTGATTCTGTGATTCTGTGATTCTGTGAATACTCCCAAGACCGCCCCAGGACCCCCCCCAATACCCCCAAGACCCCACGAAATACCCCAGCCCCCCCAATTTATCCACGACCCCCCCCAGGACCCCCCCCCACCAACCTGCGTGACCTCGACGGTGCCCTCAGCGTAATTGGCCACGACCTCCACTGTGGGGGAGGGGAAGAGATGAGAAACGGCAGCACCGGAACCCCCCCCCCCCAGCCCCCCCACTTCCGCCGCCGCCGCTTCCCTCACCCTGCTGTCGGGAGCACTTCCGGTCGGTGACTCCGGTACGCGGCCCACGACCGAGCACCACGGGGACGCCATCGGGGAGCGGGACGGGCCCGGCATCACCGAGCAATTCGCAGAGCATCACCGCCCCGCCTCCGCCGCCACAGCCGCCGGAAGCACCGGCGATTTGAGGCCGCTTCCGGTTCCGCTCAGGGTACGCTTCCGGTTTTGCTGAGGGCACGCTTCCGGTTCCGCTTCTCTGTGGCACTTTCGTAATAGGAGCGGCGCGCTTCCATAGCGCCCCCTTGTGGCTGGACATGGGAGCGCTCCTCGTGGGTCCTCCAGGGCTGGGAAAAATTGGTTTGGGGGGGCTTGAGGGGGGCTGAGGGGGTCTGGGGGGGTTCGGGGGGGCGCTGAGGGAGCCGAGGGGGTGAGAGGGGCGCTGGGGGAGTACTGGGATGTGGTTAGAAAATACTGAGGGGCTCTGGGGGGGGGTACTTATGAGGCAACAGGAGATCTGGGGGGGGGTCTCTCAGCCCGTGGGACCCCCCTTGACCCCCCCAGTGACCCACGAGAGCCCCCTCCCCAACACAGCCGCCCCTCCCAGCTCCCCCAAACCCAAATACACACAACAACACAATACAACCCCCCCCCCAACCTCCCCACGACCCCCCGTGACCCCGCTCCGTCTCCAGCTGTCACCTTTATTGGGGTCTCCACGCCCCCCAATCCGTCCCCCCCCCACCGCCCCCCCCCAGTTTCTTTTCCCCCCTCCTCGTGGCTCCCAGCAGCTCCTCGGGCGGATCGGGTTCTTGGATTCCTTCGCGGCCGCCGGCGGTTATTTGGGGCCGTAACCGGAGAGGGGGCGGCGGGGGGGGGGGGGGGGGGAACGCAGCACGTCCTCATTCAGC
This sequence comes from Phasianus colchicus, assembly GCF_987193195.1. Lineage (NCBI taxonomy): Eukaryota > Metazoa > Chordata > Aves > Galliformes > Phasianidae > Phasianus > Phasianus colchicus. The sequence goes on from NC_143466.1 coordinate 3,327,359, forward strand.
CCTGAGCGGCACCGTCTGTCCTTGAGGGGGGGGGGGGGACGGGACACCGCTGTGTGTCCTGGTGCACCAGCGTGCACGGTCACGTGTCCTCGTGCACAGTAGTGTGTCCTCGTGCAACACTGTGTGGGTCCTTGTGCACTGTTATGTGTCCTCGTGCACCATAGTGTGTCCTCGTGCAACACTGCGTGTCCTCATGGAACAGCGTGGGTCCTTGTGCAACAGCGTGGGTCGCCGCGTACCATAGTGCGTCCTCGTGCAACACTATGCGGGTCCTCGTGCACCATCACATGCCCTCATGCACCATAGTGTGTCCTCGTGCAATACTGTGTGGGTCAGCGTGCACCATTACGTGTCCTCGTGCACCATTACGTGTCCTTGTGCAACACCGTGTGGGTCAGCATGCACCATTACGTGTCCTCGTGCACCATAGTGTGTCCCTGTGCAACACTCTGTGGGGCCTTGTGCACCATTAAGTGTCCCTGTGCACTTTTGTGTGTCCTTGTGCACCATTGTGCATGTCCTTGTGCACCATTACATGTCCTTGTGCACCATTGTATGTCCTCATGCTCCACTGTGTGTCCTCGTGCACCATTGTGTCATCGTGCACCATTACATGTCCTTGTGAACCACTGTGTGACCTCATGCGCCTCATGTGACCCTGTGCACCATTGCGTGTCCTTATGCCCCATTACACGTCTTCGTGCAACACTGTGTGTGTACTCGTGCAATACTGTGTACCCTCGTGTGTCCTTGTGCATTAGCATGTGTCCTCGTGAACCATTACATGTCCTCGTGCACTGTCACGTGACCTCTTGCATCCTCGTGTGTCCTTGTGCACCACTGCATGTCCTCGTGCACTGTTATTTGTCCTCTTGCACTGTTGTATGACCTCATGCAGTCTTGTGTGTCCTCATGCACCATGACATCCTCGTGCACCCTCATGTATATTTGTGCACCGTTACATGTCCTCGTGCACCTCGTGTGTCCTCGTGCACCTTTACGTGCCCTCATGCACCATTGTGAGCCCTTGTGCACCACTGCATGTCCTCATGCACTCTTGTGTGTCCTCATGTACCATTACATGTCCTCGTGCGCCGTTGTGTCCTCGTGCATGACTACATGTCCTTGTGCACCTTTGTGTGTATTTGTGCACCCCCGTGTGTCCTCGTGCACCATTGTGTGTCCTCATGCATGATCACATGTCCTCGTGCACCATGGCATGCCCTCGTGCACCCTTCTGAGTCCTCGTGCACCTCTTGTGTCTTCATGCACTCGTGTGTGTCCTCGTGCACCCTCGTGAGTCTTCGTGCATCTTCATGTGTTCTTGTGCACATCTCAGGTCCTCGTGCACTGCTGTGCGTCCTCGTGCACCATCACACGTCCTCGTGCACCTCGTGAGTCCTCGTGCACCTCGTGAGTCCTCGTGCACCATCACCTGTCTGCCCCCCATCCCTGCAGGCCCTGGTGCACTCACACCCCCAACCCCTCGTGCACCACCACCGTGTCCTCGTGCACAGCCCTGGTGAACCCTCGTGCACACTGCAGCTGAAGCCGCCCCGTGCCAGCAGTCGTGCCGCATCCTCGTGCATCCCCGTGCGCCGCACCGCCCTCATCCCTCCCCATTTTTCCCAATTCCCCCCTTTTTCTCCCCGTTCCTCCCACTTTTTTTCCCCCCCATTTCTCCCCACTCCTTTCCATTTTTCTTCATTCCTCCCCAATTTCTGATTTTCCCCCCCATTTCCCCCCATTTCTCCCCATTTTTCCCAAATTCTCCCCATTTCTCCTTCTTTTTTTCCCCATCCCTCCCCATTTTCCCCCGTTTTTCCCCATCCCTCCCCCACTCCCCCCCCCATTTATCCTCATCTTTCCCAATTATTCTCCCAATTTCTCCCCATTTCTCCCCATTTCCTCCAGTTCTTCTTTTTCCCCCCCATTCCCCCCCATTCCTCCCCATTTCCCCCAATTCCCCCCATTTCTCCCCATCTCCCCCCCCCATTCCTCCCTATTTCTCCTCCCAATTTTCCCCTCCCCCCATTCCTCCCCCAATCCCCCCCCCCATTTCTCCCCATTCCCCCCCATTTCTCCCTCTCCCCCCCCCTCCATTTCTCCTCACCTTTCCCCACTCCCCCCCCAATTCCCCCTCACCCCCCCCCAATTTATCCCATTCCCCCCCATTCCTCCCCATTTCCTCCAATTCCCCCCCCATTCCTCCCCATTTCTCCTCACCTTTCCCCACACCCCCATTTCTCCCAATTTCCCCCCAATACCCCCCCATTCTCCCCCATCCCCCCCCATTGTCCCCCCCATTTCTCCTCACCTTTCCCCATTCCCCCCCATTCCCCCCATTCCCCCCATTTCCCCCCATTTCCCCCCACCCCCCCCATTCCTCCCCATTCCCCCCCCATTTCTCCTCACCTTTCCCCATTCCCCCCCATCCCCCCCATTCCCCGTATCCCCCCCCATTCCTCCCCATTCTCCCCCCCCCGATTTCTCTTCACCTTTCCTCATTCCCCCCATCCTCCCCATTTCCCCCATCCCCCCCATCCCCCCCCCCCATTTCTCTTCACCTTTCCCCATTCCCCCCATTGCCCCCATTTCCCCCATCCCCCCCATCCACCCCATTCCTCCCCCATTCCCCCCCCCATTTCTCCTCACCTTTCCCCATCCCCCCATCCCCCCCATTCCTCCCCATTCTCCCCCCCCCCCATTTCTCCTCACCTTTCCCCATTCCCCCCCATTGCCCCCATTTCCCCCCCATTCCTCCCCATTCCCCCACCCCCTCCCCATTTCTTTTCACCTTCCCCCACTCCCCCCCCTCACACCTCAGTCACCAACTTCCACGGCGGCGGCGGCGGCGGCGCCCCCCCACCCCCCCCCACCACCTCCCCATCCACCATCTCCCCCTCCCCAACCCTCCCGATCCCCCTCCCCGTTTTAGGACTTCCCGGCGGGGTCTCTTGACCCCCGTGCAAAGGACACGGGGGGGTGGGGACGCACTCCCCCCCTTCCTCCCCCCTCAATTCCCTCCGGTAGAAGAAGCTGAAGTTGGAGACGATGACGGGGACGGGCAGGGAGATGGTGAGGACCCCCGCGATGGCGCACAGGGAGCCCACCAGCTTCCCCCCCACCGTCACCGGCGCCATGTCCCCGTAGCCCACCGTGGTCATGGTGACCACAGCCCACCAAAAAGCTTGAGGGATGGAGGTGAAGCTGCTGCCGGCGTCTTCGGCCTCGGCGAAATACACGGCGCTGGAGAAGAGGACGACTCCGATGAGGAGGAAGAAGATGAGCAAACCCAATTCTCTCATGGACGCTTTCAGGGTCTGCCCTAAAATCTGCAAACCCCTCGAATGCCTGGATAATTTAAAGACTCGGAACACCCTGACCAGGCGGATGACTCGAAGGATGGCCAAAGACATGGCGGGTTGACCCACGCCTCGACGCCTCGCCAGCTCCGTGCCCAGGGCCACGAAATAGGGAACGATGGCGGCCAGGTCGATGAGGTTCATGGCGTTCCGGAAAAAGGCCGCCTTGCTGGGGCTGGCCAGGAGCCTCACCAGCAGCTCCAAGGAGAACCAGCAGATGCAGAGGGTCTCCACTAAGAAAAAAGGGTCGTCCGACCACGAGCGCCCAACGCCGTCCGCTTCCTCTGCCGTGGAGTTGAGGGGAGGCGACGGGATCTGTTGGGGAGGGGGGGGATAATAATGGGGTGAGGGGGTGGGGGTGGGGGGTGGGGGGAAGGTTGTGGGGTGGTGGGTTGCACTGAGGGATGGGGGGGCTCTTCTTAGGGTGGGTGATGGGGGTGGGAGGTCAGCTAAAGATGGTGGTCCCCTCCTTGGGGTGGGTTATGGGGTGTTGGAGGGCACCTAGAAATGGGGGTCCTCTTCTTAGGGTGGGTGATGGGGGTGGGAGGGCGACCAGAGGTCGGGGTTCCCTCTTTGGAGTGGGTGATGGGGGTGGGAGGTCAGCTAAAGATGGGGGTCCCCTTCTTAGGATGGGTGATGGGGTGTTGGAGAGCACCTAGAAATGGGGGTCCCCTTCTTAGGGTGGGTGATGGGGTGTTGGAGGGCAACGAGAGGTTGGGATTCCCTTCTTAGGGTGGGTGATGGGGGTGGGAGGGCGACCAGAGGTCGGGGTTCCCTCTTTGGAGTGGGTGATGGGGTGTTGGAGGGCACCTAGAGATGGGGGTCCCCTCCTTGGGGTGGGTTATGGGGGTGTTGGAGAGCACCTAGAAATGGGGGTCCTCTTCTTAGGGTGGGTGATGGGGTGTTGGAGGGCAACGAGATGTTGGGATTCCCTTCTTAGGGTGGGTGATGGGGGTGGGAGGTCACCAAGAGATGGGGGTCCCCTTCTTAGGGTGGGTTATGGGGTGTTGGAGAGCACCTAGAGGTTGGGATTCCCTTCTTAGGGTGGGTGATGGGGGTGGGAGGGAGACCAGAGGTCGGGGTTCCCTCTTTGGAGTGGGTTATGGGGTGTTGGAGAGCACCTAGAGGTTGGGGTCCCCTCCTTGGGGTGGGTTATGGGGGTGGGAAGTCACCTAAAGATGGGTATCCCCTCCTTGGGGTGGGTTATGGGGTGTTGGAGAGCAACAAGAGGTCGGGGTTCCCTTCTTAGGGTGGGTGATGGGGGTGGGAGGTCAGCTAAAGATTGGGGTCCCCTTCTTAGGATGGGTGATGGGGTGTTGGAGAGACCCTAGAGATGGGGGTCCTCTTCTTATGGTGGGTTATGGGGGGGTTGGAGGTCACCTATGGCTTGGGATCCCATCCTCATGGTGGGCCATGGGGCTCAGAGGTTGAAGTCCCATCCCCATAACATCTCATGGGGTCAGAGAGCACCCAGGGGTGGGGGTCCCCTCCTTGGGGGGGCTATGGGGGTCAGAGAGCACCCAGGGGTGGGGGTCCCCTCCTTGGGGGGGCTATGGGGGTCAGAGAGCACCCAGGGGTGGGGGTCCCCTCCTTGGGGGGGCTATGGGGGTCAGAGAGCACCCAGGGGTGGGGGTCCCTTCTTTGGGGGGGGGTTATGGGGGGTTGGAGCCCAAGCAGAGATTGGGGTCCCAGGAGAAGGAAAAGGAGAAGGAAAAGGAGGATAATGGTGAGAAAGGGGGGGGGGGGGTGGAGGAAACAGAGAGCTGGAAACAGGAAATGTGAGTGGGAAATGGGGGGGGGGGGGAGTCCAGCGTGAGGGGGGCGAAGAGAAGGAAGTGAAGAATTAGCAGGGAGATAATGAGTGAGATAACGAAGGGCACGGCGACGTGAGAAGGGGATGAGTGGGGAAACGGAGCGGACGGGGAAAATGAAAAAAGAAAAGAGGAAAATGAGGAACAAGGAGAGAAGTGATTCCGAGGTGCCAACGGGGGTGAGGAAGAGGAGCTCAAGAAGAAGAAGAGCGAGGAGGAGGAGGATGAAGGGCGATGAAGATGGAGGAGCTGAGCAGTGGTGGAAGAGCTGAGAGTGAGGAGTGAGAAGTTAATATGGGGGGGTGATGAAAGGGAGGGGGTGATGAAGAGGAGGAGGAGATGATGAAGAAGAGGAAGGGGTGATGAAGAGGAGGAGGGGGTGACGAAGAGGAGGAGGGGGTGATGAAGAGGAGGGAAGTGATGAAGAGCAGATTTGGGGGCAAAAAGGAAAAGCTGAGGACGGTGGTGGAGATTGACAGGAGAGGGGATGAAGATGAGGATGATGAGGAGAAGAAAAGGTTTGAGAAGAAACGGGTGGGGAGGCGGTGGGGATGAGGAGGGAAATGGGGAGGAAGATGAGGAGGAAGATGGTGGGAGGATGAGGAAGATGGAAAGGAGGACGATGGGGATGAGGCTGAGGAGGATAACAGGGAGGAGGAGGGGGATAAGGATGAGGAAGAGGAAGTCAACAAGGAGGAGGAGGAGAAGGATGAAGATGAGGATGAGGAGCCAAGGGGAATGAGAAGGGCTACGAGGATGAGGATGAAGAAGTGAATGAGGAGGAAGATGGGGAGGACAACAAGGATGAAGAGGGCAGTGAGGATGAGGATGAAGGCAACGAAGATGAGAGTGAAGATGAGACTGAAGAAATCAAGAAGGATGAAGGCCATAACGAGAATGGAAAAGGCAACAAAGATGGGAACGAGGTCAACGAGGATGAGGATGAGGATGAGAATGAAGATGGGGATGAAGATGAGGATGAGGATGGCAATGAGAACGAGATTGAAGATGGAGAACACAATGAGGATAAAGAAGACGATGAGGATGAGGGTGAGAATGGGGATGGAAGTGGGAATGGAGATGAAGATGGAGAGGACAACGAGGATGAAAAAGACAACGAGGATGAGGATGAGGATGAAGACGTAGAAGACAGAATGAAGAAGACAACAGGGATGAGAATGGGAATGAGGATGGAGATGGGGATGAGGATGGCAATGATAATGAGGATGAAGATGGAGAAAACAGCAAGGATGAAGAAGACGAGGGTGAGGGTGGGGATGGGGATGGAGATGGAGATGAGGATGAGGATGGTGATGAGGATGAGAATGAAGATGGAGACGACAATGCGGATGAAGACAACAAGAATGAGAGTGAGGATGGGGATGGAGGTGGGGATGAGGATGAGGATGGGGATGAGGATGAGGAAGAAGATGGAGAGAACGATGGGGATGAAGAAGACAACGAGGATGAGAATGGGGATGGAGATGGAGATAATGATGGCGATGAGGAAGAGGAAGAGGATGAAGTTGAAGAGAACAACAAGGATGAAGAAGACAACGAGGATGAGGGTTAGGATGGGGATGGAGATGGAGATAAGGATGGTGGTGAGGAAGAGGATGAAGATGAAGAGGACAAGGACGAAGAAGACGAGGATGAGGGTGAGGATGGGGATGGAAATGGGGATGGAGATGGGATGGTGGTGAGGAAGAGGACGAAGATGAAGAGGACAACAAGGACGAAGAAGATGAGGATGAGGATGAGGATGAGGATGAGGATGGTGATGAGGAAGAGGACAACAAGGATGAAGAAGACGAAGATGAGGGTAAGGATGGGGATGGAGATGGGATGGTGATGAGAAAGAGGATGAAGATGAAGAGGACACCAAGGATGAAGAAGACAACGAGGATGAGGATGAGGATGAGGATGAGGATGAGGATGAGGATGAGGATGAGGATGAGGATGAGGATGAGGATGGGGATGGGGATGGGGATGAGGAAGAAGGCAAAGGTGAAAAGAACAACAAGGATGAAGAAGACAAGGATGAGGTTGAGGATGGGGATGGAGATGGGATGGTGGTGAGGAAGAGGACGAAGATGAAGAGGACAAGAAAGACGAAGAAGACAACGAAGCTGAGATGAGCCTGAGGACGATGCCGATGACGAAGACCCCCCTCCCCCTCCCCTCCCTCCTCACCTGCGCAGCCACTTCGCCCCCAGCCCGGAATTGGGGGAGGGTCTCGAGGCAGAAGACGACGATGGAGACGAGGATGATGAGGACGGAGAGCAGCGCGATGGCTCGGGCGGCCGGGGAGCTTTCGGGATGCTCACAAAGCAGCCAAGCCCGGCGACTGAGCCGACCTCGGGGCAGCGGCCGGGGCATTTCCAAACCCAAACCTTCGGCCTCACGGACGCGATCTTCGGCTTCGGGTCCCAATTGATAAAATCTCAATTCTTCCAAAAAAACGTCCAGCGGGACGTCGGGGGGTCGGCGCAGCCTCCCTCCGGATTGGTAGTAATAAAGGACGGCCCCGAAAGCTCCCCGGTGCCGGTCGAAGAAATACTCGCGGCGTTGGGGGTCGAAAAAACGGCGGCGGCGCCGGGGGTCTCCGAGGAGGGTGTCGGGGAAACGAAGCAGGGTCCGACCCAGGGTCTCGAAACGCCGCCCGGCCACGTTGATGGCCACGCGTTCACAGCAGCCGGCCGGCTCGGCCATGGTGGGGGGTGGGAGACCCCCCTGTGGGGGGTAGGGGGTGAGAGACCCCTCTGTGGGTTGGGAGCCCACCCTGCGGGGCGTGGAAGACCCCTCTGTGGGGGGATGCGGGGTGGGAGTCCTCCTATGGGGAATGAGGGGTGGGAGACCCCTGTGTGGGTTGGGAGCCCACCCTGCGGGGGATGGGGGGTGGGTGGGAGTCCTCCTATGGGGAATGAGGGGTGAGAGACCCCTCTGTGGGGGGTGGGGGGTGAGAGACCCCTCCGTGGGTTGGGAGCCCACCCTGCGGAGCGTGGAAAACCCCTCTGTGGGGGGATGCAGGGTGGGAGACCCCTCAACGAGGAATGAGGGGTGGGAGACCCCTCTGTGGGTTGGGAGCCCACCCTGTGGGGGATGGGGGGGGTGGGAGCCTCCCTATGGGGAATGAGGGGTGGGAGACCCCTCCGTGGGGAGTGGGGGGTGAGAGCTTCCCTATGGGGGGTGGGGGGTGAGAGACCCCTCTGTGGGTTGGGAGCCCACCCTGCGGGGTTGGAAGACCCCTCTGTGGGGGGTAGGGGGTGGGAGACCCCCCTGTGAGGGATGGGAAGGGTGGGAGACCTCTCTGTGGGGATTGGGGGGGGTGGGAGGACGCCCTGTGGGAGATGGTGGGTGGGAGACCCCTCTGTAGGGGATGGGGGGTGGGAACCCCCCCTATGGGGGTTGAGGAGGGGGTCTTTATGGGGAGGGGGGTCCTGAAGGGTTTGGAGGTCTCTATGGGGATGCTGAGGTGGTGGAGAAGGGTTTGAGTTCGTGGGGGGTGCACAAAGATGCTATGGGGTGGGGTGGGGGGGTGGGGGGTCCCCTAAAGGACCACGGAGACACTGTGGGGTGTGGGGTCCCCCTAAACTCTCGGGGGGCTCACACAGACCCTATGGGGGTGGAGGATCCCAACGCTATAGGGGTGGGGGATCCCCAAACCTTTGGGGGTCCCACAGTGCCATCCCTCCCTCAATGGGGCACCCCAAAGATCTTCGGATGTCCCACCAGGACCCTATAGGGCCCTTCAGGTCCTTGAAGGTCCCACAGAAGCCCTATAGGGCCTTCAGGTCCTTGAAGGTCCCACAAAAGCCCTATAGGCCCTTCAGGTCCTTGAAGGTCCCACAGAAGCCCTATAGGGCCTTCAGGTCCTTGAAGGTCCCACAGAAACCCTATAGGGCCCTTCAGGTCCTTGAAGGTCCCACAGAAGCCCTATAGGGCCCTTCAGGTCCTTGAAGGTCCCACAGAAGCCCTATAGGCCCTTCAGGTCCTTGAAGGTCCCACAAAAGCCCTATAGGGCCCTTCAGGTCCTTGAAGATCCCACAGAAGCCCTATAGGGCCCTTCAGGTCCTTGAAGGTCCCACAGAAGCCCTATAGGGCCTTCAGGTCCTTGAAGGTCCCACAGAAGCCCTATAGGCCCTTCAGGTCCTTGAAGGTCCCACAGAAGCCCTATAGGGCCTTCAGGTCCTTGAAGATCCCACAGAAGCCCTATAGGGCCCTTCAGGTCCTTGAAGGTCCCACAGAAGCCCTATAGGGCCCTTCAGGTCCTTGATGGCCCCACAGAAGCCCTATAGGGCCCTTCAGGTCCTCGATGGCCCCACAGAAGCCCTATAGGGGTCAGCCCCACAGCACCCTTTATGTCCCCGACTCCAGGGATTTGGGATCCCTTTTTGCACCTTTAGGAAGGGGGGGGGGGGGGTGTCACTTAGGGGTGACAACGTCCCCCCCCTTTATGTCTGTGTCCCCCCCAAGGACCCCCAACCCACCTCGGTGTCCCCGACCCCCCCGTGCCGTCACCCCAACGCCGTCACCGCTGCGTCCCCATGGCTGTAGGGTCCCCTCCGTCCCCGCTGTCACCACTGTCCCGTAAACACGGCGGGGCCGCGGTGTCGGGTAACCCCCCCCAAACCTCCCCCCCCCCCCCCCCAAACATCACGTCACCCCCCCCGGGGCTAAAAATACCGGGTGGAAGGGAAGGGGGGGGGGTGGGACGGGGGGGGACACACATAACGGGTGGCCCATCCTGGGGTGGGGGGGGCAATGGGGGGGCAATGGGGGGGGGGTCACATGGTTGTTATGGGGGGGGGGATATGGGAGGGGTGGTTGCTATGGCAACAGGAGGTGAAACCTGGTTCTTATGGGGAGAATTGTTATGGCGGGACGGGGGGGGGGGGGGGGGGGGGTGTCACATGGTTGCTATGGCAACAGGTGACATTTGGTTGTTATGGGGGCGACAGGAGGGGTCACGTGGTTGCTATTAGGGGGGGAATATGGGGGGGGGAAGTCACCTGGTTGCTATGGCAACAGGAGGTGAAGTGAAACCTGGTTGTTATGGGGGCAGGAGGGGGGGTGGGGGGGGGGGGGGGGCACCTGGTTGCTATGGCAACAGGAGGTGAAACCTGGTTGTTATGGGGGGAGTTGTTATGGGGGGACAGAGGGGGGGGGGTGGTCACCTGGTTGCTATGGCAACAGGAAGTGAAACCTGGTTGCTATGGAGGCAGGAGGTGGGGGGGGGGGTGGTCACCTGGTTGCTATGGCAACAGGAGGTGATACTTGGTTGCTATGGGGGGACAGGAGGGGTCACATGGTTGTTATGGGGGGGGTGAATATGGGGAGCATGTCACCTGGTTGCTATGGTGACAGGAGGGGGTCACTGGGGTGCTATGGGGACAGGAGGGGTCACTTGTTTGTTATGGGGCACGGGGGGGGGGGAAATGTCATTTGGTTGCTATGGCAACAGTGTTTGTCACCCGGTTGCTATGGTGGCGGCAGCGTTTGTCAGCTGGTTGCTATGGCAACAGCCTTTGTCAGCCGGTTGCTATGGCAGTGATGCTGTTTGTCAGCCGGTTGCTATGGCAACACCGTTTGTCACCCGGTTGCTATGGCACAGGTGAGTCTGTCCGTCTGGTTGCCGCGGAGGCTGACGGCGGGTGTCCCTGCGGTTGCTAAGCGACACCAAGAGCTGTTCCCGCCCGTTGCTATGGCGATCCGGGATCTCTCTGCCCGGTTGCTAAGGAACTCGTTGCTCACGGCGGAAGGATCCGCCCGTTGCTATGGAGCGCTGTAACCGCGCCACCCCCCCCCACCCCCTCGCGGCGGAGGGATCTGCCCGCGGCGTATGGCCCCGCCCCTTCCTCGCCACTTCCGCCTCCACTTCCGGCTCCCGCCGCCGTGAGGCGACCGCGCATGCGCAGAGCGCGCCTTGCGAGCAGGCCGCGGCGGGCGGAGGGAGCGCGGAGCGCCCGGGGGGTGCGTGGGGGGGGGAGGCGGATCCCGGGTGCGGGGGGCGGGGGCGGATTTGGGGTTGGGGGGGGCACGGTGAGTTGGTGGGGGGGGTCGGGGAGGGGGGAGGGAAGCGTTCAGGGGGGCTGTGGGGCCGGGGGAGGCGCTGGGGCCTGGTGTAGGCCTGGGGGTTGTGGGGTCTGGGGGCTGTGGGGCCTGTTGGGGGGGCTTGTAGGGCCGGGGGGGGGGTTATGGGGCCTAGGGGGCTTTATGGGATCTGGAGGGCCTGGAGGGGGGGGGGTATTGGCCTTGGGAGGGGTTTATAGGGTCCGGGGGGGGGTTATAGGGTTTGGGGGGGGTTATAGGGCCTGGGGGAGTTCTAGAGGGTCTGGGGGGGGGATTATAGGGCTTGGGAGGGTTCTGTAGGGCTTGGGGGAGGTTTATAGGATCTGGAGGGGGGGGGGGGTTATAGGGCCGGGAGGGGTTGTATAGGGCCTAGAGGGGGGTATAGGGCTTGGGGGAGGTTATAGGGCCAGGGGGGGTTCTGTAGGATCTAGGTGGTTCTATAGGGCTTGGGGGGGTTTATGGGGCCTGGGGAGGAGGTTTTATAAGGCCTGGGGGGGGGGGGGTTATAGGGCTTGGGGATGTTCTATAGGGTCTGGGGGGTTCTATAGGGCTGGGGGAGTTATGGGGCCTTAGGGGAATTTATAGGATCCGGGGGGGTTCTATAGGGTCTGGGAGTGGGGGGGGGTGAGTTATGGGGCTTGGGGGGGTTTATAGGGCCTGGGGGAAGTTCTATAGGGCCTGGTGTGGGGCTGTGGAGGCCTGTAGGGTCTGGGGGGGTTGGGGGTATCTGTGGGGTCTTGTTTGGGGCTGGGGGGAGGCGGGATGGCCCTATAGGGCTGGAGTGGGGGGGGGGGGGAAGTTAATTGGGTTTTATGTGGGACTGTGGGGGTGCTATGGGGCCTCATGTGGGGCTGTGGTTTGGGGTTGTAGGGGCTTATGGTGCTGGAAGGGCCTTGGGGGAACCTGGGGGGGTTTATGGGGACTGATATGGGTCTGGGGGTTGTGGACGTGGGGGGGTTACAAGGACCCCCAGGCTGTGGGGGGGCTTGGGGTTATGGGGTTTGGGATGCCAGGGTCCCTATGGGAGCTTATAGGGCTGGAGCAGCTGTGAGGTTATGGGGCTGTGAAGGGGGGGGGATCCCCAAGTGTTGGGGCTGAGGGTTTATGGGATTCCCCCCCCCCCCCCACCCAAATCTCCCCACAGATCGCCCCACCATGACGCAGTTTCTGCCCCCCAACCTCTTGGCTCTCTTCGCCCCCCGTGACCCCATCCCATATTTGCCCCCCCTGGAGAAGCTGCCCCATGAGAAACACCACAACCAGCCCTACAGCGGCATCGCTCCCTACATCCGCGAGTTTGAGGTGAAGCCTTACAGACCCCCCCCCCCCCCAAAAAAAAAAACCCCACCCAATAAAAAGACCCCCCCCAAATCCATTCCCAGCACCCCAACCCTTTTTTCTCCCCCCTTTTCCCCTTCCAGGACCCCCGCGATGCCCCCCCCCCGACCCGCGCTGAGACGCGGGAGGAGCGGATGGAGAGAAAGGTACGACCCCCCCCCGTGGGGCTGAAATGGGGGGGGGGATGTTCCTAAAATGGCTTGGACCCCCCCCCTCAAAAAAAAAACTTCTGGGCTGCAAAGCTGGCAGTGTCTCCCTGTATTTGGGTGGGTTGGGGGGGGGCAGAAGGTGGGTTTTTTGGGGGGGGTCCACAGAGAACCGCAAATCTTCTGTCACCCATTGGGATGCAGAGCTGGGGGGGTCCCTACAATGTGGGGAGGGGAGTGGGGTTGGGTTTTGGGGTCCTCACCCCCCCAATTTTCCCCTCCAATCATTGGGGTGCAGAGCCAGGCGAGCACTTCCACAATGTGGGGGTTGGGGTTTTGGGGGCGGGGGGCACAGGATGGGATTCGGGGGTCCCCAGAGGCCCCCCTCCCCCCCCCTCCACGAGGCAGTGGGGTTGGGGACCCCCCCCACTTCACCCCACATTTTCACCTCCCCCCACCCCCAAACCAGAGACGAGAGAAGATCGAACGCAGGCAGCAGGAGGTGGAAAATGAGCTCAAAATGTGTAAGTGTGGGTTTTTTTTTATTGGGGGGGGGCAGAGGGGGGGGCAGTGATATCACCCCCCCCCCCCCTCCTCTGACCCCCAAATCCTTTTCCCCCCCCCCTCCAGGGGACCCCCACAATGACCCCAACGCTCAGGGCGACGCCTTCAAAACCCTTTTTGTGGCCAGAGTGGTAAGCGTGGGGCTGGACCCCCATCTATGGGGTTGGGACCCCCGTCTGTGGGGTGGGACCCCCATTTATGGGGCTGAGACCCCCCCCTCCCTTCATCCCCTTTTTCCCCTCCCCCCCCCAAGAATTACGACACGACGGAATCGAAGCTGCGCCGTGAGTTCGAGGTGTACGGCCCCATCAAGAGGGTGAGCCCCCCAAAATCCCAAATCCTGCCCCCCAAAAAACCCCAAATCCTTGCCCCCCAAACCCCATATGCAGTGTCCCCCCATATCCAAAACTCCCTCCCCCAAAACCCCATACCCATCCCCAGAACCACACTCCCCATATACCCCCCAAACCCCCCATTCTTTCCCCAAATCCTCACCCCCCACACCCTGTACCCCAAATGCCCACTTCCCATACCCCCCCCATTCTATTTCCGAACCCCCCCGTGCCCCCTCACCCCAAAATCCTTTCCCCATACCCCAAATCCCCATTCTATCCTCCCCATACTCCCCCCATATCCCCCCCATCCCCCCCATTCTATACTCCAACTCCTCTACCCCAAAATCCTCCCCCTCATACCCCAAGCCCCCCATTCTATCCCCAAGCCCCCCCCATATTACCCCCCACCCTGCTCGCACCCCCCATACCCCACATTCTACCCCCATATCCCCCCACCCCCCCCATTCTATCCCCCAATTCCCCCACCCCCCCCACACTCCCCCACCCCAAAATCTTCCCCCCATCCCCCACACCCCCCACCCCACAATCCTTCCCCATCCCCCAACTCCCCCCCACTCTCCTGACCACCCCATACCCCACATTCTATCCCCATATCCCCCCACACCCCCCATTCTATCCCCCATACCCCCCACCCCCCACACCCCCCCACCCCAAAATCCTCCCCCCAAACCCCCCCACCCCCCATTCTATTGCCCATACCCCCCCACCCCAAAATCCTCCCTCCACCCCCCTGCACCCCCCCACCCCCTTGCACCCCCCATACCCCACATTCTATCCCCATATCCCCCCACACCCCCCATTCTATCCCCCATACCCCCCACCCCCCACACCCCCCCACCCCAAAATCCTCCCCCCAACCCCCCCCCCACCCCCCATTCTATTGCCCATACGCCCCCACCCCAAAATCCTCCCTCCACCCCCCTGCACCCCCCACACCCCCCATTCTATCCCCCATACCCCCCACCCCCCACACCCCCCCACCCCAAAATCCTCCCCCCAACCCCCCCAAACCCCCCCACCCCCCATTCTATTGCCCCCATACCCCCCCACCCCAAAATCCTCCCTCCATTCCCCAAACCCCCCCACCCCCCTGCACCCCCCACCCCCCCCATTCTATCCCCCATACCCCCCCCACCCCCCCACCCCAAAATCCTCCCCCCATCCCCCAAACCCCCCAACCCCCCCCTTCTGACCCCCCCCTTCTGACCCCCCCCCCGTTGCCCCCCCCCAGATCTACATGGTGTACAACAAACGCTCCGGCAAACCCCGCGGTTACGCCTTCATCGAATACGAACACGAGCGGGACATGCATTGTGAGTCCCCCCCAAACCCCCCCCCCCTCAAAAAAAAACCAAAAAAAAAACCAAAAAAAACCCCCCCTCCCCCCCCCAGTGGCACACAGGTGAGTCGTCGGGGGGTGGGGGGGTGGGGTTGGAGCTGTTAATTTGGGGGGGGGTCCGCAGAGGATGCCGCTGGTGCAGAGGAGCGGGCGTTGCTGTGTTGTGGTGGTGGTCCGCCAGCGCCGGTCGTTGTTGGTTGTTTTTTTTTTTTGTTGGGGGGGGGTCGTGGGGGTGGGGGGGGGGGTCGTGTGTGTGTGTGTGTGTGTGGAGGTGGGGGGGGTGTGAAAGGGAGGAGGAGGAGGGGGGGGGGCAGCCTGTCATTGTTTGTTTGTTGTGGTTGTCGTCAGCGCCGGTTGTATTATTATTATTATTATTATTATTATTATTATTATTATTATTATGATTTTTTGGGAAGGGGGGGGGCACGGGGTGGGGGGGGGGGTCGCCTGTTGGGGGCGGGGGCTCAATTAACGCTTTTTTATTGTCACTGCAGCCACCTTTCTGATGGCTTTTGCCACTGCTGGCTTGCAGCTCCCCCCCAAGTGTATGGTTGGTATAAGGGTTTGTATCTTGGTAAGACCCCCCCCCCCTTCTTCTTTGTGACCCCCCCCGCCCCCGACGCCCCCCCCCCACTCACAATCCGTCACGACGCTCAGCGAGGAAACGGGGAGAAGGGGGGGGGGTATTTTGTGCCCCCCCCCCCCTCCCCAATTCTATCAGGTCACCCACCCGTCGTTGGCAGCCGTTTGTTATCACCCCCAATTTTGAGGGGGGGTCTTTACATTGGGGGGGGGGGAACCTTTTCAACCTGACCCCCCCCCCCTCCAACATCCCCCCCCTCCCCTTTTGGGGTGATGGCTGCGACAGGTGGTGTCACATCCCCCCCACCCACTTTAAAATGTACACTTTAAACCCCCCCCCCAATTTAAAACAGTCAATTAAACGCCCCCCCACACACACACACTTTAAAATTCCACATTTAAAACTCTCTCTGCCACTTTAGAACTCCCAATTTAAACCCCCCCCCACGCCACAATTTAAAACTCACAACTGACCCCCCCACGCTTAAAAACAATTAAATCCCCCCTCCAATTAAAAACAATTAAAAGCCCCCCCCCCCACTCAGTGCAAGCCTTAAAACTACCAATTAACCCCCCCCCCCACACCCCAAAATTAAAAGCTCCCAATTAAATCCCCCCCCCCTGCTTTTATTATAGTAGAAGTAGGGATGGGGGGGGCGGGGCGGTGACCCCCCCCCCAAAAAAAAAAGATGTGCCCCCCCCACCTGGGCAGCAGGAAGGGCCCCCCCATGGTCGCAGCCTCAGTCTCAGCTGGGGTTGGGGTCACGTGGCTTTGTTACCCCCCCCCCCAAAAATGTGGGGCTGAGGGGGTATTTGGAGGGGGGGGGGGCACCAGGTCAGCCCCCCCCCCAGCCCCACGTGGTGGTGGGGGGCAGTGAGGTAGGGAGTCCCCCCAGAGTGAGGAGGAAAAGGAGGAAGGGGGGGGGCTGCAAGCACGGACACCCCCCCCCGCCCCAGCCCTGTAGAGAATGAGGAGGAAAGGGGGGGGGCTGCAAGCGTGTGCCCCCCCCCAAAATAAAAAGCAGGGAAAAGGGAGGGGGGGCTGCAGGTTTGTGCCCCCCCCACCCAATCAGCCTCGTCCCCACCGTTGTTTGTGTAGGACCTGCAGCATCAGTGGGGGGGGGGGGGAGGTGGGTTGTGCCCCCCCCCAGAGCGTTGCATTTGGGGGGGGGGGGCACGGAGCCCATGGTCACCCTGTGACCGTAGGGCAGGAAGGAAGGGGGGCGGATTTAATGGGGGGGGGGGCTGTGCCCCCCCCACCCACCCCGCCTTATTTTTTGGGGGGGGGGGGCTGGGGGGGGTATAATGAGGACCCTGTGGGGGTCCTGGAAGGGTTTTGTTTGGGCGGGGGGGGCACAGTGAGGACCCTTGGGGGTCCTTTTTAATTTTTTTTTTGGAGGGGGGGGGGTTGAGGATGCAGTGAGGACCCGATGGGGGTCCTGGAAGGATTTTAAGGGGGAAGGGGGGATCTGGGAGGGGTGGGGGTTTTTTGGGGGGGTTGTGGGGGGGGTTTTTTTGGGTGGGGGGGGAGGGGGGGCGTTAGGGTGGGTCTCAGGTAAGGCCCCATCGCCTGGAGCTGCAGCACATGGAGGGGCCCCCCCGGCCGGGGGGGGCAAGGAGCCACTCCTCACCCCCAGGACTCGGATGGGGATTTTTTTGTGTTGGGGGGGGGGAGGAGGGGGGGAAGGGTTGGGGGAGGCTGAATCGCGTCGTTGCTCCCCCCCCCCCCTCCAAAATGTGCTATTGGGGGGGGGGGGGGAAGGGGGGGGCACGGATAAGGCAGCACCAGGGCTGCCCCCGCTGTGCTGTGATATGGATGTTTGTTGGGGGGGGGGGGCATTGCGGCGTTTTCTCCCCTTCCTGCTTATAAATGGGGCCAAGTTTTTGTTGGGGGGGGGGGGTCCCATTGGGGGCCCCCCCTATGGGGGGGGGGATGGTGATGAAATATGTGGGGTTTTTTTTTGGGAGGGGGGGGCAGAGAGGAGATGCCCCCAGCGCGGCCTTAACGTCGTCATTCCTTTGCAGCATTGTATGCACTGGAGGGGGGGGGGTTGGTGGTGCCCCCCCCTCAAATAACCTCATTGTGTTTGTGTGGGGGGGGGTGGCTGTGCGTGTGAGTGTTCTTTTGGGGGGGGGGGGGTCCTGAAGGTGAAGTAGGGGGAGTTGTGGCAGGGAGGGGGAGGGGGGGTCATTGCTTGCTTGCAGGTTGGGGGGGGCTGGTCTGGCCCCACTGTGGCTGACCCCCCCCCCCTTCCTTCATTTTTGCTTCCCCCCCCTCTCCCTCACCCCAACCCCCCCTACCCCCCCCAAATTTTGGGACCCCCCCCCCCCAAATTTCTAGCTGCCTACAAACACGCCGATGGCAAAAAGATCGACGGCCGCCGGGTGCTGGTGGACGTGGAACGCGGCCGCACCGTCAAAGGTTGGCGGCCCCGGCGCCTCGGTGAGACCTCCCCCCAAATTAATCAGACCCTCCCCTTTATTGATTAAGACCCCCCCCTCATTAATAATCTCGGGTGCAGGGGGCGGATTGGGCGGCACGCGTCGCGGTGGAGCCGACGTCAACATCCGGCACTCGGGGCGCGACGATACGTCGCGATATGACGAGCGGTGAGACACCCCCCCCCTCAAAATAGGACCTCCCCCCAAATTGGGACCTTCTCCCCCCATTGGGACCCCCCGGTCTGGGTCTTTTGTGCCCCCCCTCCCCCTCTTTGAACCTTCCCCCACCAGGACTCCCAGTTTGGATTCTTCATGCCCTCCCCCCCCCCAGTTTGGGTCTTCCCCCACCCCCCTCATTTCTCCCCCCCATTTCTTCCCCCCTTTGGGACCCCTGGGCTGGGTCAGGACCCCTGGGATGGGGTCAGGACCCCCCTTTGAGTCCCCCAAGATGGGTCAGGACCCCATAGGGCCCTCAGAGACCGCTTCGGGACCCCCAGGATGGGGTCAAGATCCCCTTTGATCCCCCTAAGATGGGTCAGGACCCCATTGGGCCCCCCTTTGGGACCCACAGGATGGGGTCAGGACCCCCTTTGGAGCCCCTGAGTTGGGTCAGAACCCCATTGGGACCCCTAGGAAGGGGTCAGGACCCCTGGGGACCTCTTTGAGCCCCCCAGGATGGGTCAGGACCCTATTGGGACCCCCTGATGTCCCCTCCACCCTTCATTTTTGCCCACTTTGGGACCCCTGACCTAGATCACAACCCCTGGGATGGGGTCAGGACCCCCTTTGAGCCCCCCACCCCTCATTTCTCTCCCCTTTGTGACCCCTGTACTGGATCATGACCCCATTGGGACCCCCTGACCTCCCACCCCCATTTTTTCCCCCTTTGAGCCCCCAGGATGCATCAGGACCCCATCGGGACCCCCTGACCTCCACCCACCCCAATTTTTTCCCCCTTTGAGCCCCCAAGATGCATCAGGACCCCATCGGGACCCCCCGACCTCCCCCCACGCCTCTTTCTCCCCCCTTTGTGACCCCTGAACTGGATCAGGACCCCATTGGGACCCCCTGACCTCCCCCCCACCCCCATTTTTTCCCCCTTTGAGCCCTCAAGATGCATCAGGACCCCATCGGGACCCCCTGACCTCCCCCCCACCCCCATTTTTTCCCCCTTTGAGCCCCCAAGATGCATCAGGACCCCATCGGGACCCCCTGACCTCCCCCCCACGCCTCCTTTTTCCCCCCTTTGAGCCCCCAAGATGCATCAGGACCCCATCGGGACCCCCCAGCCCTGATTTCTCCCCCCTTTTTTCAGCGATCGTGAACGTGAACGTGAACGTGACCGTCGCGACCGATCCCGGGATCGTGAGCGCAGGAGATCCCGATCCCGAGAGCGCCGGCGTCGAACCCGCAGCCGGGAAAAGGACGAGAGGGAACGGAGCAAACGGGGAGGCAGCAGGGAGAGAAGCAAGGAACGGGACAGGAAACGGCGCAGCCGATCCAGAGAGAGGAAAAGGGAACGGGAGAGGGAGAGGGAAAGGAAAGATGAAGGTCCGGATGGCCCCGATGGGGGAGGAGCGGAGGATATGGGGGGGGGTCCGCAAGATTTGGGGTCCGGGGGGGACGCGGAGGATAAAGGACGGGATCGGGAACGGCGCCGCGGGCACCGGGAGAGGGAAAGGAGGAGGGAGAGGGAAAGGGAGCATAAAAGGGAGAGGGAGAGGCCGGAGAGGCGTGAGGAGAGGGGGGGGCCCGACGGGGGGGAGGCGATGGGGGAACCCCCCCACTTCATGGAGCCGCCCCCCCACGCCCCTTCCATGCCCCCCCCCGATGGGTATCTGGGTCCTGAGAATGGCTTCATGTTGGAGCCCCCCATGGAGTGACCCCAATAAAGGCTGTTGGAGAGAGAGGGGGTGGATGGATGGATGGACGGACGGACAGACGGAGGGGTGGGTGGTGGTTTGGGGGGGAGAGGGGGGGGTCTGACCCCAAATGGGGGCTTTTGTCCCCAAGATGGGGGTCCTTCTGCATGGAAATGGAGACTTCGGTGAAGAGATGGGGTTCCACCCCAAAAGTGGGGCTGTGTCTCCCCAAAATCGTCCCATTTCTCCCCAAAATGGGGTCCTTTCTCACATTGGGTCCCATTGCCTCAAATCAGTCATTTCTCCCCTAAATATGGGCTCCCAAACCCCCAAAATGGGGGCTTTTGTCCCCAAGATGGGGGTCCTTCTGCACGGAAATGGGGTTTTCAGTGAAGAAATGGGGCTCTACACCAAAAGTGGGGCTGTTTCTCCCCAAAATTGTCCTGTTTCTCCCTAAAATGGGATACCTTCTCTCATTGGGTCCCATTGCCCCCAAATCAGTCATTTCTCCCCCAAAATATGGGCCCCTTTCACCCCAAAATGGGGTCCGTTCTCACATTGGGTTTTTCTGCCCCAAATCAGAATCGTTTCTCCCCCAAATATGGGCTCCCAAACCCCCAAAATGGGGTCTTTTCTCCCCAAAATAGGGTCCTTTTGCACAGAAATGGGGTTTTCAGTGAAGAAATGGGGCTCTACCCCAAAAATGGGGCTGTTTCTCCCCAAAATGGGATCCTTATACCTCAGATCGGTCATTTCTGCCCCAAATATGGGCTCCTTCTGCCCAGTATGGGGTCTTTCCTCCCCAAATTGAGTCCCTTCTCAAACTGGGATCCATTTTTTTCCCAAAATCGAGCCTTTTTTCCCCAAAACGTGGATATTTTTCCATGAAAGAAGGCTCTGCCCCAAAAGAAACGGGGTTATTTTCCCCCAAAATTGATCTTTTTCCTCCAAAATCGGATCCTTTCCCCTCAAATGAGCCCAATTCCCCCCAGGTTGGCCCTTCATCCCCAAAAACTGGACAATTATCCCCAAAATGGTGTCTTCCCCCCCAAAATCCAGCATTTTGCCCCAAATTGGTTCTTTTTTCCCCTAAAACTGAACAATTATCCCTAAATCAGACCCTTCTCCCCCAAAATTGCGTCTCTCCCCCTTCCCCTCCCCCCCTCCCCCCGGAATTGTTGAATTTTCGGTTACATTTTCCCAAAACAGCTCAGTTTTAACCCACGCCAATCATCCCTTTAAGCCCCGCCTTCCCCGTGTCACGTGGTTCGGGGAAGCCACGCCCCCATCGCGCGCGAGGCTGGGGGGCGGGGCGTTGTCGCGGTGTGGGCGGGGCTTAGCGGGCGCGCGCGAGCGAAGATGGCAGCGCTGAGCGCGGATCCGCTGGGGCTGGAGAGGGGTACGGGGGGGGGGGGGGTTTGGTTAATGGGGCCGGGGGGGGGGATTGGGGGGGTCGGGGGGGGGCAATGGGTGTGGGGGGGGATGGGGCGGGGGGGCTGCAGTGGGGGTGCGAAGGAAGGGGACGTGCGGTGGGGAGGGGGGGGGCGTGCGGGGGGGGGGAATGAGATGGGTGTGGGGAGGGGGGGGGAATGGGGAGGGGGTGCGGTTTAATGAGGGGGGTGCAATTAAAGGGTTAGGGATGCAATTAAAGGGGGTACAATTAGGGGTGCGATTAAAGGGTGCAGTTGGGGGGGGTTGCAATTAGGGGGGTTGCAATTAGGGGGGTTGCAATTAAAGGGGTTGCAATTAGGGAGGGATGAGATTAGAGGGGGGTGCAATTAAAAGGCTGTGCAATTAGGGAGGGGTGCAATTAGGGGGGGGTGAGATTAGGGGGGTGCAATTGGGGGGGTTGCAGTTAGGGGGCAGCACCATTGGAGGGGGTGAGATTAATTAGAGGGGTGCAATTAAAGGGCTGTGCAATTAGGGAGGGGGGGGTTGCAATTGGGGGTGCAATGAAAGGGGATGCAGTTAGGGGGGTGCGATTAGTGGAGGTGCAATTAGGGGGGGTTGCAATTAAGGGGGGTGCAGTCAATTAGGGGGATGCAATTAGGGGGATGCAATTAAGTGGGGGTGCAGTTGGGGGTGCAGTTAAAGGGCTGTGCAATTAGGGGGGTGCAATTAGGAGGGTAGTGCAATGGGGGGGGGTGCAATTAAGGGGGATGCAATTAAAGGGGGTGCAATTGGGGGGGGGTTGCAATTAGGGGGGATTGCAATTAGGGGGGTTGCAATTAAAGGGGTTGCGATTAGGGGGTTGCAATTAGGGGAGGTGCAATTAGAGGGGGTTGCAATTAAGGGGGCTTGCAGTTAGGGGGGTGCAATTAAAGGGCTGTGTAATTATGGGGGGGGGCAATTGGAGGGGTGGTGTAATTAGGGGGGTGCAATTAAGGGGCTGTATAAATGAGGGGGGGTGCAATTGGGGGGGGTGCAATTAAAGGGCTGTGCAATTATGGGGGGTGCAATTGGGGGGGGCAGCTGGGGGGTGTAATTAGGGAGGTGCAATTAAGGGGCTGTATAATTGAGGGGGGGTGCAATTGGGGGGTGCAATTAAAGGGCTGTGCAATTAGGGGGGTGTAATTAGGGGGGTGCAATTAGGGGGCTGTATAATTGGGGGGTGGTGCAATTGGGGGGTTGCAATTGGGGGGGGCAGCTGGGGGGGTGTAATTAGGGGGGTGCAATTAAGGGGCTGTGCAATTATGGGGGGGTATAATTACGGGGGTGCAATTAGGGGGCTGTATAATTGAGGGGGGGTGCAATTGGGGGGCTGCAATTAGGGGGGTTGCAATTAAAGGGCTGTGCAATTATGGGGGGTGCAATTATGGGGTGTGCAGTTGGGGGGGGGGGGCAGCGCCGTTGTGGGGGGGGGGGGAGGGGTTTGCAATTGGGGGGCTGCAAATTGGGTGGGGGTTGGGGGGTGATTCTTGGGGGGGTCCTGCGCTGTGCAGAGGGGACAGAGGGGAGGGTGGTGGGTTGGGGTGGGGGGGGGGGGGGTTCAGCCCTGACCCCTCGTGTGCCCCCCCCCCCCCCCCCCCCCAAACCCCCCCCCCAGACGTGGCGCGGGCGGTGGAGCTGCTGGAGCGGCTGCAGCGCAGTGGGGAGATGCCCCCCCAAAAACTGCAGGCGCTGCAGAGGGTCCTACAGAGCAAGTTCTGCTGCGCCATCCGTGAGGTGACCCCCCCACAACCCCCCCCAGAACATCCTATAGCCCCCCATAGGCTCTATAACCCCCCCAGAACCGCTAGACACCTCCCATAACCCCCATAGTCCCCCATAGGCCCTATAACCCCCCCATAGGCCCCCTATAGCCCCCATAGCCCCCCATAGGCCCTATAACCCCCCCATAGGCCCCCTATAACCCCCCCATAGCCCCCCATAGGCCCCCTATAACTCCCATAGCCCCCCATAACCCCTATGGACCCCTCATAACCCCCCATAACCCCCATAGTCCCTATAACTCCCCCATAACTCTCCATAGGACCCCTATAACCCCCATAGCCCCCCATAGATCCTATAAGCTCTCCATAACCCCTATGAACCCCTCATAACCCCCATAACCCCCCATAGGCCCTATAACCCCCCACTAACTCCCCATAGGCCCCCTATAACTGCCATAGCCCCCCATAGGCCCTATAACCCCCCATATCTCCCCATAGCACACTATAGCACCCCATAGCCCCCCATAGGCCCTATAACCCCCCCAGAACCACTAGAGACCCCCCCATAAGCCCTCTATAAACCCCCCTTGCCCCCCATAGACCCTATAATCCCCCATAACCCCTATGGACCTCTCATAACCCCCCATAACCCCCATAGGCCCTATAACCCCCCATAACTCCCCATAGGCCCCCTATAAGCCCCATAGCCCCCCATAGATCCTGTAAGCTCTCCATAACCCCTATGAACCCCTCATAACCCCCATAGTCCTCCATAGGCCCTATAACCCCCCCATAGGCCCCCATAGGCCCTATAGCCTCCCCATAACTCCCCATAGGCCCCCTATAACCCCCATAGCCCCCCATAACCCCTATGGACCCCTCATAACCCCCCATAACCCCCATAGGCCCTATAACCCCCCCATAACTCCCCATAGGCCCCCTGTAACCCCCATAGCCCCCCATAGGCCCTATAGGCCCCTAAGACCCCCCCACAGCCCCCCCACAGCCCCCCATTATCCCCTATAGACCCCATTATCCCCCCCAGCCCCCCATTGCCCCCCAATATCCCCCCCCAGGACCCCCATAGCCCCTCCATTATCCCCTACAGAGGATCTTTTTGAGGACCCCCCCCCCACTTTTCTCACATTTTGGGACCCCCCCCCAGGTTTACGAGCAGCTTTACGACACTTTGGACATCGCTGGAAGCCCCGAGATCCGCGCCCACGCCACCGCCAAGGTGACCCCCCCGGGACCCCCCCAAAGACCCCCAAATTCCACCCCTCATTTCATCCCCCCCCCCCCCCTCAATCCCACACAGGTCTGTCCCCGTCTCACACCTGCTGTGTCCCCAAGCTGCGTCCATCTGTCGTCCCCCCCCCCGTCCATCTGTCCCCCCCCCCACCAGTATCCATCTGTCCCCCCCCGGCCCCCCCCCCAGGTCTGTCTGCTGTCCCCATTCATCCCAATGTTCCTATCGACCCCGATTCCCCAGTGATCCCAATAATTCCCCATTGACCCCAAATGACTCCCAGTGCCCCCCAATGTCCCCACTGACCCCAATGTCCCCACTGACCCCAATGCCCCCAATGCCCCCAATGCCCCCAATGCCCCCAATGTCCCTATTGACCCCAATGCCCCCAATGCCCCCAATGTCCCCAATGTCCCTATTGACCCCAATGCCCCCAATGCCCCCAATGTCCCCATTGACCCCAATGCCCCCAATGTCCCCATTGCCCCCAATGCCCCCAATGTCCCTATTGACCCCAATGCCCCCAATGCCCCCAATGTCCCCATTGACCCCAATGCCCCCAATGTCCCCATTGCCCCCAATGCCCCCAATGTCCCTATTGACCCCAATGCCCCCATTGCCCCCATTGACCCCAATGCCCCCAATGTCCCCATTGACCCCAATGCCCCCATTGTCCCCATTGACCCCATTGCCCCCAATGTCCCCATTGCCCCCAATGCCCCCAATGCCCCCAATGTCCCCATTGACCCCAATGCCCCCATTGCCCCCATTGACCCCAATGTCCCCATTGCCCCCAATGTCCCCATTGTCCCCATTTACCCCAATGCCCCCATTGTCCCCATTGACCCCATTGACCCCAATGCCCCCATTGCCCCCAATGCCCCCAATGTCCCCATTGACCCCAATGCCCCCAATGTCCCCCCCCCAGGCCACGGTGGCCGCCTTTGCAGCCAGTGAAGGCCACGCTCACCCACGGGTGGTGGAGCTGCCGAAGACGGACGAGGGTTTGGGGTTCAACATCATGGGGGGCAAGGAGCAGAACTCCCCCATCTACATCTCCCGCGTCATCCCGGGGGGGGTGGCGGATCGGCACGGGGGGCTCAAGAGGGGAGATCAGCTGCTGAGCGTCAACGGAGTGGTGAGGGGACGGGGGGGGACATGGGGGGGCACTGGGGACTTGGGGGGAATGGGGACATGGGGGGGAATGGGGACATGGGGGGACATGAGGACATGGGGGGAATGGGGGGCATTGGGGACATGGGGGTGAGGGATGAAGGGATTCTGGGGGGCTGTGGGGTGGGATGATGGGATTATAGGAGGGACGATGGGATTCTGGGGGGGGTGTAGGGTGGGATTCTGGGATTATGGGGGGGGGTGATGGGATTGTGGGGGGCGGTAAAGTGGAATGATGGGATTATAGGAGGGACGAGGGGATGCTGGGGGGGCTGTGGGGTGGGATTGTGGGATTATGGGGGGGATGATGGGATTGTGGGGGGCTTTAGGATGGGATTGTGGGATTATAGGGGGGGATGATGGTATTATGGAGGCTGTAGGGTGGGATTCTGGGATTATGGGTAGGGATGATGGGATTGTGGGAGGCTTTAGGGTGGGATGGTGGGATTATAGGAGATTCTGGGGGGCTGTGGGGTGGGACGATGGGATTATAGGAGGCTTGAGGGGATTCTGGGGGGGCTGTGGGGTGGGATGGTGGGATTATGGGGGGGATGATGGGATTGTGGGGGCTGTAGGGTCAGATTCTGGGATTATAGGGGGGGATGATGGGATTGTGGGGGGCTTTAGGATGGGATTGTGGGATTATAGGGGGGGATGATGGGATTATGGAAGCTGTGGGGTGGGATTCTGGGATTATGGGGGGGATGATGGGATTGTGGGGGCTGTAGGGTCAGATTCTGGGATTATAGGGGGGGATGATGGGATTGTGGGGGGCTTTAGGATGGGATTCTGGGATTATAGGGGGGGATGATGGGATTGTGGGAGGCTTTAGGGTGGGATGATGGGATCATAGGAGATTCTGGGGGGCTGTGGGGTGGGACGATGGGATTATAGGAGGGACGAGGGGATTCTGGGGGGGCTGTGGGGTGGGACGGGGGGATTCCGGGGGGGGACACGATGGGACGGTGGGGGTCTGCGGGGCGTCCGTGCGTCACACGGGGCCGCGCCGTGTCAGAGCGTGGAGGGGGAGCAGCATGAGCGGGCGGTGGAGCTGCTGAAGGCGGCGCAGAGCTGCGTGCGGCTGGTGGTCCGCTACACCCCCAGGGTGCTGGACGAGATGGAGGCCAGATTCGAGAAACTGCGGTCGGCGCGGCGCCGCCAGCACCACAGCTACACGTCAGTGGGACCGCGGCGCCCGTGGATGCCCAGAGATAGCCCAGAGATAGCCCAGAGATAGCCCAGAGATAGCCCATAGATAGCCCAGAGATAGCCCAGAGATAGCCCATAGATAGCCCAGAGATACCCCAGAGATAGCCCATAGATACACTGTAGATACCCCATAGATACCCCATAGATAGCCCGTAGATACCCCATAGATACCTCATAGATAGCCCATAGATACCCCATAGATAGCCCAGAGATAGCCCAGAGATAGCCCATAGATACCCAGCACCACAGCTACACGTCAGTGGGACCGCGGCGCCCGTGGATGCCCAGAGATACCCCATAGATAGCCCAGAGATAGCCCAGAGATAGCCCATAGTTACCCCATAGATACCTCATAGATAGCCCAGAGATAGCCCAGAGATACCTCATAGGTAGCCCATAGATACCTCAGAGATACCCCATAGATAGCCCACAGATACCCTATAGATAGCCCATAGATACCCCATAGATAGCCTGTAGACAGCCCATAGATACCCCATAGATAGCCATAGTGACCCATAGATACCCATAGCGACCTATAGTGACCCATTGATAGCCCATAGTGACCCGTAGTGACCCATAGATACTCTGTGGATACCCATAGATACCCCATAGTTACACCATAGGTACCCCATAGTGACCCATAGATATCCCATAGATCCCCCATAGATATCCCATAGCTGTCCCATAGGGTGACCCATAGATACCCCACAGATACCCCATGGCTGCCCCAAAGCCTGACCCACAGGCTGACCCCATAGCCGCCCCACAGCCTGACCCCAAATCCTGACCCCACATCCGTGCCCCCAAACCCAAATCCCACCCCCCAAAATCCCCCCATACTGACCCCCCTTTGTTCCCCACAGGTCTCTGGAATCACGGGGGTAGGACCCCCCCCCCCCCACCCCCAAGGACGGACCCCCCCCACGATGGATCCCGCCCCCCAACCCCTCTTGGACCCCCCTCTGTATATTTGGGATATTTATGGGGTTTCCCCCCCACACTCTGTACAGTATTTATTGACCCTATAGAAACCTGGTGGCACTGAGGTCACGTGTGTGGGAGCCGTCTGTCGCCATGGCAACGGGAGGGGGGGTAACCATGGCAACGGGGATGGGAGGGGCTCAGTAACCATGGCAACGGGGATGGGAGGGGCTGTAACCATGGTGATGTGTGGGGGGTGTCAGTAACCATGGCAACGGGGATGGGAGGGGCTCAGTAACCATAGCAACGAGAGGGGTGGGAGGGGCTGTAACCATGGCAACGAGGATGGGAGGGGGTCAGTAACCATGGCAACGGGGATGGGCGGGATCTGTAACCATGGTGATGTGTGTGGGCGGGGCTTAGTGGCACGATGGGGGCGGGGTTCAGTGCAGGGTGGGCGGGGCTTATAGATGTGTGGGCGGGGCCTAAACGCCCCCACGGGATTGGCGGGCGGGCGGACCCCGCGATGATGACGTCACCCCGGTGGGCGTGTCCCGTCGCCATGGCAACGCTCGGTGTGGGCGGGGCCGAACTCCGCGCGCGCGGGCGGGCGCTGCCGTTACCATAGCGACGCGCGGGGGGGGGGCGGGGGGTACCGGGAGCGGCCGTCTCCATGGCGACGCTCGCGCGCTCCCCGCCCCCGCGGCCGATGGTGATGACGTCATCCCCCCCTCCGGCGGCCCCGCCCCCCGTCGCCTCCCATTGGCCGCCCTCTCCGCCGCCGCCGCCTCTCATTGGCCGCTCGCTCCGCCCGCCTTCCCCCTCCCGCTCGGAGAAAGGGCGGGGCTAAGGCCCGGCCCGGCAGCAGCGCGCGCGTTGATTGGCTATCGGCGCCGTCCGTCAGCTCTCTCTTAAAGAGACAGCGGCGCGCAGAATCCGGGGGAGGGGGGCAACCGGGCCCGGGGCGCGGCGGGGCCGAACGGAGCGGAGCGGAACGGGGGGCGGCCAACGGTGACCCCCGGCCCCTCCCGCCGGGCCCTCCCCGAGCGGAGCCGTGCGGCGGCGGTGCAGCCCCAGGTAAGAGGCGGGGGCTGCTGGGGGGGAGGGGGGGGGGGGGGAACCTCACTGCGGGGCCATTGCGGCCGCGTCGCATCCTCACTGCACCCCCGTTGCATCCCCACCGTACCGCCATTGCGCCCTCATTGCATCCCCGTTGCACCCTCATTGCATCCTCACCGCAGCCCCCATTGCAGCCAAATGCAATCCCGTTGCATCCCCACTGCAAACCCATTGCGTCCCCATTGCAACCCCACTGCAACCCCATTGCAACCTCATTACATCCCCATTGCATCCCCACTGCATCCCTATTGAAATCCCATTGCATCCCCATTGCAACCTCATTACATCCCCATTGAAATCCCATTGCAACCCCACTGTGTCCCCATTGCAACCCCACTGCATCCCTATTGAAATCCCATTGCATCCCCATTGCAACCTCATTGCATCCCCACTGCATCCCCATTTCATTCCCACTGTGTCCCCATTGCAACCCCACTGCAACCCCATTGCAACCCCACTGCATCCCTATTGAAATCCCATTGCATCCCCATTGCAACCTCATTGCATCCCCACTGCATCCCCATTTCATCCCCCCTGTGTCCCCATTGCAACCCCACTGCAACCCCATTGCAACCTCATTGCATCCCCACTGCATCCCCATTTCATTCCCACTGTGTCCCCATTGCAACCCCATTGCAACCCCATTGCAACCTCATTACATCCCCATTGCAACCCCATTGCAACCCTCATTGCATCCCCACTGCAACCCCACTCTGTCCCCATTGCAACCCCACTGCAACCCCATTGCAACCCCACTGCATCCCTATTGAAATCCCATTGCAACCTCATTGCATCCCCACTGCAACCCCACTGCAACCCCATTGCATCCCCACTGCAACCCCACTGTAACCCCATTGCAACCCCACTGCATCCCTATTGAAATCCCATTGCATCCCCACTGTGTCCCCACTGCAACACCACTGTAATCCCATTGCAATCCCATTTCATTCCCACTGCAACCCCATTGAAACCCTACTGCACCTCATTGCAACCCCGCTGCATCCCTATTGCACCCTCAGTGCATTCTCACTGTACCCCACTGCAACCCCACTGCAACCCCATTGCAACCCCACTGCGAGCCCATGCAACCCCACTGCAGCCTTTAATGCACCCCCCCTGTGCCCCCCTTGCACCCTCATTGCAATCTTAATGCACCCCCTGTGCAGCCCCATTGCACCCCCACTGTGACTGCATGGATGCCCCACTGCAACCTTAACGTACCCCCACTGCACCCTCATTGCAACCCCATTGCAACCCGGACTGTTACCCCATTGCAACCCCATTGCAACCTCATTGCAACCCCATTGCAACCCCACTGTAACCCCATTCCAACCCCATTCCAACCCCATTGCAACCCCATTGCAACCCCATTGCACCCCCATTGCAACCCTATTGCAATCTCACTGCATCCCCTCTTTACCCCCATTGCACCCTCATTGCATCCCTATTGCAACCTGGACTGTGACCCCATTGCAACCCCATTGCATCCCTACTTTACCTCCACTGCACCCTCATTGCATCCCCATTGCAACCCGGGCTGTTACCCCATTGCAACCCCATTGCAACCCCACTGCACCCCCACTGTTACCCCATTGCAACCCCATTGCAGTCTCATTGCATCCCCTCTTTACCCCCATTGCAATGCCCATTGCATCCCCACTGTTACCCCATTGCACCCTAATTGCATCCCCATTGCAACCTGGACTGTGACCCCATTGCAACCCCTCTGGAACCCCATTGCATCCCCACTTTACCCCCGTTGCACCCTCATTGCAACCCCATTGCAACCCCACTGTTTTCCCATTGCATCCCCACTGTAACCCCCTTGCAACCCTATTGCAACCCTATTTGCAACCCCATTGCAACCCTATTTGCAACCCCATTGCAACCCCACTGCATCCCCACTTTACCCCCATTGCACCCTCACTGCAACCCCGCTGTTTTCCCATTGCATCCCCACTTGCAATCCCACTGCATTCCCACTGCAACCCCATTGCACCCCCAACTGTAACCCCATTGCATCCCCACTTTACCCCCATTTGCACCCTCATTGCAACCCCATTGCAACCTGGACTGTAACCCCATTGCAACCCCATTGCAACCCCACTTTATCCCCATTGCAACCCCACTGCATCCCTATTGCAACCCCACTGCATCCCTATTGCAATCTCATTGCATCCTCACTTCATCCCTCATTGCAACCCCACTGCAACCCAGACTGTAACCCCATTGCACCCCAACTGCAACCCCACTGCATCCCTATTGCAACCCATTGCAACCCCACTGCAACCCATAGTGCAAACCCACTGCAACCCCATCGTGACCCCAATTTCAACCCCACTGCATCCCCATTGCAGCCCCACTGCAACCCCACTGCAGCCCCCCTGTGCCCCCGATTTCAACCCCATTGCACTCCCATCCTTTCCCCCCATTCCACCCCCTTTGCAACTGCGTTCCCCCCATTGCTGCCCCATTGCTGCCCCACTGCAGCCCTATTGTGCCCCTCCCCCACCACTGCACCTCACTTCCCCCCCCCATTGACCCCATTACCCCACTGACCCCAGAACCCCACTGACCCCAGAACCCCAGATCCCACGCTACAGCCCCATATCAACCTGTTCTGAGCCCCATATCAATGGCTTCTGAGCTCCTCACCCCATAACCCCACTGATCCCATTCACCCCATAA
The DNA here is from genome assembly GCF_987193195.1 of Phasianus colchicus. Classification (NCBI taxonomy): domain Eukaryota; kingdom Metazoa; phylum Chordata; class Aves; order Galliformes; family Phasianidae; genus Phasianus; species Phasianus colchicus. The sequence continues at coordinate 3,358,747 of NC_143466.1, forward strand.
CCCTACATGTCCCTCTACTGACCCCATAGCCCCAGATCTCCCAGTGTAACCATGTGTCAGTGGCTTCTGAGCCCCATATCAATGGCTTCTGAGCCCCATATCAATGGGTTCTGAGCTCCTCATCCCATAACCCCACTGACCCCATAACCCTACATGTTCCCATACTGACCCCATAACCCCAGATCTCCCATTGTAACCATGTGTCAATGGGTTCTGGACCCCATCTGGACCCCATATAAATGAGTTCTGAGCCCCCTATCAACGGCTTCAGAGCTCCTCGCCCCACAACCCCACTGACCCCATAACTTTACGATCCCATACCGACCCCATAACCCCATATCTCCCTTCATAACCATATCTCAGTGAGGACCCCATACCTACGGCTTCGGGACTCTCCCACCCCGCAACCCCACTGACCCCATTACCCCACAGCAGTCCCATATCAACGTCTTCTGACCCCATTATCCCCCCCATAACCCCACTAACCCCCACACCCCCCATTTCTGTGCCCCCTGACCCCCACCCCAACCCCATAAATCCCCCCCCCAGCCCCACAGCAGCCCCATATCAACGTCTCCCGACCCCCCATCACCCCTATAACCCCCATAACCCCATAACCCCCCACATCTCATTGCAGCCCGATGCCCCTCACTGACCTCTGACCCCCCCACCCCCTCCAGCCCCATAGCAGCCCCATATCATCACCCCATCCCCCCATTCCCCCCATAACCCCACTAACCCCCCCATCTCATTGCAGCCCTATGCCCCTCGCCACCCCCTGACCCCCCCCACCCCACACTGACCTCTGACCCCCCCCACCCCACACATCCCCCCCCACCCCCATAGCATCCCCATATCAACGTCTCCTGACCCCCCCATCCCCCCATTCCCCCCATAACCCCACTAACCCCCCCATCTCTTTGCAGCCCTATGCCCCTCACCACCCCCTGACCCCCCCACCCCACACCCCCCCCCACCCCCACAGCATCCCCATATCAACGTCTCCTGACCCCCCATCACCCCATTCCCCCCCATAACCCCACTAACCCCCCCATCTCTTTGCAGCCCTATGCCCCTCGCCACCCCCTGACCCCCGACCCCAACCCCACAAACTCCCCCCCCCCTTCCTCCCTTTCCCCCCCCCACCCCCCCCGACCCCCTCCGACCCCCCCAAGCCCCACCCCCCTCCGCCCCCCCCCCCCCACCACCACCATGATGTGCGAAGTGATGCCGACCATCAGCGAGGACGGCCGCCGGGGTTCGGGTTGCGGGGAGGAGCCGGCGGGGTTGGAGCAGCTGATGGTGCAGATGCTGAGGGAAAGGGAGCGGCTGCTGGAAACGCTGAGGGAGACGCAGGAAAACCTGAGCACGGCGCAGCTGAGGCTGCGGGACCTCGGCCACGAGAGGGACGCCCTGCAGAGGCAGCTGAACGCCGCGCTGCCGCAGGTGGGGGCGGGGCGTAAAGGGGAACGGGGGGAGCTCATTGGGTGAGGGGGGTTGGGGGGCGGGGCTAAGGGGGAAAGGGGGTGTTCATTGGGTGAGGGGGGTGAAAGGGGGCGGGGTGAAAGGGGGCGGGGATTAGGGGAACGGGGGGCGCTCATTGGGTGAGGGGGGTTGGGGGCGGGGCTAAAGAGGAACAGGGGGTGCTCATTGGGTGAGGGAGGTTGGGGGGCGGGGCTAACGGGGAAGGGGTGCTCATTGGGTTGGGGGCGGGGCTAAAGGGGCGGGGATAAGGGGAACGGGCGTTGCTCATTGGGTGGGGGGTTGGGAGGTGGGGCTAAGGGGGAACGGGGTGTGTTCATTGGGTGAGGGGGTTGGGGGCGGGGTGAAAGGGGGCGGGGATAAGGGGAACGGGCGGTGCTTATTGGGGGGTTGGGAGGTGGGGCTAAAAGGGGAATGGGGGGCGCTCATTGGGTGAGGGAGGTGAAAGGGGGCGGGGATAAGGGGGTGGGCGGTGCCCATTGGCCCACGGAGTTTTGGGGTGGGCCAAAACACCCCCAACGCCCCCAATGCCCCCAATGACCCCCATTGCCCCCAATTCCCCCCTTGCCCCTATTGCCCCAATGCCCCCAATGCTCCCAATGTCCCCAATACCCCCATTGCACCCAGTGCCCCCATTGCCCCCCATTGACCCCAAAGCCCCCAGTGCCCCCAACGCCCCTCATTGCCCCAATGCCCCCATTGTCCCCATTGCCCCCAGTGCCCCCCAACACCCCTATTGTCCCCATTGTCCCCATTGCCCCCAATGCCCCCAACACCCCCATTGTCCCCATTGCCCCCAACGCCCCCATTGACCCCCACACCCCCCCAACACCCCCCTCCCTCAGGAGTTCACCAGCCCCTCATTGCCCCCAATGCTCCCATTGTCCCCATTTCCCCCAACACCCTCCACGCCCCCATTGCCCCCCAACGCCCCTCATTGCCCCCAATGCCCCCATTGTCCCCAATGCCCCCCAATGCCCCCCAACACCCCATTGTCCCCATTGCCCCCAATTCCCCCATTGCCCCCAATGCCCCCATTGACCCCCACACCCCCCAACACCCCCCCCCCCAGGAGTTCACCAGCCCCTCATTGCCCCCAATGCCCCCATTGCCCCCAATGCCCCCATTGCCCCCATTGCCCCCATTGCCCCTATTACCCCCATTTCCCCCATTGCCCCCAACACCCCCAACGCCCCCATTGACCCCCACCCCCCCCCCAGGAGTTCGCCACGCTCACCAAGGAGCTCAGCGTGTGCCGGGAGCAGCTGCTGGAACGCGAGGAAGAGATCGCAGAGCTGAAGGCAGAACGCAACAACACGCGGGTGAGACCCCCCCCCACCCCACAACCCCCCTCCCAAACCCCCCACCCCCATAAATGGCTTCATATTGTGTGTCCCCCCCCCAGCTCCTCTTGGAGCACCTGGAGTGTTTGGTGTCCCGGCACGAGCGCTCGCTGAGGATGACGGTGGTGAAGAGGCAGGCTCAGTCCCCAGGGGGGGTCTCATCCGAAGTGGAGGTGCTGAAAGCCCTTAAATCCCTCTTTGAGCACCATAAGGCGCTGGATGAGAAGGTGGGACCTGGGGGGGGGGGGTAAAGGGTGGGGAGGGGGGGGGTCGGAGGGGGTCTGGGGGTCTATGGTGGGGGGGGGGTCTATGGCGGGGTGAGGGGGGTCTAAGGGGGGGGGTGGGGGTCTATGGGGGGGTGTGGGAGTCTATGGGGGGGGGGTCTATGGGGAGATGTGAGATCTATGGGGTGGGATGGGGTCTGTGGGGGTCTGTGGGGGGGGGTCTATGGGGTTTTGTGGGGGTCTGTGGGGTTTGTGGGGGCCTGTGGAGGGTTTGTGGGGGCCTGTGGAGGGTGTGGGGGTCTATGGGGTGGGGTGGGGGTCTATGGGGTGGTATGGGGTCTGTGGGGGGTTGTGGGGGTCTATGGGGAGATGTGGGAGTCTATGGAGGGGGGGGTCTATGGGGAGATGTGGGATCTATGGGGTGGGGTGGGGTCTGTGGGGGTCTGTGGGGGGCTGTGGGGGTCTGTGGGGTTTGTGGGGGTCTGCGGAGGGTGTGGGGGTCTATGGGGTGGGGTGGGGGTCTATAGGGTGGTGTGGGGCCTGTGGGGCTTGTGGGGGGCTGTGGGGGGGGTGTGGGGGTCTATGGGGTGGTGTGAGGATCTATGGGGGGTGTGGGGGTCTATGGGGGATGTCGGGGTTTATGGGGTGAGGTGGGGGTCTGTGGGGTTTGTGGGGATCTGTGGGGGGGGTGTGGGGGTCCATGGGGTGGGGTGGGGGTCTATGGGGTGGTATGGGGTCTGTGGGGGGTTGTGGGGGTCTAAGGGGGGGGGGGGTGGGGGTCTATGGGGAGATGTGGGAGTCTATGGAGGGGGGGATCTATGGGGAGATGTGGGATCTATGGGGTGGGGTGGGGTCTGTGGAGTTTGTGGGGGTCTGTGGGGGGGGCTGTGGGTGTCTATGGTGTGGTGTGGGGTCTGTGGGGGGGGGTTGGGGTCTGTGGGGTTTGTGGGGGTCTGTGGATGGGAGTGGGGGTCTAAGGGGGGGTGTGGAGGTCTATGGGGTGGGGTCTATGGGGTGGGGTGGGGTCTGTGGGGGGTTGTGGGGGTCTATGGGGTTTGTGGGATCTATGGGGTGGTGTGGGGGTCTGTGGGGTTTGCGGGGGCCTGTGGAGGGTGTGGGGGTCTGTGGGGGGCTGTGAGGGCCTATAGGGTGGTGTGGAGGTCTATGGGGCTGTGGTGGCACCCCAGGGTGCAGGGGGGGTTTTGTGACCCCCCCGCTGTCCCCCCAGGTTCGGGAGCGGCTGCGGGTGGCTCTGGAGAGGGTGGCAGTGCTGGAGGAGGAGCTGGAGGTGTCAAACCAGGAGGTGCGGGCAGCGGGGCGACCCTAAGGGGTGTCCTGTGGGGTGACCCTATAGGGCGACCCTATAGATGTGTCCCTATGGGGTGTCCTGTGGGGTGACCCTATGGGGTGTCCTATGGGGTGACCCTATAGCTGTGTCCCTATGCGGTGTCCCTATAGCTGTGTCACTATGGGGTGACCCTATGGGGTGTCCTATGGGGTGATCCTATAGGGTGACCCTATAGCTGTGTCCCTATGGGGTTTCCCTTTGAGGTGACCCTATGGGGTGACCCTATAGCTGTGTCCCTATGGGGTGTTCCTATGGGGTGACCCTATAGATGTGTCCCTGTGGGGTGTCCTATGGTGTGTCCCTATGGGGGTGACCCTATAGCTGTGTCCCTATGGGGTGTCCTATGGGGTGTCCTATGGGGTGACCCTATGGGGTGACCCTATAGATGTGTCCCTATGGGGTCTCCTATGGGGTGTCCCTATGGGGTGTCCTATGGGGTGTCCTATGGTGTGACCCTATAGCTGTGTCCCTATGGGGTGACCCTGTAGATGTGACCCTATGGGGTGACCCTATGGGGTGACCCTATGGGGTGTCCTATGGGGTGTCCCTATGGGGTGACCCTATGGGGTGTCCTATGGGGTGTCCTATGGGGTGACCCTATGGGGTGACCCCTTGCAGTCCCTGTCCCTACGGGAGCAGCTCTCTCGGCGTCGCTCTGGCCTGGAGGACGTCCCCAGCGATGGGGACAGCTCGGTATGGGGTCACGGGGTCACGGGGTCAGGGTGGGGTCATGGGGTCATGCTGGGGTCACGGGGTCAGGGTGAGGTCACGGGATCATGGTGGGGTCCTGGTAAGGGGTCATATTAGGGTCATTTGGAGGTCGCAGTGGAGTCATTTGGGGATCATGGGGTCTTTTTGGGGTCACGGTGGGGTCATTTGGGGTCATTTGGGGTCACGGTGTGGTCATTTGAGGGTCGGGGTCATTTTGAGGTCATGGTGGGGTCATTTAGGGTCATAATAGGGTCATTAAGGGTCATGGGGTCACAGTGGGGTCATTTTAGGGTCATTTTGGAGTCATTTAGGGTCACAGTAGGGGGTCATTTTAGGGTCATTTTAGGGGCATTTAGGGGTCATTTAGGGTCACAGTTTTAGGGTCACTGTTGGGTCATTTAGGGTCACAGTGGGGTCATTTAGGGTAATTTTGGGGTCATTTAGGGGTCATTTTGGGGTCATTTTGGGGTTGTTTTAGGGTCACAGTGGGGGGTCACACTGGGTGTCATTTTAGGGTCATTCAGGGGTCATTTAGGGTCACAGTAGGGGGTCATTTTAGGGTCATTTTAGGGTCATTTTAGGGACATTTAGGGTCATTTTAGGGTCAGTTAGGGGTCATTTAGGGTCATTTTGGGGTCATTTTGGGGTCATTTAGGGTCACAGTAAGGGGTCAGAGTGGGGGTCATTTTATGGTGATTCAGGGATCATTTAGGGTCATGGTTGGGTCACGTGGGGGTCATTTTAGGGTCACTGTGGGGTCATTTAGGGTCATTCAGAGGTCATTCAAGGTCATGGCAGGGGGGTCACAGTGGGGGTCATTTTAGGGTCATTTTAGGGTCACAAGGGGGTCGTTTTAGGGTCATTTTGGGGTTGTTTTAGGGTCACTGTGGGGTCATTTAGGGTCATTCAGGGGTCATTTAGGGTCATGGTGGTGGGGTCACAGTGGGGGCCATTTTAGGGTCGTTCAGGGGTCATTTAGGTCATTTTGGGGTCATTCAGGGGTCATGGTAGGGGGGGTCACAGTGGGGGTCATTTTAGGGTCATTTTGGGGTCATTTGGGGTCACGGTAGGGGGTCACAGTGGGGGTCGTTTTAGGGTCATTCAGGGGTCATTTTGGGGTCATTTAGGGTCACAATGGGGTCACAGTGGGGGTCATTTCAGGGTCATTCAGGGGCCATTTTAGGGTCACTCAGGGGTCATTTAGGGTCACAGTGGGAGGGTCGCAGGGGGGTCATTTTAGGGTCATTCAGGGTTCATTTCAGGTCGTGGGGGGGGGGGGCGATGGTGGAGTCACTTAGGATCACATTGGGGGGGGGCATTTTAGGGTCGCATCATTTTAGGGTCCCATCATTTTCGGGGCGAAGGAAGGGGGGAGCGGGAGGGGGGAAAGGCAGGAGATTTTGGGGGGGTCAAAGGTGACTTCCTCCCCCTCTCCCCCCCCCAACAGCCCCCCCCCGAGGGTCGTCGCCGGGCGCCGGGGGCACAACGGGAGCGAGTGGCTGCGCTGTGCAGGCAGCTGGGGAGGCTGCAGGAGGAGGCGGCGGCGGCACAGCGGGAATTGGCGCGGGAACAGGAAATGGGGGCCAAGCTGCAGAGGGACCTGAAGGAGGTGGGGGGGCCGGGGGGGGGAGGGGGGGGTGAGGGGGGGTGTGAGGGTGGGGGGGTGAGGGGGGTGGGGGGCGTAATGAGGTGCAAATGGGGGAAGAGGAATTGGGGGCCAAACTGCAGAGGGACCTGAAGGAGGTGGGGGGGTCGGGGGGAGAGGGGGGGGTGAGGGGGGGGAGAGGGTTGGGAGGTGAGGGGGGTGGGGGGGGTAATGAGGTCCAAATGGGGGAAGTGGAAATGGGGGCCAAACTGCAGAGGGACCTGAAGGAGGTGGGGGTGAGGGGGGGGGCGGGGGGGTGAGGGGGGGGGAGATGGTGGGGGGGGGAGGGGGGGGGGGGTAATGGGGTCCAAATGGGGGAAGAGGACATGGGGGCCAAACTGAAGGAGATGGGGGGGCTGGGGGGGTGAGGGGGGTAATGAGGTTCAGATGGGGGAACAGGAAATGGGGGCCAAACTGCAGAGGGATCTGAAGGAGGTGGGGGGGTCGAGGGGGGGTGGGGGAGTGAGGGGGGGGAGAGGATGGGGGGGTGGGGGGGTTGAGGGGGGTAATGAGGAACCTCTGAGTGGGAGATCCCTAAAATGGGGTCTGCGAAACCAAGTGGGAGGTGTTCAAAATTGGGGTCCCCCAAAATGGGACCCCGAAAGTATAATCCTAAAAGAGGAATGCCAAAAGGGGATCACCCCTAAAGGTAACCCCAAAAAGGGGACAACCCTATAAGGGGACCCCAGAATTTGCCCCCAAAATTGGGACCCCCCAAAAAATGGGCTCCAAACGGGGAACCCAGATGGGAGCTGTCCACACGGGGGTGCTGAAATGGAGACCCCCGAAACAAAACCCCAAAACGAGAAACCCCAAAAGTGGGGAACCCCCAAAGTGCCCCCCATCCCCACGCTGTCCCCTGGTTGTCCCCAGGCCCTGGCGCAGCGTGAGGACATGGAGGAGCGGATCACCACCCTGGAGCGGCGCTACCTGAGCGCTCAGCGCGAGGCCACCTCGTTACACGACGCTAACGACCGCCTGGAGAACGAGCTGGCCAGCAAGGAGTCGCTGTACCGCCAGGTGGGGCCTGGGGGGTCCTCAGGGTGGGGGCCTGGTATGGTTTCCCCATATCCGTGGGGTTGTCCCCAATGGGGTGGCCATGACGCCGTGATGTCCCCAACATGGTGGCCGTGGTGTTTCCAAGATGGCGGTCTTGGGGTCTTCAATATGGTGGATGTGACCCCGTGCCTTCAACATGGCGGCTGTGGTGTCCCCATACCATGGGGATGTCCTCAATGGGGTGGCTGTCGTGTCCCCAACATGGCGGCCATTGTGTCTCCATCATGGTGGCCATGATGTTCCCAACATGGCAGCCATGGTGTCTTCAATATGGTGGACGTGAACTCATGTCTCCAACATGGCGGCTGTGGTGTCCCCATACCCATGGGGATGTCCTCAATGGGGTGGCCGTGGTGTCCCCAACATGGCGGCCATTGTGTCCCCAACATGGCAGCCATGACCCCAAACCGAATGACCTCACACCCCAACATGGCAGCCATGACCCCATGACCCCAACATGGTGGCCATGACCCCACACCCCAACATGGTGGCCATGACCCCGTGACCCCAGCATGGCAGCCATGACCCCACACCCCAATGATCCCACACCCCAACATGGTGGCCATGGCGGCCATGACCCCGTGACCCCATGACCCCAACATGGTGGCCATGACCCCACACCCCAATGATCCCACACTCCAACATGGTGGCCATGACCCTGTGACCCCATGACCCCAACATGGCGGCCATGACCCCACACCCCAATGATCCCACACTCCAACATGGTGGCCATGGCAGCCATGACCCCATGACCCCAACATGGCAGCCATGACCCCACACCCCAACATGGTGGCCATGACCCCATGACCCCGTGACCCCAACATGGCGGCCGTGACCCCGCAGAGCGAGGAGAAGGGCCGGCAGCTGCAGGAATGGTTGGAGGACGCCAAGGCCAAACTGCAGCAGACCCTACAGAAGGCCGAGACCCTCCCCGAAATCGAGGCCCAGCTGGCCCAGCGCGTGGCCGCCCTCACCAAGGTGGGCTTCATTTCTGGGGGGGGTCTTGGGGGGGTCTTGGGAGGGGATATGGGGGTCTTGGGGGGGGATATGGGGGGTTATAGGGGGTTCCTGGGGGGTTGGGGGGGTCTGGGTGGCTCCAGAGGGGGTCTTGGGGGTTTTTGGGGGTCCTGGGTGGGTTATGGGGGGTCTCGGGGGGGTCTTGGGAGGGGATATGGGGGGGTTATGGGTGGGTGTTGGGGGGTTATAGGGGGTTCCTGGGGGGGCTGGGGGGGTCTGGGGGGTTCCAGAGGGGGTTTGGGGGTTTTTGAGGGTCCTGGGTGGGTTATGGGGGTCTTGGGGGGGGATATGGGGGGTTATAGGGGGTTCCAGAGGGGGTCTTGGGGGTTTCTGGGGGAGTCCTGGGTGGGTTACAGGGGGTCTCAGGGGGGCTTGGGAGGGGATATGGGGGGGGATATGGGGGGGTTGTAGGGGGTTCCTGGGGAGTTGGGGTGGCCTGAGGGGGGGTCTTGGGGTTTTTTTGGGGTCCTGGGTGGGTTATGGGGGGTCTCAGGGGGTCTTGGGAGGGGATATGGGGGGGTTATAGGGGGTTCCTGGGCGGCTGCGGGGGTCTGGGGTCTGACAGAAGGGGTCTTGGGAGTTTTTGGGGGGTGCCCAATGTCCCCCATGGCCCTCAAGATGTCCCCCCAATGTCCCCAATGCTCCCCAGTTTCCCTCAATGTCCCCGTTGACCCCATTGCCCCCAATGTCCCCATTGATGCCCCCAAATGTCCTGATTGATCCCATTGACCCCAAATGTCCCCATTGACCCCAATGTCCCCAATGACCCCATTGACCCCAAAGTTCCCATTGACCCCAATGTCCCCAATGATCCCATTGACCCCAATGTCCCCAATGACCCCATTGACCCCAAAGTTCCCATTGACCCCAATGTCCCCAATGATCCCATTGACCCCAATGTCCCCAATGACCCCATTGACCCCAAAGTGCCCATTGACCCCAATGTCCCCAACACCCCCAATGTCCCCACTGATCACATTGACCCCACTTGACCCCATTGACACCACTGACCTCATTGACCCCATTTCCCCCATTGACCCCAAAGTCCCCAGTGTCCCTACTGACCCCAATGCCCCCATTGACCCCATATCCCCCATTGACCCCAATGTCCCCACTGACCCCATTGACCTCACTGACCCCATTGCCCCCATTGTCCCCAATGTCCCCATTGACCCCATATCCCCCACTGACCCCAATGTTTCCATATCCCGCATTACCCCCATTGTCCCCAACACCCCCATGTCCCCACTGACCCCATTGACCCCACTGACCCCATTGCCCCCATTGTCCCCAACACCCCCATGTCTCCACTGACCCCCAATGTCCCCACTGACCCCATTGACCCCATATCCCCCACTGACCCCAATGTCCCCATATCCCCCATTACCCCCATTGTCCCCAACACCCCCATGTCCCCACTGACCCCATTGACCCCACTGACCCCATTGCCCCCATTGTCCCCAACACCCCCATGTCCCCACTGACCCCATTGACCCCATTGACCCCATTGACCCCGTTGACCCCACTGACCCCGATGTCCCCGCAGGCAGAGGAGCGCCATGGGAACTTTGAGGAGCGGCTGCGGCAGTTGGAGGCGCAGCTGCAGGAGAAGAACCAGGAGCTGCAGCGGGTATGAAAGGGGGGGGGGGGAGCGGGGGGGGGGGGTCTTCATGTACCTGCTGTTGGGGGGGGAGGTGGATAGTGAGAGTGTTCTGGGGGTGTTCTTTGGGGTCTTGGGGGGTTTCGGGGGACGCTGGGGGAATTCTGGGGTCCGGTGAGGGGAGAACTTATGGGGGAGTCTTGAGGGGTCTTGGGGGGAGGGAATTGGAAGGGGATGCCGGGGGGGGGAAGATGGGGGAGTTTCTAGGGGGGGGTCTTATGATGGGGTATATATAGGGAGGTCCTGGGGGGGGTTGAAGGGTCTTGGGGGAGTTCAGGAGGGGTCTTGGGAGGATGCTGAGGTGGGGAGGGGTCTTGGGGGAAAGGTTGGGAAGTTCTGGGGAAATTTGGGGATGCGGGGGGGCGGGGGGGGGGTCTTGGGGGATCCTTGAGAGGAAGGTGGGAGGGGGGGGGGTCTTACGGAATTGTTTAGGGAGATCTTGGGGTTTTGGGGCGGTGGGGGGGGTTACATTAGGGTGACACGAAGGCATCTTGATGGTGACACCAGAAGGATTTGGGGTCACGTGGAGGATTTGGGGGAGAAATGTGGGGATTTGGGGTGAGGAAATCTGTATTCGGGGTCCGTGGGGGTTATGGGGTCCGTAGGGGTTTGAGATGGATGGAGTTTTGGGGTGGAATATGGGTTTTTTTTTGGGTGGGGGGGGTTCAGGGGGGCGACACGTGAGTAGGGAGCGCCGCTGTCCGCGGTGCTGAAACGGCGCATCCCGATTGTGGCACACAGGAAGGATTTGGGGTCACGTGGGGGAATTTGGGGCGAAATATGGGGATTTTGGGGCGGAAAATCTGTATCTGTGGTCCTTGGATGCTATAGGGTGCTTGAGGGTCTGGGTTGGATGGGGTTTTGGGGGAGAATCCGGGGGTTTTGGTGAATTTCGGGGTGGCACGTGGGTCGGGACTGCCGCTGTCCGCGGTGCTGAAACGGCGCATCCCGATGGTGGCACCCAGGAAGGATTTGGCGTCACGTGGGGGTTTTGGGGGACAGAATATGGGAATTTGGGGGACGAAAAGTATGAATTTGGGACCCGTGGGGATTCCGGGATCCTTTGGAGTTTGGGATACGTGGGGTTTTGGGGGCAGAATATGGGAATTTTGGGGTGGAACATGGGGATTTCGGGGTCCATTGGGTTGACACGTGTGCCGGAGCTGCCGCTGTCCGCGGTGCTGAAACGGCGCGTCCCGATGGAACCCAACTGAATTCTTATTTTCGGGGGGGGGGGGGGGCGGATTTGGGGGAGCAGGGAAATGAACTTGGGGGGGTCTCATGGTAATGACCCCCCCCCAAAAAAAAAAATAAAGGCTCGTCAGAGGGAAAAGATGAACGACGAACACAACCGGCGCCTGTCAGAGACGGTGGACCGGCTGCTGTGCGAATCCAACGAGCGGCTGCAGCTGCACCTGAAGGAGCGGATGGGGGCGCTGGAGGAGAAGGTTTTTCATCGAGGGGGGGGGTCTTATTTTAATTCGGGGGGAGGGGGGGTCATCCTCAAAGTGAGCCCCCCCCCCCCCCCCATCCCGCTCTTTGTGTTAGAATTCGTTGAGCGAGGAGATCGCCAACATGAAGAAGGTGCAGGATGAGCTGCTGCTCAATAAGGTGAGGTCGTTCAAAGGGGGGGGGGGGGGGGGTATTTTTTTTTTGGAGGGGGGGGGGACAAGCATTGACCCCCCCCCCATCCCCTCTCCTTTTTTTCTTTGTCCCCCCCCCTGCCCTCCCCCAGGAGCAGCTCCTGGCTGAGATGGAACGGATGCAGCTGGAGATCGATCAGCTGCGGGGCCGCCCCCCCGGCTCCTACTCCAGGTGATGCCCCCCCCCCTCTTCCTTCCACGACCCCCCCCCCAAATAAATAAATTCCAACCCCCCCCCCCCAACTGACCCAGAACCCCCCCCCCATAACTCTAAGCCCCCCCCATTACTCCACAAACCCCTTCCTTCCTCTAATAATAAAAGACCCCCCCCCCCCAGGACCCCTCCAAATTACCCCCTAAGATCCACCCCCCCCACAGAACCCCCCCAATGTATCCCAGACCCCCCCCCACAAAAAAAAGACCCCCCCCAGGACCCCCCTAATTACTCAAAGAACCCCCAAGACCTCCCCTAATATTTCCCAGGATCCCCCCCCGAAAAAGACCCCCCCCCCCCAGGAACCAATACCCAAAGAACCCCCCCAATATCTTCCATGACCCCCCCCCAAAAAAGACCCCCCCCAGAACCCCCCCAATATATCCCAGACCCCCCCCAAAAAAATAGACCCCCCCAGGACCCCCCCCCAATTACCCAAAGAACCCCCAAGACCCCCCCCAATATTTCCCAGGACCCCCCCCAAAAAACGACCCCCCCCAGAGTCCCCAATACCCAAAGATCCCCCCCAACCCCCCCCTATATTTCCCACGACCCCCCCCCCCCAAAAAAAAGACACCCCCAGGACCCCCCCAGGACCCAAAGAACCTCCAAGACCTCCCCCAATATTTTCCAGGACCCCCCCCAAAAAAAGACCCCCCCCAGAGTCCCCCAATACCCAAAGACCCCCCCAACTCCCCCCCAATATTCTCACGACCCCCCCCAAAAAAACGACCCCCCCCAGGGCGCCCCCCCACCCCAAAATAACCCCACCCCCCCCCCTTTCTCCCCCCCCTCCTCTAATAATGCGGGGGGGGATTAAGAACTCATCCCCCCCCCCCCCCCCCCCCCCCCCCCCCCCCCCCCCTAATTAACGCCTCCCCCCCCCCCCCGCAATTTCAGGTCATTGCCAGGCAGTGCATTGGAGCTTCGTTACCCCCCCACATCGGGGGGGGGCTCCCAGGAACCCTACGGACCCCCCCGCAGAATCCGGGGGGGGCGGTGGGGGCCCCCCCCCCAAGAAGAGACCACCAAGGTTTGCATGGGGGGGGGGGGCTGGAAATTTGGGGAGGGGGGGGCAGCTTTGTGAAGGGAGGGGGGGGCGATGGGGGGGGGGGGGGTCTTGGGGGGGTCTTTTTTTGGGGGGGGTCTTTGGGTAATTGGGGGGGGTCCTGGGGGGGTCTTTTTGGGGGGGGTCTTGGGGGGGTCTTTGGGTATTTGGGGGGGGTTGGGGGGGCCGTTTTTGGGGGGGTTGTCGGAGATATTGGGGGGGGTTGGGGGGGTCTGGGTAATTGGGGGGGGTCTTGGGGGGGTCTTCTGGGGGGGGCTGGGATATATTGGGGGGGGTCTTTGGGTAATTCGGGGGGGGGTCCTGGGGGGGTCTTTTGAGGGGGGGTCGTGGGGGGGTCTTTGGGTATTTGGGGGGGGTTTGGGGGGGGTCTTTAAGGGGTGAGAGGTCCTGGGAAATATGGGGGGGGGGGGGGTTGGGGGGAGTCTTCTGGGGGGGGGGCTGGGATATATTGGGGGGGTCCTGGGGGGGTCTTTTTGGGGGGGGTCGTGGGGGGGTCTTTGGGTATTTGGGGGGGGCTTTGGGGGGGGCCGTTTTTGGGGGGGTTGGGGGAGATATTGGGGGGGGTTGGGGGGGTCTTTGGGTAATTGGGGGGGTCCTGGGGGGGTCTTTTGAGGGGGGGTCTTTTGAGGGGGGGTCTTGGGGGGGTCTTTGGGTATTTGGGGGGGGTTTGGGGGGGGGTCTTTAAGGGGGGAGAGGTCCTGGGATATATTGGGGGGGGGTCTTTGGGGGGGGGGCTGTTTGGTGGGGGGGTCTTTGGGGGGACTCCTTGAGGGGGGGGGGGTTCTTTGGTGGGGGGGGGGGGTTCGTCGGGGGTCTCTGGGGGTCTTTAGGGGGGGGAGTTATTTTGGGGGGGGGTCTGTAGGGTTGTCTTGGGGGGGGGGTCTATGGGGGGGGTCTTTTGGGGAGCGGCTCTTTGGGTGGGTTTTTTTTGGGGGGGGGTCCTGGGGGTTCTTTGGTGGGGAGGGGGGGCGTCTTGGGGCGGGGGGGGGTCCTTATGGGGGGGGGGTCTTTATGGGGGGGGGGGGGGTCGAAAAGCATTTGGGGCAGCGGGGGGGTCGAGGTGGGGGGGGGGGCTCTGTCCCATATCCTCATTCTGTCCTTCTGTCCTTCTTCTCTCCCCCCCCCCCCAAAAAAAAACGAACCCCACAGGGCTCCGAATGGGAGAGGGGGGGTCCTTCATTCGAGCCCCCCCCCCCAGAAGGCTCGGATGAGGAAGAGGAGGAAGAAGATGAACGCGAGGGGGGGGGTCCCGGGGGGGGGGGGAGCAGAAACGCTTTCCCCCAGCGGACAGACGGACGTGCAGACGTTGGCCTTCATGCTGCAGGAACAGCTGGAGGCCATCAATAAGGAAATCAAGTCAGTGCCCCCCCCCGGGACCCCCCCCCAAAAAAAAAACAAAACAGAGACCCCCCCCCAAATCCTATAGAAACCCCCCCAAATCCTACAGATGCACCCAGATCCCATAGAAACCCCCCCCCCCCCCCCCCCAGGTGGTGGTGCTGTATGGGGGATCTATGGGGGATCTATGGGGAGGGGATCTATGGGGCGGGGATCTATGGGGGATCTATGGGGAGGGGATCTATGGGGCATGGATCTATGGGGGATCTATGGGGAGGGGATCTATGGGGCATGGATCTATGGGGCGGGGCTCTATAGGGGATCTATGGGGCAGGGATCTATGGAGCGGGGATCTATGGGGGATCTATGGGGCGGGGATCTATGGGGTGGGCATCTATAGGGGATCTAGGGGGATCTATGGGGCGGGGATCTATGGGGGATCTATGGGGAGGGGATCTATGGGGCGGGGATCTATGGGGTGGGCATCTATAAGGGATCTAGGGGGATCTATGGGGCAGGGATCTATGGGGCAGAGATCTATAGGGGATCTATGGGGCGGGGATCTATAGGGGATCTATGGGGGCTCTATGGGGCAGGGATCTATGGGGCGGGACTCTATGGGGCAGGGCTCTATAGGGGATCTATGGGGCGGGGCTCTATAGGAATCTATGGGGCAGGGATCTACGGGGCAGGGCTCTATAGGGGATCTATGGGGCGGGGATCCATGCGGTGGGGCTCTATGGGGCAGGGATCTATGGGGCAGGGCTCTATAGGAATCTATGGGGCAGGGATCTACGGGGCAGGGCTCTATAGGGGATCTATGGGGGATCTATGGGGCAGAGCTCTATAGGGAATCTATGGGGCGGGGATCCATGGGGCGGGGATCTATGGGGCAGAGCTCTATGGGGCAGGGCTCTATAGGAATCTATGGGGGATCTACGGGGCAGAGCTCTATAGGGAATCTATGGGGCGGGGCTCTATGGGGCGGGGATCTATGGGGCAGAGCTCTATGGGGCAGGGCTCTATAGAGTCTCTATGGGGCAGAACCTCTCCGTGCCCCCCCCCCCCATAACCCCCCCATTTTTTTTTTGCCCCCCCCCCCCCATAGGCTGATCCAGGAGGAGAAGGAATGCACGGAGCTGCGGGCGGAAGAGCTGGAAAGCCGCGTGGGGGGGGGGACGGTTTCGACCCCCGGGGGGGGCCGGTATCGAAGCGGGGGGGGGGCGACGACGACAACGACGACGACGACGACGGCGACGTCGGGGGGGGGCACCGCTTCGTTCTCCCCCTCCCTCACCGGTTCGGCCCTCGCCAGCCCCTCCCCCCCCAGCAGCGGTCGTTCAACTCCAAGGATGGCCCCCCCCAGCCCGGCCAGGGAGGGGGAGCGCACGGTGAGACCCCCCCGCGCCCCCCCCTCAAATATTCCCCAACCCCCCCACAATCACCTCCCCCCCCCCCCCCCCGCCGTCCCACCAAAATCGCAACCCCCCCCCCCAATAAAAAAACCACAACCCCCCCTAACACAGCTTTAAAGGATGCCCCCCCCCCCCCAAAACGATTTGAGCGGTGACCCCCCCCCCCCAAAAAAATAATCTGCCTCGCACACCATCGAACCCCCCCCCCATTGCCCCCCCCCAAAAATATAATCCCCCCCCCCGCACCATTGAACCCCCCCCCCCAATGCCCCCCCCCCAAAATAATCCCCCTCCTGTGCCATTGAATCCCCCCCAGTGGACCCCCCCCCTCAAAAAATAATCCCCCCCCCCGCACCATTGAACCCCCCCCCCAATGGCCCCCCCCCCAAAAAATCCCCCCCCCCCCCATGCCATGGAATCCCCCCCCAAAATAATCCCCCCCCCCGCACCATTGAGCCCCCACCAATGGACCCCCCCAAAAAAAAAAACCCTCCCCCCCATAGGACCCCCATGTGATCCCCCTCATAGACCCCCCAAATCCCCCCCCCCAAAAAAAGCCCCCCCATCTGTCCCCCCCCCTTTGTGCCCCCCCCATAACCCCCCCATAAACCCTCCAAAATCCCTCCCCCAAAAAAATGCTCCCCCGTTTTTGCCCCCCCAGAGCCCCTCATAGCCCCCCCCCCAAAAAATGCCCCCCATCTGCCCCCCCCTTTGTGCCCCCCATGACCCCCCCGAATCCCCCCCCCAAAAAATCCCCCCCCCACTCTGA
Organism: Phasianus colchicus; assembly: GCF_987193195.1. Classification (NCBI taxonomy): domain Eukaryota; kingdom Metazoa; phylum Chordata; class Aves; order Galliformes; family Phasianidae; genus Phasianus; species Phasianus colchicus. Next base: position 3,375,684 of record NC_143466.1, read on the forward strand.
CCCCCCCTTTGTGCCCCCCCCAAGACCCCCTCATAGCCCCCCCCCCAAAAATGCCCCCCCATCTGCCCCCCCCCTTTGTGCCCCCCAGACCCCCCCAAATCCCCCCCCCAAAAATACCCCCCCCCACTCTGACCCCCCATTTTTGTGCCCCCCCATGACCCCCCCAAAAAATGCCCCCCCACTCTGGCCCCCCCCCTCAGTACCCCCCCATGACCCCCCCAAATCCCCCCCCCCAAAATACCCCCCCCAATCTGACCCCCCCCCGTGCCCCCCCATGACCCCCCCATAGACCCCCCCAAAAAACCCCCCCCACTCTGACCCCCCCATTTTTGTGCCCCCCCATAACCCCCCCCAATCTGACCCCCCCATCTCTGTGCCCCCCCCAAGACCCCCTCATAGCCCCCCCCCTCTTACAAAATGCCCCCCATCTGCCCCCCCCTTTGTGCCCCCCAGACCCCCCCATAACCCCCCCCCCACTCTGCCCCCCCCCTGACTTTGTGCCCCCCCCCCCTCTTACAGAACCCCCCCCCCAAAGAAGAGCCCCGCGGCGGCGTCGCGATCGGAGGGGGGGGGGGGGAAGAAAAAAGCAGCAGCAGCAGCAGCGGGGGGGGTGGGGGGGGGGCAGGAAGCGGTGCGGACCCCCCCCAAATCGGTCCTCACCCCCCCCCGCCCAGCCGTGCCCCCCCCCGCGCCGAAAGAGGGAGCGCAGCGCTGGCGCTGCTGGAGGAGGGGAGAGCGGGGTGAGGGGGGGGGCAACATGGGGGGGGGCAAAATGGCGGGGGGGGGCGAGGGGGGGGGCAATTGGAGGGGGGGCAATTTGGTGGTGGGGGGGGGGAATGTGGGGTCGTGGGGGGGGGTTATTGGGGGGGGCATTTTTTGGGGGGGGGGCTATGAGGGGGTCTTGGGGGGGGCACAAAGGGGGGGGGGCAGATGGGGGGGCATTTTTTGGGGGGGGATTTTGGGGGGGTCATGGGGGGCACAAATGGGGGGTCAGAGGGGGGGGCATTTTTTGGGGGGGGGATATGGGGGGGTCTTGGGGGGGGCACAAAGGGGGGGTCAGAGGGGGGGCATTTTTTGGGGGGGGGGCTATGAGGGGGTCTTGGGGGGGGCACAAAGATGGGGGGGTCAGAGGGGGGGGTATTTTGGGGGGGGGATTTGGGGGGGTCTATGGGGGGGTACAGAGAGGGGGGGTCAGAGTGGGGGGGCATTTTTTGGGGGGGTTATGGGGGGGCACAAAAATGGGGGGGTCAGAGTGTGGGGGGGGATTTTGGGGGGGGGATTTGGGGGGTCTATGGGGGGGCAAAGAGGGGGGGGCACAAAGATGGGGGGGCACAAAGATGGGGGGGGTCAGATTGGGGGGGGCATTTTGGGGGGGTCTATGGGGGGGTTATGGGGGGGGCACAGAGAGGGGGGTCAAATTGGGGGGGGTTATGGGGGGGGCACAAAGGGGGGGGCAGATGGGGGGGCATTTTTTGGGGGGGGGATATGGGGTCATTGGGGGGGTTTCAAGGGGGGGGGTTTGGGGGGGGTCTTATTGGGGGGGGACATTTTTGGGGGGGTGATGTGGGTCATGGGGGGGCTCAAGGGGGGGCATTTGGGGGGGTCAGATTGGGGGGGGACATTTTTTGGGGGGGCGAATATGGGGTCGTGGGGGGCTCAAGGGGGGGGCATTTTTGGGGGGGTCTTATTGGGGGGGGTCTTATGGGGGGTCTATGGGAGGGACTTGGAGGGGGGGTCTTATTGGGGGGGGGATTTTTTGGGGGGGGAATATGGGGTCGTGGGGGGGTTTCAAGGGGGGGCATTTTGGGGGGGGGTCTTATTGGGGGGGGTCTTATGGGGGGATCTATGGGGGGGTCATGGAGGGGGGGTCAAATTGGAGGGGGCATTTTTTGGGGGGGGGGAATATGGGGTCGTGGGGGGGGTTTCAAGGGGGGGGAAATTTGGGGGGGGGTCTTATTGGGGAGGTCTTATGGGGGGATCTATGGGGGGGGCATGGAGGGGGGGTCAGATTGGGGGGAGCATTTTTGGGGGGGGGCTATGGGGGGGTTTTGGGGGGGGCTACAAAGTTGGGGGGGTCTGGGGGGGGACATTTTGGAGAGTCATGGGGGGGGTCAAGGGGGGGCATTTTGGGGGGGGTCTTATGGGGGGGCATTCTTTTGGGGGGGGGCTATGGGGGTCATGGGGGGGGCTCAAGTGGGGGCATTTTGGGGGGGGTCTTATTGAGGGGGGGGTCGAAGGGGGGGCATGGGGGGGGCATACAGGGGTGTCTGGGGGGGGGGGGTTCTGTAGGGGGGGACCGGGGGGGGGGTCCTGTGGTGGGGGGTATTATGGGGGGGGGGGTCCAAAGGGGGGTAATGGGGGGGGGGACAAGGGGAGGTAACTGGGTGTGGGGGGGGATTTGGGGGGGGGGCCCATGGGGTTCATTGGGGGGGGGGTCTTCTGGGGGGGAGGGGGGAATATGGGGGGGGGTCCAAAGGGGTATAATGCGGGGGGGGGGATTTTGGGGGGGGTCATAGGGGGGGGGTCTTGGTGGGGGGGGCAATAGGGGGGGGGGGTTCTATGGGGTTGAATGTATGGGTGTGGGGGGGGGGGTCTATGAATGGTCTTTTGGGGGGTGGGGGTTCAATTGTAGGGACAATTTGGGGGGGGGGCAATTTTTTTTGGGGGGGGGGCAACTGGGGGATCCTGGTGGCTGCGGGGTTTCTATGGGGGGGGGGGGGTTTATGGGGATATGGGGATGGTTTTTGCGATTGGGGGGGGGGGGGGTTCATCTCTTGCCCCCCCCCCCCCTTCTATTATTTTGCCCCCCCCCCAAAAAAAAAAAGGCTGGGCCCCGAGCCCCCCCCCGAAGCGCTGCAAAAAACCCCGAAGAAGAAAAGCATCAAATCGTCCATCGGGCGCCTCTTCGGCAAGAAGGAGAAGGGCCGCCCCGGGACCCCCCCCCGCGATGGACCCCCCCTCGGTCAGAACCCCCCCCCCCAAAATATCCCCCCCCCACAGCACCCCAATATTCCCCCCCCCACAAAGACCCCCCCCTAAATATCCTCACCGCCCCATCAGAACCCCCCCCCCCCCAAACCCCAATATTCCCCCAGGACCCCCCCTCAAATTTACTCCCCCCCCCCGTAAAAAAAATACCCCCCTATGACCCCCCCCAATATCCCCCCCCCCACCCTCAAATATCCCCCCCCCCACAAGGACCCCCCCCAAAAATCTCCTCCCCCCCCCCCAGGGACCCCCTCCTCAAATTCCCCCCCCATGACCCCCCAAAGACCCCCAATATTCCCCCCCCAAGGACCCCCCCTCAAATCCCCCCCCCCACAACCCCAATATCCCCCCCCCCCAGGAACTCCCACCTCAAATCCCCCCCCCATGCCCCCCCCAGGACCCCCCCCCACCTCATATTCCCCCCCCATAGCCCCACATGGACCCCCCCCCAAATTCCTTCCCCCCCCCAGGGACCCCCCCTTAAATTCCCCCCCCCACAACCCCAATATTCCTCCCCCTGAACCCCCCCCCATCTCAAACTCCCCCCCCAATGACCCCCCCCTCAAATATTCCCCCCCCCTTACGGCCCCCCCCCCCCGAAAAAAATCCCCCCCCCAATGTCTTTTGAGGGGGGGGCGGGGGGGGGGGGGGGTGCTGGATGAACTCCATGGGTTTAAAGGGGGGGGGGGGGGGATACAAATGGGGGGGATGGGTTTAAAGGGGGGGGGGGGGTCCAAATTGAGGGGGGGGCCCAAATTTATTCGTGCCCCCCCCCCTCCCAACAGCAGGGACCCCCTCGGATGAGCTGCCCCCCCCGGATGCTTTGGGGCTGAGCAAACTGCCGGGGGGGGGCGATAAGGATCGGAGGAGCAAAAAAAAGTGAGGGGGGGGCACAAGTGGGGGGGGGGGGCAGCAAAAAGAAAGAGGGGGGGGGCAAAATGGGGGGGGGGGCAACAAATGAGGGGGTATCGAAATGGGGGGCGCCAAAAGTGGGGGGGGGGGGGCAGAAAATTGGGGGGGCACCGAAAGGGGGGGTGGGCATCAAAAGAAGGGGGGGGGCAAAATGGGGGGGGGGGCACAAAAAAGAAAGGGGGGGTGAAATGAGGGGGAACTAAAATGGGGGGGGGGCATAATGGGGGGGAACCAAAGTCGGGGGGGCATTGGGGGGGGCGCATAATTGTGGGGGGGTCTTTTTTTGGGGGGGGGTCACTGTGGGTCTTTATGGAGGGGTGTGGGGGGGTCTTTTTTTGGAGAGGGTCTCTTCGGGGGGGGTTTTGGGGGGGGTCATTTTTTAGAGGGGGGGTCTTTTTGTTGGGGGGGGGCTGGGGGGGGGGTCCTGCGGGTCTTTATGGGGGGGGGTCTTTTGGGGGGGGGGGGTCTTTTTGGGGGGGTTGCTCTGGGGTTTTATGGGGGGGTCTTTTGGGGGGGGTCGGTCTTTTTTGGGGGGGGGGTCTTAGGGGGGCCTGGAGGGGTTACTATGGGGCTTTATGGGGGGGTCTTTTTGGGGGGGTCTTTTTTGGAGGGGGGGTCTTAGGGGGGGTCTGGCTGGGTTACTATGAGGCTTTATGTGGGGGGGGGTCTTTTTTTTGGGGGGGGGTCTTTGGGTGGGGGGGGGGGTCATTGTGTGGGTCTGGACCTGGGGGGGGGGGGGGGTGGAGTAGATGGAGGGGGTCTGTTTGCTATTTTTTTTTGGGGGGGGGGGTTTAAGTGTTCTGGGGGGGGGCTCAGAATGGGGGGGGGTTATGGGGGGGTCTTTTTGATGACCCCCCCCCCTCTTGTTGCCCCCCCCCCCCCACAGACACGAGCTGCTGGAGGAGGCCTGCAGGCAGGGGCTGCCATTCGCTGCATGGGACGGACCCACCGTGGTGTCGTGGCTGGAGGTGGGGGGGGGCTTTTAGGGAGGGGGTTTGACCTTTGACCTTTGACCTTTGACCCCCTGACCTTTGACATCAGGCTGTGGGGTGGGGGTGCCCGCATGGGAGGTGGCTGCATTGGGGGTCGGTGACCTTTGGAATCAGGTCAGGTCACTCCCGGGTTCCCCTACCGACCTCCTGACCTTTGACACCCCGAGTTCCTGACCTTTAACCCCATGACCTTTGACCTCTGACCCTCAGCTGTTTGTGGGGATGCCCACATGGTGTCTGCCTGCATTGGGCTCAGCGACCTTTGGGACCTGATAACGTCAAGGTCGATGACCTTCAGGATCCCCCTGAACTTTGACCCCCTGACCTCTGACCTGTAGGGTCATGGCTTTTGGGGCTGCCTGACCCCTGACCCTTAACCTCTGGCCTCTGACCCCTGACCTCCAGCTGTGGGTGGGGGTGCCCACATGATGCATGGCAGAAGTTTGGAGTCTGAAACCTTTGGGGTCAGGACATATTATGGTCATTAAGGTCCCCTTGACCCCCTGACTTTTGACCCCTGCCCTTTGACCTTTGACCCCGCAGCTGTGGGTTGGTATGCCCGCCTGCTACGTGGCAGCATTGGGGTCAGAGACTTTTGGGGTCTGATACCTTTGGGGTCAGGTCAAATTCGGGTCCCTTAACCCCTGACCCTTGACCCCTACCCCTTGACCTTTGACCCCGCAGCTGTGGGTGGGGATGCCCGCCTGGTACGTGGCCGCGTGCCGCGCCAACGTTCGCAGCGGGGCGGTGATGGCGAATCTGTCGGACACGGAGATCCAACGGGAGCTGGGCATCAGCAACCCGCTGCACCGCCTCAAGCTGCGCCTGGCCATCCAGGAGATGGTGTCCCTCACCAGCCCCTCCGCGCCCGCCTCGTCCCGCACGGTCAGCGCCCCCGTGTGGCGCGGCGGGGAATTGCATGGCGGCGGCGGTCAGCGCCCCCGTGTGGCATGGAGGGGAATTGCATGGCGGTGGCGGTCAGCGCCCTCGTGTGGCGTGGAGGGGAATTGCATGGTAATGGGATTGCATGGCAGTGACGGTCAGCGCCCCCGTGTGGTGCGGCGGGGAATTGCATGGCGGTGACGGTCAGCGCCCCCGTGTGTCGCGGCGGGGAATTGCATTATAGTGGGATTGCATGGCGGTGACGGTCAGCGCCCCCGTGTGGCGTGGAGGGGAATTGCACAGCAGTGACGGTCAGCGCCCTCGTGTGTCGCGGCGGGGAATTGCATTATAGTGGGATTGCATGGCGGTGACGGTGAGCGCCCCCGTGTGGCGTGGAGGGGAATTGCATGGCGGTGACGGTCAGCGCCCCCGTGTGGCGTGGAGGGGAATTGCGTGGAGGGGAATTGCGTGGTAGTGAGATTGCATGGCGGTGACGGTCAGCGCCCCGTGTGGCATGGAGGGGAATTGCATTATAGTGGGATTGCACGGCAGTGACGGTCAGCGCCTCCGTGTGGCGCGGCGGGGTATTGCATGGTAATGGGATTGCATGGCGGTGACGGTGAGCGCCCTCGTGTGGCATGGAGGGGAATTTCATTATAGTGGGATTGCATGGCAGTGACTGCATGGCGGTGACGGTCAGCGGCCCCGTGTGGCATGGAGGGAAATTGCATTGTAGTGGGATTGCACGGCAGTGACGGTCAGCGCCCCCGTGTGGCGTGGAGGGGAATTGCACGGTGGTGAAGCCAGTGCCCCGTGTGGCGCGGCGGGGAACTGCATTGTAGTGACGGTCAGCGCCCCCGTGTGGCGTGGAAGGCAATTGCGTGGAGGGGAATTGCGTGGTTGTGAGATTGCATGGCGGTGGCGGTCAGCGCCCCCGTGTGGTTCGGCGGGGAATTGCATGGCAGTGACGGTCAGCGCCCCCATGTGGCGTGGAGGGGAATTGCGTGGCGGGGAATTGCGTGGTAGTGAGATTGCATGGCGGTGGCGGTCAGCGCCCCCGTGTGGCGTGGAGGGGAATTGCGTGGTAGTGAGATTGCATGGCGGTGACGGTCAGCGCCCCCGTGTGGTGCGGCGCGGTATTGCACGGTATCACTACCGTGTGGTGTGGAGGGGAATTGCATGGCGGTGGCGGTCTGCGCCCCCGTGTGGCGTGGAGGAGAATTGCATGATAGTGGGATTGCTTGGCAGTGACGGTCAGCGCCCCGTGTGGTGCGGCTGGGAATTGCATTGTAGTGGGAATGCCTGGTAGTGACGGTCAGCGCCCCCGTGTGGCGTGGAGGGGTATTGCGTGGTAGTGAAATTGCATGGCGGTGGCGGTCAGCGCCCCCGTGTGGCGCGGCGGGGAATTGCATTATAGTGGGATTGCGCGGCAGTGACAGCGCCCCCGTGTGGCGTGGAGGGGAATTGCACGGTGGTGAGGCCAGCGCCCCGTGTGGCGCGGCGGGGAACTGCATTGTAGTGACGGTCAGCGCCCCCGTGTGGTGCGGGGGGGGAATTGCATGGTAGTGGGATTGCATGGCGGTGACTGCATGGCAATGACGGTCAGCGCCCTCATGTGGCGTGGAGGGGAATTGCACTGTAGTGAGGCCAGCGCCCCCGTGTGTCGCGGCGGGGAATTGCATGGCGGTGGCGGTCTGCGCCCCCGTGTGGCGCGGCGGAGAATTGCATTATAGTGGAATTGCATGGCAGTGACGGTCAGCGCCCCGTGTGGCGTGGGGGGGAATTGCATGGCGGTGACGGTCAGCGCCCCCGTGTGGCGCGGCGGGGTATTGCATGGTAATGGGATTGCATGGCGGTGGCGGTCAGCGCCCTCGTGTGGCATGGAGGGGAATTGCATGGCGGTGGCGGTCAGCGCCCCCGTGTGGTCCGGCGGGGAATTTCATTATAGTGGGATTGCATGGCAGTGACTGCATGGCGGTGACGGTCAGCGCCCTCGTGTGGCGTGGAGGGGAATTGCATTGTAGTGGGATTGCGCGGCAGTGACAGTCAGCGCCCCCGTGTGGCGTGGAGGGGAATTGCACGGTGGTGAGGCCAGCGCCCCGTGTGGCGCGGCGGGGAACTGCATTGTAGTGACGGTCAGCGCCCCCGTGTGGCGGGGAGGGGAATTGCATGAATGGTGGCGTTGCACGGCGGGGCCCTTGCACGAGGGTGGTGTGATTTGGGGGGGGGGTTGTTGGGGTGGGACTTCGTGCGGGCGCTTTGCACGGAGACTTCGCACAAGGGCTGCGTGTCACACGATGCGGGTGTTGCGTGGTGTGGGCGTTGCACGAGGGGCTTCGCACGAGGGCGGTGTGCTGTGGGGGGGTTGTGTGGGCATTTTGCACGGAGGCACGATAGTGAGCTCATGCAGACTTTGCACGAGGGCGCCGTGTTGCACGAGGGGCATCGCACGAGGAGGGCGTGACGCTTTGCACGAGGGACTTTACGTTATGGCCTTGCACGGGGATGTTGCCTGGGCACTTTGCACAGATGCTTTGCACAAGGGGGTTGCTTTACACGAGGGCACTGCGTTGCACGGCAGTCTTTGCATTGGGGCATTGCACGGGGACTTTGCACGAGGGCTCTGTGTTGCACGAGGGACGTCGCACGAGGACGCTGCCGCACTTTGCACAACATTGAGACGCTGCATGGACGCTTTGCACGGGGGCTTTGCACAAGGGCAGCGCCTTGCACGAGGGACGTTGCACGAGGAGGGCGCCTCACTTTACACAAGGGACGCCGCATTGGGGCACGACTGCGCTGCGTTGCACGAGGGGAGCTGCTTTGCAGGGCATTGGGCCGTCGCATGGAGGCATCGCTTTGCACGAGGACCTTTTGCACGAGGATTTTGCACGAGGACCTTGCATCGAGGGCTTACAGAGGGAACTTTGCACCAACGTGCAAATATGAGGGGGGGTCTCACGCGTCCCCCACCCCCACCCCCCCCTTTTTATCCCCCTTCAGTCCACGGGGAACGTCTGGATGACGCACGAGGAGATGGAATCGCTGACGGCCGCCCCCAAAGCCGTGAGTGTGCAACGACTGTGCAACGAGTGTGCAATGCACGAGGATGGGGGGGTGGATTTTGGGGGGGGGGTGAATTTGGGGGGGGTCCCGTTGACACCTCTCCCGTTCCTCCCATTGCTGCCAGGAGACGAAGGAGATCAGCTGGGAGCAGGTAGGGGGGGTGGGGGGGAGTTTTGCACAAGGATTTGCACGAGGATGGGGGGGTTTTACACGTGTGGTCCTATGGGGGAGGGGGGATAGGAGCTTGCAGGACCTTAAAGGACCTTAAAAATTTGCACATTGAACTTTCAGGACCTTCCAGCACCCCAAAACCTTTCCCACTGACCTTATAGGACCCACGTGTGGGTGGGCAATGAGTGGATGTGGGGTCCCACACTTTACAGCATCCCTGTGCCCTCTATGGGGTTTTTATGGGATCCCAGCCCCCATAGGGTCCCAGATCCCCCTATAGGGCCGCTATAGGACCCTGCCCCACACATCCCTGCCCCACAGATCGTGGCCTATAGGAGCATGAGCCAGGAGTGAGTAGTGAGTGGGTGGGGGGGGGTCCCCACACTTTACAGCATCCCTGTGCCCTCTATGGGGTTTTTATGGGATCCCAGCTCCTATAGGACCCCAGATTCCCCTATAGGGCTGCTATAGGGCCCTGCCCCACACATCCCTGCCCCACAGATCCTGGCCTATAGGAACATGAGCCAGGAGTGAGTGGGGTGATCCCACAGTTTACAGCATCCCTGTGCCCTCTATGGGGTTTTTATGGGATCCCAGCTCCTATAGGACCCCAGATCCCCTTGTAGGGTCGCTATAGGGCCCTGCCCCACACAACCCTGCCCCACACATCCTGGCCTATGGGGACACGACCCACGAGTGGGTGGGCACTGAGTGGATGTGGGCTCTCAGACTGTATGGGGTCCCTGTGTGCTCTATGGGGATTTTATGGGATGCCAGCTCCTATAGGGTCCCAGATCCCCTTGTAGGGTCACTATAGGGCCCCGCCCCACACATCCCTGCCCCACAGATCCTGGCCTATGGGGACACGACCCACGAGTGGGTGGGCAACGAGTGGATGTGGGGTCCCACACTTTACAGCATCCCTGTGCCCTCTATGGGGTTTTTATGGGATCCCAGCCCCCATAGGGTCCCAGATCCCCCTATAGGGCCGCTATAGGACCCTGCCCCACACATCCCTGCCCCACAGATCGTGGCCTATAGGGGCATGAGCCAGGAGTGAGTAGTGAGTGGGTGGGGGGGGGTCCCCACACTTTACAGCATCCCTGTGCCCTCTATGGGGTTTTTATGGGATCCCAGCTCCTATAGGACCCCAGATTCCCCTATAGGGCTGCTATAGGGCCCTGCCCCACACATCCCTGCCCCACAGATCCTGGCCTATAGGAACATGAGCCAGGAGTGAGTGGGGTGATCCCACAGTTTACAGCATCCCTGTGCCCTCTATGGGGTTTTTATGGGATCCCAGCTCCTATAGGACCCCAGATCCCCTTGTAGGGTCGCTATAGGGCCCTGCCCCACACATCCCTGCCCCACACATCCTGGCCTATGGGGACACGACCCACGAGTGGGTGGGCACTGAGTGGATGTGGGCTCTCAGACTGTATGGGGTCCCTGTGTGCTCTATGGGGATTTTATGGGATGCCAGCTCCTATAGGGTCCCAGATCCCCTTGTAGGGTCACTATAGGGCCCCGCCCCACACATCCCTGCCCCACAGATCCTGGCCTATGGGGACACGACCCACGAGTGGGTGGGCAACGAGTGGATGTGGGGTCCCACACTTTATCGCATCCCTGTGCCCTCTATGGGGTTTTTATGGGATCCCAGCCCCTATAGGGTCCCAGATCCCCCTGTAGGGCTGCTATAGGGCCCGGCCCCACTGATCCCTGCCCCACAGATCCTGGCCTATGGGGACATGACCCACGAGTGGGTGGGCAACGAGTGGCTGCCCAGCCTGGGGCTCCCGCAGTACCGCAGTTACTTCATGGAGTCCCTGGTGGACGCCAGGATGCTCGACCACCTGAGCAAGAAGGAGCTGAGGGGGCAGCTGAAGATGGTGGACTCCTTCCATAGGTGGGGGGGGGGCTTTAAATTGGGGGGGGGGGGGGTCGTGGGGTGATGGGGGGGGCAATGGGAGGGTCGTGGAATCGGGGGGTGGGAGGTGGGATGGGGGAATAGGGAGGAATGGGAATGGGGGAGATGGGGATGAAGGGGGATGGGGGGGGTGGAGATGGGGGACTCCTTCCATAGGTGGGGGGGGGGGCTTTGAATTAAGGGGGGGGGGCGTGGGAGTGGGGGGGGGGCAGTGGGGGGATCGTGGAATTGGCGGGGGGGCAGTGGGGGGTCTTAGAATGGGGTGGGAGGAGATGGGGATGGGGGGTGTGGGGATGGGTGGGGGGCAGCTGAAGATGGTAGGGGGATCTATGGGGCCGTGGATCTATGGGGCAGGGAGGATCTATAGGGCAGTGGATCTATGGGGTAGGTGGATCTATGGGGCAGGAGGGATCTATGGGGCAGTGGATCTATGGGGTAGGTGGATCTATGGGGCAGGAGGGATCTATGGGGCAGGGGATCTATGGGGCAGGGGGGATCTATAAATTGGGAGGGATGTATAGGAAGGGGGATCTATGGGGCAGGGGGAATCTATGGGGCTGGGTGGATCTATGGGGCAGGGGGGATCTATGGGGCAGGAGGGGATCTATGAAGTGGGAGGGATGTATAGGGAGGGGGATCTATGGGGCAGGGGGGATCTATGGGGCAGGGGGGATCTATAAGGTGGGGGGGATCTGTAGGAAGGGGGATCTATGGGGCAGGGGGGGATCTATGGGGCGATGGATTTATGGGGCAGGGGGAGATCTATGGGATCTATGGGGCGGGGAACCTATGGGGCGGGGGGGGGGGATCTATGGGGTGACCCCCCCCCGTGCCCCCCCCCCCCCCCAGGGTCAGCCTGCATTACGGCATCCTCTGCCTGAAGCGCCTCAACTACGACCGCAAAGAGCTGGAGAGGAGGAGGGAGGAGAGTCAGGCACAGAGCACCGGTACGGGGGGGGGGCGTGGGGGGGGGCATGGGGGGGGTGGGGAGGGTCCTGGGGGGGGTCCCGGGGGGGGTGGGGGGGATTTAAGGGGGTCTTGGGGGGGGGAATTTAAGGGGGTCAGGGGGGAATTCTGGGGGGGTTTTGGGGGTGTGAAGGGGTCCTGGGATCGGGGGGGGGGGGTTCCGGGGGGGTTATACGGGGGGGGTCCTGGGGGGGGGTCATACAGGGGTGGGGGGGGGTCCTGGGGGGGTCCTGGGGGGTGTGGGGGGGATTTAAGGGATTCTTGGGGGGGGGGATTTAAGGGGGTCGGGGGGGAATTCTGGGGGGGTTCTGGGGGTGTGAAGGGGTCCTGGGATCGGGGGGGGGGGGATTCCGGGGGGGTTATAAGGGGGGGGGGTCCCGGGGATCCTGGGGGGGTCATACGGGGGGGGTCATACGCCCCCCATTTCAGCACCGCCTCGCGGACAGCTCCCACGTGACTCCCCCATTTCGGTCCTCCCCATTTTGGGGTCTCCTTTTGAGACCCCCCCCCCCTATAACGACCCCATCATTGTACCCCCCCGAACCCCCCCCAATAAAGAAGAGACCCCCCCCACTAGAGACCCCCCCCCCATTTCAGCACCGCCTCTCGGACAGCTCCCACGTGCTTCCCCCATTTCGTTCCTCCCCCACTCCGAGTTTCCCCATTTTTGGGGTCTCCTTTTTCGGATCCCCTTTTGAGACCCCCCCCCATTACGACCCCCCCATTGTACCCCCCCTCTATGCCCCCCCTAACAAAGAAGAGACCCCCCCACTAGAGACCCCCCCATTTCAGCACCCCATTTACGGACAGCTCCCACGTGCTTCCCCCATTTCCTTCCTCCCCCACTCCGAGTTTCCCCATTTTAGGGTCTCCCTTTTGGGGTCCCCTTTTAAGACCCCCCCCCTCCAATAACGACCGCCCCCCACGGATGCCCCCCCCCCCAGACGTTGTCGTGTGGTCCAACGAACGCGTGACCGCGTGGGTGCAAAGCGTCGGGCTGCGGGAATTCGCCAGGAACCTCGGGGAGAGCGGCGTGCACGGCGCCCTGCTGGCCCTCGATGAAACCTTCGACTGCGACGACCTCGCGCTGCTGCTGCAGATCCCGGTCCAGAACACGCAGGTATGAACTGGTTTGTACTGGTTTGTACTGGGAGGGGGTGGGGGGGACCGGGGGGGAGCCGGAGGGAGGGGTTATAGTGGGTTATGGGGGGGTAATGGGACTGGGAGGGACTGGGAGGGGACTGGTTTGTACTGGGAGGGACTGGGAAGGGGAATTGGAGAGACCGTCCTGGTTCAGAACACGCAGGTATGAACTGGGATGGACTGGGTTATACTGGGAAGGACTGGGAAGGACTGGGAGGGGAATGGAGAAGTCTGGTTTGTACTGGGAGCAACTGGGAGGGATTGGGAGGGGACTGGTTTGTACTGGGAGGGACTGGGAAGGGGAATTGGAGAGACTGTCCTGGTTCAGAACACGCAGGTATGAACTGGGATGGACTGGGTTATACTGGGAAGGACTGGGAAGGACTGGGAGGGGAATGCTGACGACTGGGAGGGACTGGGATGGGACTGGGATGGACTGGGAGGGGAATGGAGAAGTCTGGTTTGTACTGGGAGCAACTGGGAGGGATTGGGAGGGGACTGGTTTGTACTGGGAGGGACTGGTGCTGCTGCTGCAGATCCCGGTCCAGAACAGGCAGCTATGGACTGGGATGGACTGGGAGATACTGGGAGGGACTGGGAAGGACTGGGAGGGGAATGCTGACGACTGGGAGGGACTGGGATGGACTGGGATGGACTGGGATATACTGGTTTGTACTGGGAGGGGATGGGGGGGGACCCGGAGGAAGAGGTTATAGTGGGTGATGGGGGGGGTTTATACTGGGAGGGACTGGTTTATACTGGGAGGGACTGGGAGAGGAAAGAGGGGGAATTGAGGGTGGGGGGTCTGGAGTCCATACTGGTTTATACTGGTTTATACTGGGAGCCCCCCCCCCCCCCTTGCAGGCACGGCAGCTGCTGGAGAAGGAGTTCAGTGCTCTGCTCAGCGCCGGCACCGAGCGGCGCCTGGATGAGGTGGGACCCCCCCCCAAATTATAACGACCCCCCCCCCAAATTGTAACGACCCCCCCCCAAATGAACCCCCCCAAACAACGCCCCCCCCCTCAATCGGGACCCCCCCCCCAAATAACGGTCCTAATTGTGCCCCCCCCCCTTCTGAACTCCCCCCTCCCCAGTCCTTTACCTCCCCCCCATTATTTTGCCCCCCATTCATTTGGGGGGGGGGGGGGGTCCCAAAATCCCCTCCCCCCCCATTAGGACCCCCCCCCCCCCCAGTTATTTTGGGTCAGAGGGGTTTGGGGGAGTCCGTATTTTTATTGAGGGGGGGGTTCCGAATTGTGCCCCCCCCCTCACGACCCCCCCTCCCTCCATCCTTCCCCCTCCCCACATTATTTTTTTTGGGGGGGGGGGGGGCAGAAATCCCCTTATATATCCCTCCTTATTACCCCCCCCCCCCAATTCTTTTGGGTCTTTTTTGGGGTGGGGGGGGGGGCGGTTTATATTTTTATTGAGGGGGGGGGGGTCCTTAATCGTGCCCCCCCCCCCCCCCCTCAGGACGCCCCCAAAGCCTTCAGCCGTTCCCCATCGTGGCGGAAGCTGCTGAGGGAGAAAGAATTGAGGGGGGGGGGCGGCCCCGACGCGGCGGAAATGTTGCCCCCCAACTTCCGGGGTGCCCCAGCCGCCCCCCCCGCATTGCAACTGCGGAAAGTGCAGCCGGATGGTCAGCTGGGGGGGGGGGGCGAGGGGGGGGGGGCATGGAAATTGGGGGGGGGGGGGAAATGGAGGGGGTGAAATATGGGGGGGGGGGGGGAATATGGGGGTTGGGGGGGGCACTGAAATGGGGGGGGTGAAATATGGGGGGGGGCTGAAAATGGGGGGGGTGGGGGGAAGGGAAGGGCAGAAATACGGGGGGGGCACGGAAATGGGGGGGGGGCTGAAATTGGGGGGGGAAGGGCAGAAATACGGGGGGGCACGGAAATGGGGGGGGGGCATGAAAATGGGAGGGGGAGGGGAGAAATACGGGGGGGGCACGGAAATGGGGGGGTGAAATATGAGGGGGGGGCTGAAATTGGGGGGGGAGGGGCAGAAATACGGGGGGGCAGGGAAATGGGGGGGGGGCAGGGAAATTGAGGGTGCTGAGATGGGGGGGGAGGAAGGGCAGAAATGGGGG